>NC_070637.1:4990200-5342700 GCF_947347685.1 Pleuronectes platessa | reverse complement strand
GACAGTTCCCCTTAAAACAAACTCATCAGCAGAGCAGAGCGTTCTACCCCGAAAGGATGAGCCGTAATGCTGCTGAGGTGCATCGCAGCAAATTGCATGGACTGCGCAAGGAAGTAATAAATCACATTACAATATTGGTGAAGACCACTCAGAAAAATGAATGGGTTCCAACTGGGCAGTCACTCAAGAAAGCACCTACTGCAACACCTCGAATACAGAAGTGTATAATCCATACTGGCTTGTCGTCCAATCCCTAATTTACAGAAAGCTGACAGTTTAATGGTGATGTCCTGACTTTCACACATGTCTACATGCCATCAGCAGAACTTTTCAATATACCTTGTGGCAGTGCTGTCTTTGTGATGCATTACACTGTCCTCCATCTGACTGAATGTGAAATGAATTAAATCTGAGGGGATAGATCATCAGTTCAAACCGACTCAAACGGCTAAAAGTGGCAGCTAATGCTTTGATATGGAAGAAGAGGTGTAGGAAGTTATAACACGCAAGACAAGACGTGATTTATATATTTCATATATATTCTTTCATAGTTTTTTAATCAAATCTAAATAGTTAAAAACAACCTTTGAACACATTTAAATATGTGTTTGATCTTAACATTAAGAGTGTTATTTTAGAGTGGAAACAGTTTTTGAATAACATTTTTATCATGTGATGAAGGGAACTCTACCACTCTATTGCAATCACAACCTTATTAATTTACATATATGTTACAATTTGTATGTAAGTTATTGAACAGCCCTCACTGAAGCATCTAGCCTTAAACACCAGGACACAGTATTATCCCAATAAACTAATACCTACACACCAGTGTCCCCCGGCGGCTGTGGCTGAGGGGTAGAGTGGTCGTCCTCCAACCTGAAAGTCGGCAGTTCGATCCCCAGTCTGACCCATCTGCATGCCGAAGTGTCCTTGGGAAAAATGCCTTACCCTGAATGGCCCCCCATAGAATAACAAAGTGCTGTGAATAGATGCACTGTATAAATGTGTGTGTGAATGGGTGAATGTAAAACTGTACTGTAAAGCGCTTTGAGTGGTCATCAAGACTAGAAAAGCACTATATAAATACAAAACCATTACCATTTACCACAGACCTTCTCTCTCAACAAAATATTTGATTTGGCATTGCAGGGAAATCCCAGGTTCAAACAAATGAGCTGTGATGGTGAGTCAGCATGCTCAACACCAGGGCCCTGCAACCAGCACAAAGAGGACAGATATTAGCAACTTCACATTTCCTGCCATCATGAATATTCATCACGTTTTACCTGTTATGGTGGAGACATAACTTTATCAGTTTGGTTGTTCGATGACTGGATGTTCTTTTATCAAAGATTCAAACTGGTCAAAAGTGAAGTTAAGACACCCATGAGCGTGTGCTGGGCTTAAAACTTTAAGCAAAAAAAAAGCCTAAAGCCTAAATTTAACTTTTTCGCAATAAGGAAATTACAGCAAGGCACTCTCTCTCTCTCTCTCTCTCTCTCTCTCTCTCTCTCTCTCTCTCTCTCTCTCTCTCTCTCTCTCTCTCTCTCTCTCTCTCTTATTGTGCTCAATCGGCATTTGGTTGGATTTGTAGCATCATCAAAGGACAGAGTCCAGTGGATCAGAGTTTAAACAGTTCAGAAAAGAGATGGTCCGCCGTTCAAATTAAAGCATAATCTGCTTTTATTCCAAGATTATGCTTTAATTTGAACAGCGGACCACCTCTTGGATGTAGCAGAGCGCCTCACTGTGTGCTGCTTCTGAAACCAGGTTAAGGAGAGCAATGAGATAATATTCATATGTGTGGGAACCTCAACGTGGTGTTGACCCTGACTGTCATAAGGAGCAGTGAGACAGTACACTTGCCCTGAGAGATGCTAAAAGGCTGTTGTCGGAGTTAAAATACTGATTAGTCCAGCATAAAAATATTGGTGGATTGATAATAACTGATGGATTGTTGTGATGTGTGTTCCCTGCAGCTCTACAAGGATCAGAGGAGGAGCAGTGAAAACGTTTCCCATAAGTCCTCAGACAGTGATGTCAGCGACGTGTCAGCCATCTCTCGAACCAGCAGTGCCTCTCGCATCAGTAGCACCAGCTACATGTCCATCCAGTCAGAGAGACCCCGGGGACGCTTCAGGTACACGCTCACACACGCGCACGCAAACACACACAGGTCATTCTCACTGAGTGTTTCCCTTTCAGTCATGGGGTTATTAAGTCATCTGAAAGTTTGATTTTGAATGACTTCATGTGCTTGTTTGTATAAATCACAACGATCAGCCGGGCCATTCGTGCAACGGGCGGCCACATGATGAAGAGCACCAGTGTGAGTGGTGAGATCTACGGCATGGACCACGCCGATGGCAGCCAATCAGACACCGCGCTGGGGAGCCTCGGGAGCGGGATCAAGAAGCGGCGCTCGAGCCTGAGCCAACGTGTTGTGGCCATCCTACCATCTAGACGCAGCCGGAGTACCTCGCAAATCAGCCAGACAGGTCAGAGAGCAGACCATCAAAAAACCCACTATACCCTCAGAAATAAAGTAACACGAGCAGAGTCCGACTAACTCTCACTAATGAAAAATCACAAACTAAGACGATGTAGAAAGATAAATAACATGAGAATAAACATGATATCCAATAGAAATAGAATACCTCCTTGTCCTAAACTATATAGCACAGAACTAACTGAGACCCTCAGTGAAAGTCGTTTGTATCATTATCATTTTAGAACATTAGTGTAATTACTGTAAATCAATAGTCCTGCTGCCAGGGAGACATTCTGCCTCAAACAGCATTTTATATTGTGTTGTAAACCTGCCAGTGTCTTTCCCTTTGGCAAAATGAAAAAGGTTGATATACAATGTTTTATCTTTTTCAGCAGGAAAGGTCTTCTTCTAAATTAAAAAAAAAAATTATGATTTTTATGTGATTGCATCATTCTAATGGTGTAGATTGTGTTTGTAGAGAAATAAGGGGTTGTGTTCTACACATAGTAACAACAAGTAAAGTGTAACAACAGCTGATGGAGAAGCAGTGTTTCGCTGTTGAAGTGTGTTTAACCTCTGAGCAAACACAGCATCACTAAATGCTAGAGTTGCTTTGGTCAGATGTGAGCTCTTTTCCTCCTGTAACCACACCCCCAGCCCTGATGTCACACACTGCACCAACACACAGTGGTACACGTCACTGCAGTGACCTTTGTTACACACATGTAAGTTACACACATGGAGATAAGTCTTAACTGCCCTTAAGGTTGATTAACAATTAGCTTATTATTTAGCGAATAACACGTCAAATATCATTCAATGGATATAAAGTTTGCAAATGAACATTATCAGCAGAATGTGAATAAGAGCAGACTGTGTGATTTGTATCAAGAAAGCACTATCACTATTGAAACAAATAATTAGTATATTTCTAACAAAATAAATATTAGACAGAACGTAGGAAATCCTTGTCCCTAATCATTGCTAATAATTTCTAATCAAGTATGACCACACTCACAGATGTACAAGAACCACTATGTCTGTATCATTGTACCAGATTTATAGGTGTATCCAGTGTTCTCTGTTTCTGATGTTTTGTTGTTTATGGGCTTTGTTGTTGTTGTGTTGTTGTTGTGTGTGTTATTTCAGAAGCGGCGGGTAAGGCGAAGGACAGACAGAAAGGTAAAGCAATAGTTAGATAGATGGACAGTTTGAAAAGTGAGCAGACAGACATTGTAAGACAGGACAAAGAGTAAATGAAAACACTTTATCCCAGGGAAAGCCCATGAGGACTTTGAAGTCCATTGTAGATGCATAATAATCTATGATATTATATGAGAGGAAAAACATTTGCAGGGTTAAATAATGCTAATAGCAGCTGTTAATTCTCTGATGATTTTGAAGTTGCAGTGAGAAAAGGAAGAAGAAAGAATAAGTTGATTTATAAAGGGAGACCAATGCAAACTGAATAGACCAACTCATGGTTAGAGAGAACGAGAATAAGTGAAAGGAAAAGTTGAGGAGTAGCTTTGTGAGACAGTCGAGGGTCCTCAGCACCTCCAGCCCCCGGCACGCTTCCTACCTCCATCCACTCCCACCACCACCATCATGTTTGAAGGCTGGTTCAGTTCTACAACGCCTGGTTGTGTCCAAAAACTTTATTTTTTCCAAAACAAAACTTTTTCTTATTTCTTTTAACAAAATTCAACAAAATGAATGTAAATACAATTTGTGTTTATTCCAGCAGCAGCCGGCTTTTAAAAGGAGCTGAACCCTTCCTTCATGGTCGGACGCACACTGTATGATTTCTTCAGTCCTCTGAGTTTTACCTTTTCACCCTTATTGCTCAACAATAAAGTAACAAGTAGACTGACTGAGATGCTCTCGTTTCATTCAGATTCTCCTCCTGTGACCTCACCACCTCAATTGTCTAACTTCCCCCTAAAAATGTCCCATTCAAAAAAAAGTTTGATCATCTCTCCAAGCCCTCTCCTAGCATCATTAAGCTCTGCCTGTACTGGCTGCGTACAACAATGCAGTTTGCTAATCATATTTTCTAAAGGTGTTGGTGAGGTCACCACGAGACATTGATTAGCATGGGATGACCTGCAGAATAATGAATCTCACTCTTTAGTTATCAGGCTTGTCAAAGTAGCAACCTTGAATTTATAATAAATATAATAGTGGGTATGACCTGAGATGCCTGACAACAGCATTGGTTTAAATGTCACATGCAAACACCAGAGGCTCAACACCTCTTTTCTGTGTCAGCAGCGACGGCAGGTAAAAAGGTGGCCAAGGCCGGCAGCAGCAGCTTCAAGAGGAGTGAGGAGTATGGCATTCCGGTGGAGTTTCCGCGTGCAGGGTCGGTCATCAACCGGCAGGCCAGCAGAGAGTCGACTGATGGCAGCATGAACAGCTACAGCTCTGAGGGGAAGTACGTACGCACTAAAACCAAGCCTATCCACGGAGTATAACCTATAATGTCATGGGATCTTTATAATCATCATGCTGTACAATTGATGTTATACCGAAGGCAATATATACTCTTCCATCTTACAGAGGATACAATCTGACTCAATCTTAACAAGTTTGTACCTAGTGTAATGCAAACGTACATGGTTTGTCTCATGCTGGTTTGTCAAGTAACAGCAGAGGAAGTAAGAGCATGCATCATCAGGAGGCCGGTTTCCTAAGGTGTCACAAAATTTCACACTAGACCATCATGCACATTGCACTAAAGTGCACATGAGACGGATTGGAAAGGATTTGTAAAAAAGAGTTGCAGAGGCTTGTAGTCCGTAATAAGACAAATTCCACAAACACTGAATCCTAAATTTCCCATAATGCAACCAGAGGTATATTTTTGTCCTTCTTGTCTAGCAAAGCTGCTTTAAAACTCCATACCCCTGATTGAAAAAACAGACATTTGTCAATTTTTTTAATGGAAGTCAAATCCATCTACAGACAAAGAACACGTGTCCTATTAAAAACTTTCATCACAGTTTATTTTGTTGTCTTCCAAGGTCAGGAATAAAGTATGAAACTCTGTCCCGACCCCAAGCATTAACAAAGATGATGAATCACTGTGGTCACCATGATAGACAAAGGTAAAGTGTGGGAATGATTTTCCTCTGGTGTGTGTCTGTGTGTGTCAGTCTGATCTTCTCAGGGATGCGTTTGGGTGCCGACAGTCAGTTCAGTGACTTCCTGGACGGTTTAGGCCCCGGTCAGCTAGTGGGCCGGCAAACACTGGCAACGCCTGCCATGGGTGAGTGACAGCCATGGACAGCTCAACAAATATTATATATTATTATATATGTTAAAAAAGGGAATTACCATGCTGTGTGTGTGCTGCTTTTTTCAAACAGTTTTAAGTTTAAACAGTTTTATCTGGGGTTTTTTATTTGACAATGTTTGCATTTGTCAGTTCTAAATTTGTATTAACACTCTGTATGGGTCCTGTATATTCAGGTGATGTCCAGCTTGGTTTGATGGATAAGAAAGGCCAGCTGGAAGTGGAGGTGATCAGGGCACGAGGCCTTACCCCCAAACCAGGCTCCAAATCCCTCCCAGGTAACACACACACACACACACACACACACACACACACACACACACACACACACACACACACACACACACACACACACACACACACACAAACACACACACACTCACATTTACATCTGAAAACATTTAACCCAAAAAAGTCAAATTGAGCCACATGAAGTCACAAGATTCCGCTGTTTGTACATGTACAACTCAACAAACTTTCTTCCTCTTCTGCCTCAATCTTCCTCTTCCTTAAAACGTTCTACTCTCCTCTCCCTCTTCTGCTTTATATCCCTTCTCATACTTTTCATTCATCCTCCCTCTGTCTTTCAATTTCTCCCCTCGTCACCCCACCCCTCCATTCCCAGCTCCCTACGTGAAGGTGTACCTGCTGGATAATGGAACTTGTAAAGCCAAAAAGAAAACCAAGATTGCACGAAAGACCCTGGAGCCTCTCTACCAGCAGCCACTGCTCTTTGATGAGAGTCCACAGGGCAGGGTGCTCCAGGTAATGTCCCGTGTGTGGGTTGGTTTTGTGGATGTGTGGGATGGTGTGTACCCAGTCACATTTGAATTCCAAAAAGATGATCTTTTAATGGGAAAGTCCTTAGAAAATAAACTGGCCAAGACTTGGCCTTATGCTAATGGTATTTAAATGGTATATAAAATACTTTTGTCTTGACTGACCCGGGACTTTAGTGGAATTACCTCACACTGATTTGGAGTTTGCCTGAATGAGTTGATTTGGTCTGCCCTCTGGGACCTGAGATCAGGCTTGGATTTGTTTCGGATTGGACGAGGATTTGGGGCGATGTATATTTATATCACCCTTAATTATTCATACTGTTAGTCTGAAATAAGAATGAAGACCTCTTAGATAGTATGACGAGATGACAAGGACACATGATGAACCAGGGTAAGACGAACAAACTGACAAAGACAAAGGGCAGCACAGAGACTTATATACACGGGGAGGCTGCAGGGATTATTGAACACAGGTGAAACAAACTAGGAACAGGTGCTGTCGATATAAAACAGGAAGCAGAACTCAGAGTAGAACAACCAAACACAAGAAGACCAAGGAAAATGTCCCAAAACTCTTTCAAGAGTCTTTCAAAACATGGAACTTGTATTTTTTGCAAAAACTTAAAACTTGACTTGTCCTGAATGATAATTCAAAATAATGTCCAGATTACTAGAAATACTTCAGACTTAACTCATCTGGAATGACTCTAATGTTACAGAGATGTTTTGAAAGAATTTTTGGGGTTTGAAGATCAGGACAGATTTCATTGAGAACTGATGAAATGGTCCAGGTCCAGGGTCTGGGGGGTGAGGGGCTTTCTTGTTATGAAGCCTAATGGTGCGTTCACGCCAAACGCGAAGCCGATTTTTCACGTTATAAGATCACAATAGATGCAAAGTGTGTGTCCAGCGCGTCCAAAATTTGCATGACACAATGTTGCAAAAGTCAATCAGCCCTGACAATGATACTCACCAGACTTGAAACATTAATCATCCAGAAACAGCTCCCGGAGAGGACTGTGAAATTCCCAGAGCTGCTCACACACACAAAGGTGCTGGCTTCCCTGTTCCGGGAAAGAACAGGCAAATACTCACCGGCTGTAAACATTGTGTGAATAATGCGATGCGAAAATGTGTGTTTGGTGTGAACGCAGCATAAGAGCTATACTGCTGCCATTGATTTGTCAAGATGGGGATTGTTTGTTTATCCTTCTGTACCTTTCCCTTCTCCAGGTGATAGTATGGGGCGACTACGGACGAATGGACCACAAATGTTTCATGGGTGTAGCACAGATCCTATTGGAGGAGCTGGACCTTTCAAGCACGGTGATTGGCTGGTACAAACTGTTTCCACCATCTTCTTTGGTGGACCCTACATTAGCTCCACTAACGCGACTGGCATCTCAGACGTCATTAGACAGCTCAGGACCGCCGCCAGGCATTCGGTCCTAGTGACCGGATAGTGACTGCAACCCCCCCAATATCCCTTAAATGACAAAATAATGGACCACAGCTACTGGACCACAGCTGAGCCGAGGGCGAAGATCCCACTCAAGAACAACAACAAGATGCCCTCGGTCAACCAGTGAAAAGCCAGACGGAGAGACAGGGAATGAGAGAGCGAGAAAGAGAGAGAGGGAGAGACAGAACTAGCCAATCAAAGCTTAGCTGGAGTCTGACAATCACGTCTCACACCTTCCCTCTTCCTCCTCCGTACACCTTTTGGTTTCTAAAGCTTAGCTTTCTTTGTTTCCTCCTGACTCGCAGCAGTAGAGATTCTGTCCAACATTCTTCACTTCTCTCTACTGTTCCTTTCTTTTGTTTGTTTCTTCTCACTGTTTTTGGGCAGCCCCTATCAGAGCACTCGACCCATGGAGAGTCCTCCACCCGGTAGCGCCCCGGCCAATCAGAGTAGAGCGTACTGAATGGTCCAAACAGTGTGTGGGAGCTAGTAGGTAGCAAAATGATGCAGCTGTACTGTTACCATAGTAATAGTGCTGTTGTAGTTGAACATGCGGGGCAACGGTTTGGCACAGTTTGGTGACCCCTTCAGGTGGGGGGGGGGGGGGGCCTACACGTGCACATTCTGAGCCTTGTTGTGAGATATGATGAAAGCAAGCACAAGAAACGCTTGAGTCCTTGATTCTGAGAAACAAGAAGTTTCACTCTTTGTCCAAACAAAGAAGAAAGAAAAAAGAGGCCAAATTAACTTTATACTTTTTTAACTTTTCATTTTTTGAATCATATTTTAGGTCTTTGGTTTGCCTAGAGTTCAGATTGGTACCATAAGGTGCAGACTCCCTCTGTGTACGTGTATGGTTGGTTTTCGAGCGATGATGTGCCAAAGGCCGACAACAAAGGTCAGGTCCCATTCGCCCGAACACCCCTCACCCAGTCCTCACCCAGTCCTCACCCCCACCCCGTCTCTCCCCCTTCCTAAACCCTCACACTCCCCCTGTAGGAGGGAGCAGCATGACTCGGGGATGCCCCGCCCCCGGCCCCAAGCTGCATGCACGTTTCTTTTGTTCTGTTTGTTTCGTTATTTAGTTTTGTTCTCTCTACTTTTTTTGTAAAATCGAAAACGAGACAAATTAAACGAACAGTTCTCAAAAACAAAAACAGAAAAAAGACTAGACAATGTGTGTTAGTTCCACATACCTTTAGGCCAGCTTGTATGTTGCATGTTCTTGTACAGTTTGCTCGTACTGAATATGAATACAAACCGAGAAAAGCCATCCCCGCCCCCTCGCAGGAGCGGACCAATGAGGGGAGGGGGGGGTCAACTCCACCCAGGCCACGCCTACCACTCTGGGTCTAAATATCCATATTCGGAAGTCTCCAGAAAACAAACGATTCTGTTTGAGTTTTTCTTTGAACCCTTTGAACAACAGTGCTGTTCTGTAGTACTGAGCATACTCGAGCCCCTGGTGTATCTGAGGATATGAGTAGACGTCTAAACTGTAGTTAACGACAGCCGGGGCTAGAGACAGAGATAGAGAATGTGTGTATAACAGCTAAATGTATATGAAGTATCATTATGAGTTTGACAGAAATGATAAAGATATAGATATATGAATATAAAAAGAGTGTATATGACTGTACACCCAACACACACAGACATGCACACCTTGTACATACAAATCAGGATGAGCGGCTTGAGTTGAAGATATGAACAAACGAAACAACGCTGACACACAAACATTCCTGGTCTTGTCGAGGGGAGTTTGCGTCCCGTTGATGTGCTCGAGCTGCTGAGCGGCTCCGAGCCACAAGGGAGCGCTAATAAACCTTTATTTTTGTCCCAGTTGAAAGAAAAACAAGCAGAACCAATTAGAACAAAGTTTACTTTCTCTTCCTCAAATGCCCCTTCCCTGTTTATTACTATTGGTTTGGACTGGACTTCTAAAACCAATGAGAGATGTGGTTTTGCAGACATATTTTGCGGATGTTTCTGTTGAAACCCTTGGCGGTGTGGCCGACTGCCTTTTCCTTTGTCAGTATTACTCCAGGGATACTGATTGTTTACAGCCCACGGCTCCCCACTCCCAAACCATGATTCTAGACGAAAGGCGAAGTATTCACTGCAACAGTTCTTGTTTGTATAACAGATGTGGCTCTACTGATGTGTATGTTTTATATTCAAGAGTTCATTTTTATTATTTACAAATAAAAGACTGTGTGGAAGAAGATCATGGCTTTTTCAAACGGAGTGGTCTCGAGTTATTGTGAATCACTGTCAATGCTTTTAATAAGTGAACTTGATACTTCCCAGGTTTTTCCGTGGATCCACTGAAGGACTGAAGGTAAGAGAGGTGAGAAAGTTCCATGTAAATGTGATGGGCTCAGTTTCCACTCACTTATCATTCAGTTGGTCTGTTAGTCAGGTTAGTTGCTGTTACTAAAGAGCGCAGGTATAATGGTTCAAACCCTGTTACTGAGAAAGGAAACAATGTTAAAGTAATAGGAGTAATATCACAGAGTTAACTGGAAGGACAGAACACCCAGTTGTTTTTTTACATGTATATTATATTTTGGGCCTTTTATGTTGATACATCATTGTGAGTAATTCCTGTGACTGGTTCTATGAAAAGTATTTGATTATTCTCTGAAAGTGAAAGCTACTTTTTATTACTGACTCCAGATGATAGTCAGCTCCTCATCTTTTGCAGCTAAATTTTGTCCTCACCCATATTTACAGTTTCTATTTGACTTTGGACTCATCCTTGTTGTCCTCATCCCAGGCTTTTACTGCCATCTTGTGGTGTAACTAGGGATCACTTGTTTTAATAACACCTTAACTGCATGGAGATGCTCGAACTTTTTTCCTCAGTTCAACAAACCTGTCCCCAGGTTTTATATACAAATCAGTATTTTCCAGACGGACAGTATATTCAGTCGTTCATACAAAAGTGAGGTGTCAGATAAACATGTCCAAGTTTAAACTGACTAATGGTTTACATCTACAAAAGACAATGGTTGACATACAATGTAAAATATGTTCTAACACGTGCTGCATGTTATCATAAAGTGCATCTTGAACATAATAACAGGATATTTGAGATTTATAAATGGTGAAACTATTTGAGCAGAACATTGTCTAACTGTCATCTGGGACTCATGCCTTATTTAAGAAACTGAAGCAGAGGTCATATTACTGATGATGATAATAAAAAACTTTATTTGAATTGCACCTTTCTCACATAATGATACAGTGCTGTAAATAACAGTAGACTGATCGTGTAGGTAAAGCCAACTGGAAGATGTAATTGAAGCATATTTGTATTACATCTAGATCAATTGGTTTATAAAGAAAGAAAGAAAGAACAGGATAACCCTGAGAAAAATGGTTGAGAATAAAGCATGAAACTTGAAAGATTGTGCAAATACAAGTGTTTTACCCTCCTTTCAGATTCTAAGCTTTTTGGCTCATACCATTTTAAACTACAATACCCAGAGTTGTGATCTACCACTAGAAATAGTCAATGTCCGGTAAAAATGTTGTCATTTAAAGAACTACTGGTACTAAACAAATGTTTTCAAAATAGTTTAGTAGCATCATATTCTGCAAATTCATGTGCTATGAGGTTTACTGCCACATTCCATTCTATTTATATATATAATTTAATATTTTTTTGTTCTACTATATACTTTACATACACACACACACACACATAGAGAGAGAGAGAGAGAGATAGTTAAGTTCAGGTTCAACATCAACATTATGAAGAGGAGTCACTATCCAGGTGAACAACAAACAACACGATACATCAAACTTATAATGTAAATCAGATACTACAGCCGGGCTCATATGAAATGCCTCGTGCATCAAGTGACATAATAACATGACATGTCGCTCTGTGCAGCCATGCCGGCTTCATCAGTGACATGTTTAGCCCTTTAGCGCCGTCTTGCGGGGAGTGGACTGAACTGAATTAATTTATTTAAACTAACGGATTTTTTAGATTTCTCTCTCGTTCACCATTTCAACATAATGTTCTGTTTAGAAATAATTTAGAGAGAAAGACAGTGAATATATCAACAATTAAATTGTAAATATTAATTGTAAATAATAAGTATAATAAAGTAAGTACTTAAGTGTTTCTCCTCAACTTAACCAGCATGAGAAAGGGCTAAATGACACCTTGAGTACACTACGATATTTACTGACTTCAGTGTTTTTACTAACATGAATATGATCATTTTTATTCATGTTTCCCCACTAAAAGGACCAGTACTCATATATTTGCGTAAATTAACATGTCTGACACCTCCTTTGTTCTGTGATCACCCCATTCATTTGAAGTCTTCTTTTTTTTTCAGGCTTTTAATGTCCTTTGAATTCAATGCTGATGTTTTTCATAAATGCACCTGCAAACAACTAAAACCACCTCCATTCGTGACTCAGTTCACAGATCAGAGTGAGAATAAATGAGACGATCTGTGTCTCATACCATAGCTCCTCACTCCTCTTTTAGTTCATCAGGAAAATTGTATTGATATCTAATGAAACATGAGATGTGAAGAGCTCTGTGTCGCCCACCTCTGAGATGATGAAGGTTCCTCCATACCAGTCTCGAAATAAAATATAAAGCAATTAAATCGATTTAATAAAGAGTTCATGTCCCACAAAGAGGTTCCAAAATTATTCTTGTCCACATATACAATAACTCATTGGCTTTCTATTTAGCAAATTGTCAAAATTAACGACACTAAAACCTCACAACCACATTTCAGTAGCTGAATTGTAAAACCTTCCTCATTGTTTGACTATCACCTGATAGATCTTCATAGAACTTTGCAAAAACTATTAAATACCAAAGCCATAATCCTGTGAGGTTGTTTCACTCACACTGGGAGACTTGTGTTGTTGGTGTTTTTTTGTGTCTATGTCTATGTCTCCCTCTGCCAAGATTTCTGAATTTTCTATTCGAAACTTCAGAAAATCAACTTCAGAATATTGCGTCATGTTTGACTAATAATCACATGGTCACATGTTCTTTTCTTCCCATAATAAGATCAGAGTTGGTTGGATTTCACATGTTCTTATAGCAGGTTTGTAATACTCTAGTGTTCAGTAATGAACCATGGCGCTTGTTGCGTACTTTTTATTACCAGAACAAATTATAATTACACAGTGAGATGTGTCTTATTACCTTTTTTACTGCCTGCGTTTCAAAACCAAGTTATAACTTATACCAAACAGAAAACTGCAGACAGGCTTTTTTCCCAACAGATTCATAAAATCTTTGGGTTTCAGTGTTTTATTCACTTACTTGAAACCTCTCGCTAAATGTTATCAAAATGTATTTTAATGTCCAAATGCCCGTGCAGACGTCTCTTCATCGTCTCTGTACATCAAGGTTTTCTTTCACAGACGGAAACAAGTCATTCAGTCAGTTTGTCCTGAAAAAAAAAACACATCATAGATATATATATATATATATATATATATATATATATATATATATATTTGGTACGTGATAGTAACATGTTGACAGTCATCATTGTCTCAGAAACAGACAGACAAATACAGATGTGTGTGTACTTGTACTCATATATTTGTGAGGACCTTTTTGAGCAAAGTCTCTTTCAATGGGTTGTTTGAGGGTAAAGACTTTTACGGTTAGAGCATTCAGTTTGGATGGTTAGGGTTGGGTAAGGGGTTAGGGAATAGAATATGCCTATGAGTGTCTAGGACTAAGATAGAGTGTTAGTGTGTGTTAGTGTGTGTGTGTGTGTGTGTGTGTGTTTGTGTGGGTGTATGTGTGTGTGTGTGTGTGTGTGTGTGTGTTAGACACAGAAGGGTGTCATGTCACAATAAATTTGTTATGTTCTCTCTCGGTGTTAATGGTTTGAAAGGCCTCCTGGTTTCAGCGCTTCAGAGCACATTAGGAGCTCACTGCACTCATTACCGCACTATTCCCCCGCACCGGCCCGCACCGCCCGCACCGCCCGCACAGCCGCTTAATCCAATTAGAGGGCGGAGCTTTTTTGGAGGGGGCTTATTCTATTGATATTAATTAAAGATACATAATCTATCACTAAGATTCGTGAGGCTCACACTTCCAAAGGTAGAAGTGGATGTAGTTCATCACCGATCACTGGTGCTGGACTGATAATCTATACAGAGTCAATCAACCGGACAATGTTTAATATGAGACTCCTTTAGACTAATAGAACTGACTTTAAGACCGTAGATAAGGCTAAATTATAAAATGCTGATGAATAATAATAACTTTCTTTGGCGACTAATAATAACCCTGCATAGAGAAGCTGAGTACATTTAAAAACCGGATTTATTTATTTCCATTAGATTAGACAATAGAGATTTCTGCAGCGCATCGAACTCTGTGTGTTTGTGTGTGTGCGCGTGTGTGTGTGTGTATGCGTGTTTGTATGCGCGTGTGTGTGTGTGTGTGTGATGTCGGGATTGGTGGGTTTTGGTTTCATTTTTTAAACAAAGAATCGTATCAATGCAAATTGTATTATTGTTAAGAATTATTTTAATCAACTACTCAGATCAATTCATCTTGAATATAGGCTTTATCAATAATATCAATTATTATATATTTTTTCTAACCAATTTTAACCCCTACTCCTTATATGTCATCTTCGTCCAATAAAGACAAACTTTGTTAGTTTCAACAATTCTGTTAATTTTGCCTGTTTCACCTTAAATCATCCCTATCACTTCATCACTTCATTGACGCTCCGGTCCTCAAGAGCCACTCTCTACGGTTTCCTCCGCTGTTACACTCACCGTACTTGGGCACTAGGGGGAGCTAGAGTCCGCGTTTTGATATGTGAACGACCTCGTGGCTACAACCGCTGCAGCTGCACATTCTGACGGAGTTTGGACGACGTGTTATTTTATATTAATAATAATAATTAGATTAAATGATTATATAACTTCCAAACAAGACCGTTTTTTACAGCGGTGTCCCTCCGCTGGCCCCCGGTCGACTTCAGTTAGTCCAGCTCATGTCCCCTGAACAAAGGTGAGAGAAGGTCACACAACCTCAGCACATTTTAAAATTAAGTTTACATCTTATTTGATGTTTTATTTGTTGCTGTATTTAAAGTCAATTAGATGCTTTTTTGTATTCCTCAAATGTGAATAAAAGAATAAAAGAATAAAAGAATTTAAGAATAACTCCAATACTTGCAATTGTTTTAGACTTTTTCCCACAGATGTTTTCAGGTTTATATACAGCAGTCAAAGCCTAAATCATGGGTAAGATGATGTGTTGAAGTACAACACGGGCCCCAGCAGACCACTATATGCTGTCACGTCTCCCCACTTTATCGATCTTTACAGCTATATATAACCTCCCCTCACAACACAAGAGAAAAAAAATACTGAGACTGTCCCAGGAGCACCATTCTCCTCCCGTCATTCATCTTCATCACAACCCGTTTAGTGAAAAATTAACAAGGACTTAACCAGACGAACCATAAACACGTCCGTGCGTTAACCTATGGATGGATGGATGGATGGATGGATGGAAGGAACAGTGTTGTGGTGGTGGGGTTGGTGGAGGGCTGGGGAGATGAATCTGCTAGGGCCCTCGGTGGGGGGGGGGGGGCGTTGGTTCCAGTGCGGGTCCCAAATTCAGAATCTTTTTTTATTTGACACCTCTGTCAGCCACTTATGTCAAAGTTGAAATTCCCTTGTTCCTGCCATAATTCTCACACCGTGTCCAGAAATAATCATCACGCTCACACAAAGTAACGGAGCTCTCATGGCATCTATACATGCGACTGAAGATCTGTCTTCACTGGGGATGGGAAGGGTGTGCGGTGGTGGGGCGGGAGGGAGGGAGGGGGGGGGGGGGTGATAATTTGGTATATAGCCGTGTAATCCCGCCTGATTTCATCTAATACCCCCGGTCCGACGCAACGGCGTGCGCGCACATCCCCCGATGTGATAATAGCGCGTTGTGAAATCCAGCCAGCTCCAGTTCAACTAAAGCTTTCGGGATGGAAGGATGGTGGTGGTGGAGCTTGGGGACCGTGTGTGCGTGTGTGTGTGTGTGCGCGCGCGCGCGCGGCGTATAGGCTTCAGGGGTGCAGGGGGGGGACTACCAGAGCCATAAATTCATCCGCAAAAAAAGCCAGGGACTGATTTAACAAGGATTTGGAGATAACCCCGATCGGAAATAAACGCGTGAAAACCGAAAACATAGAAAGCTACATTTCTTTTTGAAAGCTCTGGACGTGTTTTACCCGATTTGTTCGTCCAAAACATAAAAAAAACGTTTTATAGTTTTCTTATCTCAACCACAAAATAATAAGAATTCCTTAAGTGACAAAGGCTGCAGAATAGCAGAACAAACGGGAGAAGTTAAAGGCCAAACAATGAACAATGTATTAATAATACTGGGATCACTATGAATCCTTTGACCTATTTATCAAATTACATCAAGGTAAAAATCATGCCTTTTCAGGCAGGTAAAAATGTTTTTGAAATTCTCCCACTGATGAGTTAAATCCACCGGCAAATATCCCCGCATAAATAATTCTGGAGTTGATAATACTCGGTGGACGTTTTGCTTGTGATGATTACAGGCGAGAGAGCAGATCCCTTCATTGAAAAAAGCAGAACATGACGGTCAGGGCCTCTTCCAGCTCAGGTTGAAGGGATTTGATGGAGCATTTTAATTCTGACTCTTTGAATAACGATGGTAATGTCAGTTTGCGCGGAGCGTCTTTTACGCACGGGTTTGGGGGGAATTATGACAAAAGCGAGGATAGAGACAGGGATAAATTAAAGGTGTGTGTATATGTGTGTGGGTGGGTGTGTGTGTGCGTGCGCGCGCGATTGGGGGGCTGATTTATCTCAGGAGCCCCCCCCGGTCATTTCCATATATTAAAATGCGCCGCCAGTCACTCAATTTCCCCGGAGCTGTCGTGCGTGTAGGGAAGGCGCGCACGTGACCACCGGCGGTCTGATGCCCTGTGGTCCCTCCGCTCCTTTCACGCTCCTTACAAAACCGAAACCCCCCCGTTTTATGAACCACTATCAAAGTGCGCCGCTGTCCATTCACTCGCTGCGTGTAAGTGCCGAGTGTATGGGCTGATCAAAGTTGTAGGCGCCTTAACAAGCGAGTAAAAGTGCTGAATACTGGAAATAAAGTTAAAGATGGCGGAGTGTGGCCTACATATATGGAGCAGGATATATACACTGCGATATCATACCTGAGTGCGGCCTGTGGCTCCACATTCACTTCTGCAGACCTCCCCCAATTCCTGCGTTCTCAAGATTAAGAAATAAAAGATTAAATGTGGACACACTCACAGACACACGCACACGCACACACACACACACACACACACACACACACACACACACACACAAACACACACACTGCTGAACCTCCACATTAAACATGCACCCTGACTGATTTATGATGGAACCGGCGACGCGCTGCCATTTACATATAGAGATTCCCCTGCGCGCTCCCCGAGTCCGAGCAGCTCTACGGGCTTTGATCAATGTCCTCCCTTGACTTGGAGTGTGTGTGTGTGAGTATGTGTGTGTGTGTATGTTGGGAGGGATGGATGGGGTGGGTTGTATAAAGTCGTAGAGGAGGAGGAGGCGGAGGTATGGAGAGGAGGAGATGGGAGGAAAAGAAACGGGGAGAAAACATTCTTTGTTGTTAACAGATGGAGCGGGGTGTACGGAGAGGTCAAGGTTACTGCTCTCGGATGTGTGTGTGTGTGTGTGTGTATGTGTGTGTGTGTGTGTGTGTATGTGCGCAAAATGGCCCCTTTAAGTGTGGGCACCAATTGGTGAGGGCATGGGCTCCTCTACTTTTTTCTCTGATGCGCGCGGCTGACGTTCACAAGTCTGTTTCCCGAGACATGACGTGTCCATATAACTGACCTGCAGCAGTCAATGCGTTTAACGTAACACCACAAGTCTTTGGTTCAGGCAACAAGAAGCACCATGATGTTCTGCGTTAAATTGGATCTTTCAACAACCATCACCCAAGTGCAGTGAGAGTCCGAATCGAACCATAAAAAGGTATAACGCTATAGTCAGTTAAGTTTTAATATTATAAGTATGAGTACGGGAGAAAGCAGGAAATAAATTCGTGACTTGTGAAAATATTTGCTGATTTGTTTAATATAAGGCGACTTGCCAAATTAAGAGCATTTTCCTTATTGGGTTATTTATAGTAGACATGAAATACTCTTTCAGCATCCAAACGCCGCACGGCCCGCAACCCATCACTCTGTGTGCTTCTGGAGACGTGCAGCTTTGGCCGTTTTGGTGCCAGGAGTTTTGCCACATGTCGCCAGTTTTGCATCCTGTCAACAGACCACACGCCATAAAAGCTGAAAATAGACACCAAGTGTACGAGACAAAGTCCCAGCTCTTTCTGCTGAGCTGATTTTAAAGCGCGGGCGCACCTCCGAACACTCCGCCGTGTCACCCAGCCTGTAAAGGCTTCTACGGTTACTGGGTCGGGTTTCATGGGCGCGGTGGCCGCCTGTTGCCACCCAGACACCAACGAGCCGCGCAGGACATCCCGAAGCCCGGGGAAGAAAGCGACAATTCTCCCGATCATACCCCTAAACACACCCTTCTTTCTTCGAAGGAACACCCAGGAAGTGAAGCTCACTGGGTTGTGGAAGTGTTCATGGGCATCTCTGTAAAGCGCGTTTATTACATGGATGAGAAGGGGGGATGTTTTTTTCCATGTCTCCATCACTGTGTAAATCATCAAATCAGCGCAATGTCCCTACAAAAATTTATTTTCATGCAAACACACAAGTGTCCAAATTTGGCAAATAAAATACGCAAACCAACACAAAGTTCAACACAACGTCCCCAACTGAAAAAAAAAAGCGAACCCATTTCTAAATCGATTCGCTGAAGCGCCACTTGGTTTCAACAAGTTTCCATTTAAAAACGTTTATTCGTCTCTGTATAATTTTACATCCTACGTCGGATGAATTCCCGTTAAATACTTGGCGTCTGAGCGCAGAGGAAATAAATGATACGGCTCGATGATAATAAAGTTTATGCCCGGCCCTTTTACGCAAGCAGGCTACTTCAAATGATTATGGGTGAAAGAATCCACACATCTATTTGCATGATCTTTTTCCAATCGCCGTCAAGATTAAAAAACACAACGAACGAGTGAAGAGTCGTTGAATCTTTGCGTATAATTATATTAAATCACACACATTCTCTGTGAGCTTCCAACCCGGCGGCCGAACCTTGACGCATGCACGGGCACTAACGGGATAATCACCCCTCTGTGGGATAATCGCCATGCGCGCGTGCTCACACGCACACCCACACCTGAGCACACTGACACTCTGGGCTGCACACGGGTCCGTCTATAATAAGCCACGCAGCGAGTTGCAACCTGCAAAATATTTCACTCACTGGTCATGCATTTTTTCCTCCTTGACGCTGAACCTCCTCCTCCTTCTCCTCCACTCCTCCGGCTCTCTCTCTCCATTCTCTTCCTCTATGTCCCCCTCCCACACTCGCCACCCCCTCCTTCTTTTTTCCCCCTGTCTAGCCTCCCCCCTAACACCACCCCCACCCCCTCGGTATTAAGTGCGCGTCCTCTTCGGTCAGTGTGAGTAGCTGCAGGTCCTCGGAGCGCAGCCAGAGTCGCCGGAGCCGCCGGAGCCGCCGCATCCGCCGCCGCCGCAGCCGCTGCTCCTTCCCCGGGCTGCTACTCACGCTGGAGCCGCCGCTGCTGCTGCAGGTGCCTGCTCGGATGAACTGTCTGTCTTCTCCTCCTCATATATCATATATCATCCCCTCCTCTGTCCCGCACCTCGTCCGCACAGCACCGGTGTGTCTCCCCATCACACACCGTGTCCCGGCACCTCACGTGTGCGCTCTGAAACCCGCGGATCTCGTCGGGCTGCGCTGCGCCTCCGCCGTTTTAAGCCCCAGCGTCTTATATTACCAAACCCCCTTTATTACAAGAGTTTTTACAATCTCTCCCCCCTCCTCTCCTCCTCCTCCTCTTCTTCTTCTTCCTCCTCCTTCTTCTCCTCTCCACCCCCCTCACCATAAACACACACCCTCCCCTGTTACTGTACGCAGCCCGAACCTGAGGCACATCTGAAAGTTATTACACGGGGCGCATATGGGCCCGTGCACTCCCACGGTCTGCGATGCGGATTTCACGCAGACAGATACGGAGACAGACAGAGGGGGCTCTGAAACCTACAGTGGAAAATGTAATCTGCCCCCATCGATCCACCGATATAGACCCTTACTCATAAAACTGGTACAGCTTGCGCTCTTGATCGTGGAGTGACTCGATTTAAATTTCTGTCACAGAAGCTCGTGCTTATGAGTCAAGACGGATTCCTCCGGTTTCTTAAAATAACTTCAGACAACATGAAAACACAATGACACACTTCTGCTGAGTTGGGAGAAATTCATCGATTCTTTCAAGTAGCACAAATACGTTTATCCTTACAGGCAAATCTTAAAACGAAACCCTTTTTACCCCCAGTTTATTATAAGGTTTGATGAATGTTTATAGTTATACCGTATCTGAAGATATAATCTGGATCATGACAGGAATAAACTACAATATACATGTATACATTGAACATAATTCTCCGTGCCTTACGGGGCTGGGTGTGAGTATTACCTGAGTGCACCGCAGACCACACGGTGCATGTAAAGCATATGTGAAACCACCCAGGTTATAGCCTGTGCCTACATTGCTGTTGCTTGTTCGACCTGTCTGTCCTGTTCGCTGCAGCCGCGCTCCTTCACTGTTAAACACGTGCATCTTCTCTCTCTCTTTCTCTCCCTGTCTCTTCAACATTGCCTTTATGCGCACGCGCTTTAAGGACACAAACACATTTACGCACACGCGTGCGTGCGTCCAGGTGAGTTTGTGCGCCGCTTTGAGCGCTTTTCTCTGACTGAAACACGCACACACAAACACGCACACAAACACACACACGAACACACGCTCTTCTATGGTCTGTAGTATATGCAGCGGTATTATATCCCCCCTCCAGTGCGCTCCTGTCCGCGGCTTCTCTTGCCCTGTTTTGCGTCCACCTCTCTCTCTCTCTCTGCATATTGCTTTCATTAGACATCTCTGCCTCTCTCTCTCTCTCTCTCTCGCTCTCTGGCTCTCTCTCTCTCTCTCTCTCTCTCTCTCTCTCTCTCTCTCTCTCTCTCTCTCTCTCTCTCTCTCTCAAACACACACTCCTCCCTCCCTCCAAATGCCTCTTGTCCGGCCCCCTGATCTCTGTGTCCATTGGCTTCCACCGTGTCTATTTCTCATGTCCATGCCCCCCCCCCCCCTCTCTCTCTCTAATGACCGTCCATTGGTGTTGTTATTGCGCGTCCCGTCCGTCCCTCCTCCCACTCCCACTCCCACTCGGGTGCCTCAGCCCTGCCCATGTTTTTGTATGTCGGGTGTCCGTCCACCGCCTGACGTTCAAGTTCGCCCGGAACGTCACGTCCGTGCACTTGAACTTGCACGGCTCAGAGGGGAGGGGGGTGAGGGGGGGTGAGGGGAGGGGTGGTAGCGGGGGGGGGGGCTTTTGCCATTTTTTCCATCTCTCTCCCCTTCTCTCTCTCTCTCTCTCTCTCTCTTGCTCTCTCTCTCCATCCACCTCTCTCTCACTCTCTCTCTCTTTTTTCCTCAGCTCTCCTTTCTCAAAAAAGCCATGACGGCGATCCCGCGATCCATCTTCGCCTCCGCGCCATCTTTGTGTTATTTCTAATTTATTTTTATTTTTTATTTTTTTACATTTTGCTCCCGTGGATGTCAGACGCGTTGGATGAAGATATTTTCTTGCCCCACCGGAGTCTCCTCTGTAACCCCGGCTCTCCCCGATGTGATCCGCGCTGAACGCCGCCGCCAGCAACCATGTCTCGCCGCAAGCAAGGCAAACCCCAGCACTTAAGCAAACGGGACTTCTCGCGTAAGTAAAGATGAAAAAGGAAAGAAACACAATTGTCACATTACCGGCTCCTTTTCAATGCACTCAGCAAACGGGGAGGGGGGGGACGCAGCAGCAGCGCAGGAGCTTGTGGACACCGGACGCTGCGCTCGGACCCGCGGTCAACTGGACTTAACACCGTGAAGAGAAAGTGCGACATCCTCGTGCGTAAAAAGCCGCTCGGATATCCCCCTCTCGCAAGACAGAGAAAAAAGTTTTGTGTGTCGGTTTGTACCTTCTCTGGTACACGTTGCGTTCACGGGCTGTAACGTGCACTCGCTGGCTGTGGCTCCGGTGCCCCCCACGGTCGCCCCGGTCAGCGGAGACGCGCGGGGCTCCCGGTATCAGAGCGCGTCCTCTCCGCGGAGGTTTCGTGGAGGATCGACCCCCTCTCCTCACCCTTACCTCCCCCACCGGAATATTTGTCTGATAGTTGTGCAGGTTTCATCTGCTCCCTCCTTCTATTTTGGGATTGTTTTAAAAAAAAAAACTAACAAACATAAACACAACAACTTGGAGGTGTATGTTTGGATCGATGGGGGAAAAAGTGTTTTACAACTGTCCCTTCCTCTATCGGCAGCAGACACAACACAGATCGATTTGTTTTACACACTTAAAAAAATTCCTCATGCCTCCTATGTAAAGGCATGTTTATTGTTTAGTTTAGACGAGAGCTTCTCTTCCTGAAACACTCCAGAGTCTGTGGAGCTCAGAGTAAGAGACACAGCAACAGGACAACAGAAAGCACAGTCCTGTTTTATACAACAGCAAACATGTAACTAAAGATTACGTTGCTTCTTGCACATGTAAGGTGAGACACAAATACCAGGTAGAGTGCGGCTGCAGCGTGTGAGGAGAAGCAAGCGGATTCCAGCAAATGTTTAGTTGAGGATTCGTTTTTACGCACGGCGTTTCTTCTCCCACAAACTTTCAGCGTAATTATTTTAGTGAACTGGATTCATAGAGACCCACTAGTGCAGATGAGTGTGTTTGGAAACTGCGGGGCGAGAGCCAAAGTGGCGTTTATCAGCGCACCATGTGTCGGTGCCGTGCGCCTCTCCGGAGCGTTTCAGCGGCTCTGCAAGTGGCTCCAAACATAAATCAAGAATATATTTGGGCATGATTACGCACCGTTGCTTGATCATGTTTCGATATGTTGACTAGCTGTCGCCTGTATTTGCTTTGGAAAGAGAGTGAGTTTGTGTGTGATTGTGTGGGTGTGTATGTGTGTGTGTGTGTGGCAGCGGCTGGGTGACAGCTCAGTCACCATGGCCATGAGCCGTCGCTAGGAGGCAGAGCGCGATCAGAAAACCCAGCGCTGAACTTGAACCTGATCAGTTTCACCGCAACCCCTATCTACACGGGCTACTATTTGGCGATCTCCTCCGAATAAAGGGAGAGTGCACGAGAGGCAGGACACGGGGGAGGCGGGGGAGTCGGGGGGAGGATTGAGGGGGACCCCATCGCCGAATTCACCATTCCTCTTTAATTACCTTAAAATCCACTTTTCTCCTCACAGTGTCTCCCTTTTTGTTCCTCACATCTCAACAACATGCAGGCGGCAAATCAGCATATGCAGCTTCCCTGTAATATTCCTGCAGACCTCGCCTTTCACCCCCTCCTCCCATTAAACCTTACACCGCAAGCGCACGGACTCACACTGGCATACACAACCACACGCGCCACACACATTTCATTTTTCATATAGATTCACATTTGTTACCAGTGGAGCTCAGATTTCAGGCCTGTGTCTCTCAAGCAAACATCCAGCCCTTCTGGTCTTCTTGTTTATCGTCCCATATTTTGATTTTCTACATTTCTCACAATTCTACATTTTCACGACATATTTTGTAATCTATCACATCTCAATGATATGCTCATCAGTGTTTTCCACTGTTACATTTCCTCCTCCACAATAATTGATATAATGGTTGATTTCCACATTTCGACACAATGGACATAAATTACAGATTTCAGTTTCAGAGAGTGCAGCTGCTAAGTTTTTTAGTTGTGCATTTCTTAGAGGGTCCATCGTCAGGTGGAACATTTAACAAACTGTTTGATAAAATGATTTCTAATTGAGAGGACATTTACACCTTTTAGTTTTATTCTCTCTCCTCCAGGAAATGTGATTAGTATCTGAAGTGTTGATATGTGAATTGAGTGTAGACACACAATCCGTCATTATTCCATTTAGCTGCCCTGCCTTAAAAATAGATACAAATAAGAGATTTATATGTGTTCCACTTTTTATTGAACTCTTTGCATGAAAACCTTTTTTTTTTTTTTTTTTTAAACCATATTTAGCAACAAAACGTTTTATCAAACCCTGGATATCTGCTTGTCAGCTCAACTGTAAAAGTGAGGGGCTCATCCAGCTTTCTTGAATTATTTCTTCTTGTTTTATTTTTGGGGAATTTAATGCCCCCTGTGTGGCGTTGTGCTGACCTGAAGTTAAATCAAAGTGGAGAGGGGTACGGGAGGAGGAAGGGGAGATGGGGGGGTGGTGGTGGTGGAGCTGGTGCAAGCCAGGAATTTTTCATGTTGTCTCCATGTCCCAGTTTGCGCACAGATGTCGCGCAGGATTGCAGCGTTCAAGTGATATTTCCTTGAGGGGATGTCGTCCAAATTCAGACGCTATCTCCCCCTTTCTTTCTCTTGTTTCTCTCTCTCTCTCTAGCTCACTGTCTCTTTCTCTCTCCCTCTCTTACTCTCGTTCTCAGACACACACACACACACACACACGCTCACACACTCGCACATTCCCCCACACACACACTTTGTTACACATGCATGCACCGGAAACCCCATCCCCTTTTATCAGACAAAATCTGTACCAATCACCCAGACGGTGAAAATTAAAATCTATTTTTTGATTCTCAGTGGTTTTAAGTTCATTAAAATGTGAAATTGGCTGCTGAGTAAAGAAGGTCAACATGCATTAGGCGGCTAGCGCAGAGTCAGACTCTTCACCTTGGACTGGAAGATTTTCCTTAAAAGAGGGACAGTGAATTATGTTCTCCCGTTTCACTCGTCTAATTCAGCGGGCCGCTCTGTTCACACTCATCTTCCTCCACTGAGCCTGACAAAAGGCTCCTTAAAAAAGTAGTCAGGAGTTAATCCGGCCTCGGAGGGGTGGGGAATCGGGTTGAACAGCTCATTTCGGGGGCGATTTCCCGCTGTACAAGCAGCCGGTATCCAAGAACTATAAGTCGGGCACATGTAAGTGAGAGCGGGGGAAGAGTTTTTCTTCTCCCTGACACACGCTCTCTCTGCTCCGCCTGCTCTCTCTCCCCTTCATCCCAGCACATGTGTTGGACATGTTTGTGACAGTTTCCCTTCTGCTGATTACAGGATCAAACCCTGTACAAACAAGGTCAGGGAAGTGAAACTCATCCTTATAGTTAGTGTTTTGGTGAACGCTGTGTGGAACCATCATTTTCTAAGTTTCCCCTTTCATTGGGTATGAAATTGTTATCTTTGATGAATCTGATTTGAGCTTTGCAGCTATTCAGGATATTATTTCCCACCATTTATTCTTATGATGTGTGTTCCAGATCTGTTTGCATTGTAATCATTTTCCCTGCATTACATGCATTTCTCTCATTACAAGGCACATTTTCTCACCCCCTTATTGTGTGTACCACATGGCAGGCTTTCATTTAGCTCAGCCTCTTAAATCTCATCCTCTGAGAGACAGAATCAGACTCTTCCTTGTCATCCATTCCGACAAATGCCTTTATCAATAGGTTTAAATTACAGATGAGAAATAGAAAATAAAAACATGTTGTTTTTTTCTGCTTAGAGTAAGTGTCAACTTCTCATTTACGCTTTTTTGAAATCTCTCTTTTCTCTCACCCTCCCATCTTCCTCTTCCTCCCTGCTCGTTCCCCCCCTCTGCCTCACCAGCAGCCGAGCCCCTCTCCGCGGCCATCGTCTCATCGGAGGAGCTGTCGGAGCGCTGCTCGGAGCTCTCTGAGGAGAGCAGCAGCCTCAACGGGCATCACCCGGGCTCCACCGTGGGCCGGCTAGCCCGACTGGGTCATGATGCTCACCCGTCTCTGGAGCAGGACCTGCTGACCTGCGGCCAATGCCAGGCCACCTTCCCCCTGGCGGACATCCTGCTCTTCATTGAGCACAAGAGGAAGCGATGCCATGGGCCGCCCTGCCTGCCCGTGGGCCGTGGGCTGGACAAGCCCCCCTCGCCCTCCCCAGGCCTGGCCCTCACCCCGTCCCCTGCCATGAATCCCCTGCGCAATCGCAGTCGCAGGCCTGTGGAAGTGGGCGTCCAGGCCACGCTGGCAGACGATGACGATGACCGGTTCTTGTTGCCCAGAGGGATTTTTCCGAAACAGGAGCCCCTCCCAGGTAATAATGCTGCTCTCACACCTGCCAACACTGATCACCTCTGGCTGGATTTGTACAACAACAGCTGCACAAAGACACAGCAGCTTTACTGAAGCAAGGGCTGTCAGATGTGTATCTGCTTATGTGGGGTAAATTCAGATTAGAATCTGACAGAACAAAGACACAGATGATAAGTAGTTCAGTCTTTCCCTCAAACCCTTTCTGAAATGTAACTTGTCCCGGCATAAACCTTCTCCTGCAGTTTGGAAGAAGCAGTCCGGGTCCAGATTCTTCTTTTCTTATCGGCACATTGTCATTTTGGTCGTGTGTGTTGCCCTGGATGGCTGGATGATTGTGGTTGTGTGTGTTTTTTTACAACGTCAGGTCCTTGCTGATGTTTCACTGATGCATTGTGTGTACGTGCATTGTTGTCCAACAAGCCAGCATAGTCTGCAGTCTAGGATACGTGTTGCCTACGAGTGTTCCTCCATGCCTTGTGGGGGCTGTAGTCGTCTGAGAATGTTTTTGGTGGAACACACGAATGGCAGGAAATGTGATTGGCTGAGATTTGCTTGAGGGTGGGTGTCAGACAAACAACAACAAAGGGACGTCACAGGTGGGGAGGAAACCTACGAGAATACGCCTCCGTTCTCTTTCAGAGATGACACAAAACCACGCACACTGGTTTGATTTAGGATAGCTGTCTCTGTCTGTCTGTGTGTGTGTGTGTGTGTCTGTGTCTGTGTGTCTGTTTGGTCTTTTTGTGTACTGACTCGCGTAGAGGGAAGTTTGTACGTGTTAGTGAGAGAGCAGGAGCGAGAGAGAATGTAAGAAAATATAACGAACCCGTCTTTGACCCGATTCAATGAATTCAACGCAGATATTGTGTGTGAGGGTGTACGTCTTTGTGCGTGTTTGAATGTGTGCATGGGAGAGATGGTTTGTGTGTGTTCTCCCAGTTTGCCCAGTTTCGCCCTTTTGACCATGGTGACCAAATCCCACATGCAAACAGACACGGGTGACCTTGACTTTGTGGTACAACTGGTCAGTGTTTTAGTGCAGTTGGAGATGTGTGTGTGTGTACGTGTGTTTGTTTGTGTGTGTAGATGCAGGGGTATCACTAGAACTGGTTGAAGGAGTGTTTTTGTGTGTGACTTTCAGTCTGGGGAGTAACTGTAGCCTCTTCCTGGGATTGGGTGCGCAGAATGTGTGTGTGTGCGTACGTATGTGTGTGTGTGTGCGAGTCTCTCTCTCATGTGGCCCTACCAGATGTGTCCCGCTCTCGGTGTGGTTTCCCCCCCCCCTTCCACTGCCACATCTTACCCAACTAAATGCAGCCCAGCTCTCCATCTCTCTCATTCTTTTCTTTCTCTGACTTTATCTTCTAACCAAATTTCATAGGTAAAATACACGATTTAATTTCAACTCTTCCCTTCCGTCGCGAGAAGCTTCCGAGAGCAGCGAGGGAAAAGCCAGTTTGAGTTTTACTCATGGAGGGAAAGTCATTTATTTAAAGCGTCTTAACACCACTAATTATTTGTTGCAGTGCCATTCTTTTTTTCCTTCTTGTGAATTTTAATTAGCAGTAGTTTTTAGTGGCGGGCTGCCTGTACTAAATTAGCTGTTACAGAGTGAGAGGGGGGGGGGGGGGGGGGGGGGGGGAATAGAGCAGCAGAAACACACAAGCAAAAACACACTATTTATCACTTAGCTAGTTGAACGCAGCTCAGGAATCACAAATGTTGTAGTTTGTTTTTCACTTTGTCTTTTTTTTAAATTTATTTGCGTTCATGCGTAAGTGGAAATAAGCACAGGGAGTTGCAGGAAGCTTTCGCCGATCATTTCAGATTTCACTTCCCACTATTAAAATCTACAGTTACTGGAAGGGAAACCGAGGAGAAAATGGGTCTCAATTAAAGATGTTTTTGACCTTTGACCTTTGTCTCTCGGGAGACACTATGCGTCAGCTGGAAGGAGTTAATGCAACTTGAGAGCGTGCATCTTTTTTAAAAGTCAAACCTGCTTGTCTCTCTCGGCTGCGATTATATGTTTCGGCACACACCCACAGCCCTACACACACACACACACACACACACACACACACACACACACACACACACACAGACACACACACACACACACACACACACACACACACACACACACACAAACACACCCCTACACACACATACACACACACACACAAACTCTCTCACACTCAGACACTCACCAGCTAAACTGGGTTATTAGAGCGATTTACATCATAATACAGGCGTCTGGCTGCTTCAATAGCGTTGTGTGTGGGAACGTCTTGGTAGGAACAGCTGTACACTCAGAGAGGAGAAGAAAACAGGGCCGCAGCGCTATATATCTTGTCCGACGTTGACGTCAAGCTGAGCAGCAGACAGGCCGAGTGTTATTAAATGTTTGCTGTTTGAGACGTTCAGCCCGTCGAGGAAAAAAAGGAGCAGATCTTAAACTGTCCATCTCCGCAATGAATTCATCGTTTCATTTACGTCCCGTCCCCTGGATGTTCTCTCGGCCGCTGGACACACACCAGCACAAACACCAGCTCACCTCCTGAATTTACGCAACATGTTAATTCTGGTAGCCGATAATTAAAGCCAGTATTTTCCTCCTCCTCCTCCCTCTTCTCCTCCTCCTCCTCCACCACATCGACCCCAGCTTTCATCCTAATTGACCCCAAACTGTCACGGTGAAGTAAATATGTGAAAGACATAAAAAAAAAAAAAAAAATCCGCTGGAATTTCAGTTGCGATTAAAACCATCCAGAAGCATTCCTAATGACAAAAAAAGGAGCAGAGTGAAGAATGTGTGTGTGTGTGTGTGTGTGTGTGTGTGTATTTCTTATTTATCAATGCCTTGCATGGTGTGTGTCTCGTAGCTTTTACTCACAGTGTGTGAGGCCTCAGTGAGATGCACTTAAAGAATGTATGGAATATTTAGAAAATTGATCAGTTCATTCCTCTTTTTTTTTTTTACCCCATAGATATTACATATGCCCGTTTATTTTACATTGTCCTCACGGTTTTAAAGTAACATTATTTCTTTTGGGGTTAGGTTTTAATGTCAGTGTTCAATCTCTAGTGATTTTAATCGGTAAAAATATGTCACCCAAACGCATAATTTTCAATTCCTCCTAAATTTCGAGGGATTTACTTCCTAATCCTGATAATAATTATGATAACAATATACGAATAATCAAACAAGACTTCTTTGAATAACCCAGGGAGTATTTTTCAGCTCATGTTGCAGGAAATCGGACATCTTATCCTTCATCTCGACAAATGTCGCCTGTTTTTTTTCCTGCATGCATCTGCCTGTGTAATGTGATGGCTGTGTGTGTGTGTGTGTGCATGTGTGTGTGGCTGTTTGTTGTGAAATGTGTATCAGCGTTTATGGTCAGGGGGCTGCAGAGCTGCTCCGGCTGCTGCGAGGCTCAGAGGAACACAAAGCGTTGGACTTGTGCCGGATCGCTGCTATTTACATATCAAACAGCTCCGATCGAGGGAGCCGAGACATTACCTGTGTGTGTGTCTGTGTGTGTGTGTGTGTGTGTGTGTGTGTGTGTGTGTGTGTGTCTGAGAGAGAGCACTGTACAGGCAAAATGCCGATCAGCCATGCAAAAAGGAAGCATACCCGCCCACACACACACAGACACACATACACGGTTAGTACTCTCTCTCTTGCCCATTTATTCTATTAATCCCTGACTGAGATGAAAATTCTGATTATAATCCCTGAGGCGCCCCTCATTCAGAAACAGCATCACTAATGTATGTCTCAAAAGAGAGAGGTTTGCATGTGTGTGTGTGTGTGTGAATGGCCATCTCCCTCTCCCTCTTTTCCTTTTAAACGAAAAGTGGATGTGATTTTAAAAAAAAAAGAAAAAAATCTTGGCTTGAAAATTGAAAATTTAGAATTAATTCTCCGTGGATTACTTCCAGAGCCCATGCGATCTCTGCTGTCCAGTTTGCCGCCTGATTTCTCATAATTAGCATCAAGAATTTAATCCTGTCCTCTGTGGAAAAATCAGCGATAATATGTGTGTTAATGAGCTGAAATTGATACGCGGCCAGTGCACGCGATTATTCATCTTATTGACCAGTGATTTGCGATAAACTCTATATTAGCCCACCAATATTAGCTCATTACCAGAGATGTTATCGTAGCTTGTGTGTGATGACAGATCCAGATATTTTTGGAGAGTCTTTTTTTACCAGACGCACTTTTTTTTTCTGTCTCTAAAATATCTGGTTTCCCCTCCCTCGCTCGTCGGGTCATTCCACTGAAGAGTGGTCCTGGCTTTGAGCCTCATTGTTAGTCTATGATCTAGTGATTAGCAATTAGCTTATCATCATCGGCTAATGCCACGCACCTCAATACACATTAGTGCATTTTTAACACCCGTTTATTGTCTGGCTCGGTGTCAGATCTCTCTCTCTGTCTCTCTAGCTCATGTCTCTTCTCTCACTCATCTCCTTCTTTTTTTTCTACTTTCTCTTTTGGCTCACATGTCTCTCTCTCTCTCTCTCTCTCTCTCTCTCTCTCTCTCTCTCTCTCTCCCACTGCAACATTAGCAGTCAATGCAAATCCGGGACAGCCGGTTCATACTGAGTCAATTACAGTATGTTTGGTATGCGTGCTTTCATGCTGTAGCACATCCCGACCAGCCTACAAAGAGATTTCACACACTGGCTGCCATTACTAATCTATTGTTGCTCTCCCTTTTTTCTGTCTGTCTCCCTCTTTTTCCCCCCAACGTGTAAGATTTTATTTAGTGGACTCAAGTGCAGCATTTGAACTCTTGCGTTTCTCCCAGAGCGCGCCGACAATCTGACTGCGTTGGCATTTTGACGGAGCTTTTTTCTGAATGTAAACACCACCCTTTGTGTTGAGAAATACCAGTGGCTGGATAACGAATTCAGCTGGGCCGCAGGAATGACTGGAGAAGCTAATAATCTGTCACCAAGGCCAATGTTTTATATTCTGCGCTTGCAAAAAAAAAAGGTAAAAAAGAAACAAACCCTCTGTGAGCTGCGTATCGGCGAAACTATTGATTACTGTGACAAAATTCGGGGAAACTCTTAAAAAAAATAAGTGGTTTGTATTGTTGAGAATAGAATGTGGGGCACTTCACCTATTTGAGTTCAAACCTGCTTTTCTCTAACTTGTGCTGGGGGAAGTCCAGACCTGTGAGCCTGTTGATTTATCCCTTATCCTGTTTGTGATGTAACACACACACACACACACACACACACACACACACACACACACACAGACCCACACACAGACCCACACACACCCTCGTATTAGAGCAGCAGCATTCAAAAGCTAAATTGAAATGTATTTCTTTTTTCCCGTCCTGGTTCTTCCCTCCTTCAGTAATTGAATATTGCACTTTGATGAAGTTACCAGGGCCCACGAGAGGCGGACTGAAAAAGGAATCGTCAAAAATCAAAGCAGGAGAAAGCGATATATCCCGTCTCTTGGTCCTGATCATGGGTCGAGCTTCACAAACGATGCATCCTACATTTTCCATAATGCAGCTAATATATTCTTTTAATCCTCCTCGTCCCGTGAACGCCTACATTTTTAAAACTCTGCAGCCTCAGACTTCATTTTCCCGGACTTTACAAAGCTCCTCCATAGCCACAGAAGTCTATATACCACTCTTTTGTCAGGCGTTGTAGAATGAACACAGATGAGTTAACTGATCTTTTATCGGAGAATCCTCTTAAAATTTGTCTGAGCTGACCTAGGAACTGCTGATGTTCCTCTGGGCAAGACAATGGAGAGGGTCAGAGCTATTGACCTTTAATGAGACTGTTGACCTTTCTGTGCAGAGGGATAGAGAAGAGGAAAGAGAGTTTCCCTGTGGAAACAGTTCCTCCAGCCTAAGTGACCATGTAGGTAGTTAATCCCTGACCTCAGATACGACCCAGCGGAGAGAACCTGCGGCTGGTGCAGCAGACAGGAGGTTAAGATTATGGAATGGTCTCGGTTTGACAAAAACTGCTTGGTTAGGTTCGAGAGAAACACACGTCAGTCTGCTGTGTGAAATTCATCCGCCTCACATGACTGTCATAGAAACAGAGACGTCGTCACTACTCTGTCATCTGACTTCCTGGTGTGATACAGTCATAATTATGGGAGTAGTTGTTCTGGAGAAAACAGTCTCCCTGTGGGGATCAATAGTTTTTTTAATTTTGGTGGATGTTTTGTTTTTCCCGTGCGCATCACACTAATCATTTAGCAAATTATTTCATATGGATTAACGTCGCAAAATAGATGCTATTATCACTCTGCAAAACAGCCTGGTGACACAGGAAGTGATGCTTTTTACATTTTCAGTGGGTTTGGAATAGAAGAGGAGCGGGGCATGAGAAAATGTACTTCCTTTTACTCTATTTACCGTCTGCCTCCTTTAACAATGACAATTATATCAATCAAGGCAATATATGATTTAATATTGACAAAAGTTACAAAATGCAAACCTTTAAAAACAGAATCCGACGAGTCTTTCTCAGACAAGTACCCTGGTTGCGCGGCGGTGGTTTGCATGCAGGGAGAGTTCAGAATAAATAGAAGACGAGCAAAGGCATGGGCAGCAATCACCATCACCACCTCCACCACGGATGAGCAGACAACAACAACAACATCAAAGGGCGGGGGGGGGAAAAAAAGGGAAAAAAAAAAAAAATCCAAGGGAAAGACATCACGCTGCCCACACGCTTTGATTGACAGCCGGTCCCTGGGAAGTGCGGCACAAACACGCCGCGGCGACGACGACCGGATGATGGAGACGGATCTGTAGAAAACAAAAGATCTCCCAGGCTGCGGCGGTCGGCAAAGCATCCCGACACAATGACAACAGCAGAGAACAATAAGACATTAAAACGACCATGTGTTATTTCCCTGTTTGCACTATTTGCAGCGGCGGCGGCAGTGTGTAGGGTGATGTGTGTGACGTCAAGCCGACTACTGTACGCGCTCGCTGATGGAGGACTGTTTATTGATCTGGCTCTTTGTGTTTATGCGAGTGATTCGACATCCACGCTACATTTACTCCTTGGTGGTGAGAGGGAAAGCTGCTGTTTTTGGCTCCCTCGCTGTTCGCTGTGTGTGAGTGTTTATTCCCGTGACACACACACACACACACACACACACACACACACACACACACACACACACACACACACACACACACACACACACTGGTCTGCTCATGGGGTGCACGTGTAACTCAACTCTCTTATTATGTTGAAGGCCTGTTCATAAAACTGTTTATACTCTACAAAGCTTATTTATATAGGCCATTGGATTACAGACTAGCTCGACACACACACACAAGCACGCATGCACGCACGCACGCACGCATACACACACACACACACACATATGTTCAAATCCCATTGGCTCAATATCTGTTCATTCATCAGTCTCTTTTTATGCACCTGCCATAACAACATGCCTACATACATGTCATATGTATGTATGTGTAAGTATGTTTGTTTATATTTTGTTTTTTTTGTGCTTGTGTGTGTGTGTACGTGTGTGTGTGCTGGCATTGTGTGCTGGCATTGTGGATGCATGCAGGACATCCGCTGGTTAAGTGTGCCAGGGCTGAGCTGGCAGTGTGTGTGTGTTTGTGTGTGTGTGTGTGTGTGTGTGTGTGTGTGTGTGTGTGTGTGTGTGTGTGTGTGTGTGTGTGTGTGTGTGTGTGTGTGTGTGTGTTTGTGTGTGTGTGTGTGCGGCCAGTATGTGTAGAGGGGCCTGGCTCCTTGCTCTGGTTTCATGTTTCCCGTTTGGCTGAACTACTACTACAACTGTAGACACACACACACGCTGCAAGTGTGTGTGTGTGTGTGTTGATAAAGTAGAGTACATACCGTATGAGTTGGTCGAAGTCTTTTATTTTGGCACGGTGAGGGTCTTCCTCTCCCTCCCACCACCTACATCCTTCTGCTCAGCAGATGTAAAGCATCTTTTTTGCCAAATTAAGTCTAATACATCCTCAAAGCAGGATAACATATGTAATTCCTCCGATCTCAGGCAGGACGTTTTTTTTGTAAACGTACAGCTCATTGCAAACAGACTAGACAACGTTAACGACATCTCCCATGTGATTATTCCTGATTTGGACTCTCAGTTGGACAAAACCAATCTGAAAACGTCACCTTGAGCTGTGGGAGGCGTTGATGACCCTTTTCACCGTGTGTGTGTGTGTGTGTGTGTGTGTATTTGTCTATGTTTGTCTGTGCCTATATGAGTGTGTGTCAAATGACAATGGTGATAATGTGGATTCTTCTACTGCACTCTTTGGCACAGTAGTTCCTAACCTGAGGTCAGGCACTAAACACACACAGAACTCACAAAGATGCCCCAGTGCACAACCGTGCATGTGCACAACCGACAAAAGTGACAAAACGATTAATAAGATTAAAAAAAAAAAGATTTCTACCTCACCAAATCATGTTTCTTTATTTTGTTTTGTTTCATTGAGAATAAATGACCATCTGAAATTGGTTCAACTAAAAGCAGAGGAAATGATCACTCAAACCTAATAAACATAGGCCTTCATAACACTGGTGATGGGGTTGTTGGTGGAAACCAAAGCCCAAAAAGTTGGGAACCACTGGTGTGTGGAATTCTTTGATCTGGCCTCAATATAGCATCGCATCTTTAGTAATTTCATCACATCCTGACACCGGTGTTTTCAATTTGCAGGCCAGATTTCCTGTAATATATATATATATATATTTTTATACACCACATATATATATATATATATATATATATATATGTACACACTTCTGTAATTAAAACGACTCTCATGATGTCACAAATATCTGCTATGCCCAACCCCATAATTACACTTGTTCCGGCTGCAGATGCCGAGGAATACACTGTTTATTAATTCCTTTAAAAAAATTACACGCATAAATACATACACACACACACACACACACACACACACACACCCATCGGCAGCAGCAGCACTGACTTTTCTCGATAATTTGCGGAGGCTCATTTGAATTTTAAGCGCTACTTTAATCTTCAAAGCTCAAACAGCTTTATGAATATGCATGCAGTGGGCAGACTTTAGTTCATTACCTAGTTGTAAATTCTAATGACCATTAGGCCCTCACAGTAATTGCCAATTGTTTTGCATTTTTGATTGGCCTATTACCATGCGCATTCGTGGTGCACATCAGCTACGCTTGTCAGAGCCGGCATGTCAAGGGGTGTTTGTGTGTGTGTGTGAATATGTGTGCGTGTGTGTTTTCTCATTTGTGCCTTGGGTGAGAGATATGTCTGTGTGTGTGTGTGTGTGTGTGTGTGTGTGTGTGTGTGTGTGCGCTTTATAAATGAAAGTTGCATTTTTTTCTTTAATTGTGTGAAGACTTGAGAGCCGAGCCAGAGATTGGACATTTTTAATTTACATGATGTCTTGTCTGTTCACTCATTACACTGCTTGTCACAAACACACACACACATGCACGCAAACACACATGCACACACAAAACCTACCGAATGCAAACCATCTGGCTCTGTCCTGTGCATGTCGGTCTTGACATGGTAAAATGATTTCTCAATGCCCATCTCTCTGTGTCTCTGTGTCTCTGTGTCTCTCTCTCTCCATCAGCCTGTTCATTTTTGGTGCAACACTCCCCCTTCCACACACACACACACACAAACGTACACACCACACTTTCTGTTTCTCCTTGAACAAACAGATGTCAGCTACGTCTCCTTTCTCTTCTCCCGTCCCTCCCTAACTCTATCTGGGGCTGCCATTTTGGAGATGGTGATTCTTCCTCCTAAGTGAGTTTCTCTGTAAACATGAATGAAAACTCTGAAAAAAAACGGGTTGGTAGAGGGGGGGAGTGGGAGGGGGGGGGGGGGGGGGGGGGGGGGGGAGAGAAAATGAATTCCATTGTTGTGTCCTCTGCAGAAAAATCGCAGCACACACAAGAAATAGGCACCTGTGCGTGAACGCTCACTTGCGGACACACACTTCGTGCTGCCTTTGTACTCCAAAACCGGCCCGTTCTGACACAGTTTTTTTGTAATGGGAAGACAAAAGAAGAAAGTCAACAAAACAAATTAATTTTCAGCTAATAACCATGCTGGACAATAAAAAAAAAAAACGAGAACAAAGATGGGGAAGCGGCGTAACAAACAAGAACAACTGGCGCGGGCACCAATTCTTATGTTTTCTTCTTCAGTTCCCTTTGTTGCCTTTATCCTCATCTCTTCACCCTCCCTTTCCTCTGACAGCCCCCCCCCCCCCCCCAACTCCAACCCCAAGACACACACATACACATACGTTTGTCTCCTTCCTCACATCTTCCGCAGTTTGTGTACAAGCGCTGTGAGGGAGATATGTGAACCTTCATAGCGATGAAAAGGAATTCTTAATTGCCCAGAAATAAGCAATGTTACAAATGGCGGTGTAATGGACGTAGCCGAGTGGAAGGAGCGTGAGCGCGTGCAGCCTGTGTGTGTGTGTGTGTGTGTGTGTGTGTGTGTGTGTGTGTTTTGAGGGGTTGTCTCCGGTGGGAATCACAGGGCCCGTTTCCTGAGGTCTCTTTTACCCTCTCTACGCACACACACACACACACACAAACACACACACACACACCCTATATACCTCTGGCTGCTGTTACTCACTTCAAAGTTGTTAATATTCAACTGGGAAACTGTATCCAGAGCACAGCTAAATTATTAAGTGTATGAACTTTTTCGGCAGTAAGATGAACTGATGGGCCACATCTATGAGATCCTCCTCTTCTTCATGTGTGTGTGTAAGTATGTCTGTGTGTGTCTGTGTGTGTGTGTGTGTGTGTGTGTGTGTGTGTGTGTGTGTGTGTGTGTACATGCCCTCTCCTCTTGCCCGATGCTTGGTCTTTGGCCAATGTCATGCATAATTGATCCTGTGCCCGCTATCATTTTCTTGATGTAATTGCCCCAGTAAGATATGATGAAATCTAATGGATAATTTATCTCCCTAAAATGGATAAAGAACTGCTAAAATGTACTTAATAGGCGTTGTGTGTGTGTGTGTGTGTGTGTGTGTGTGTGTGTGTGTGTGTGTGTGTGTGTGTGTGTGTGTGTGTGTGATTATAAATACATTAATAGGCACAAATATTGCAGGTGTGTGGTCAGTGTTATAACTTAAAGCACTGCTTGTGCATGAAAAGTAAACAATAATAGGTGTTTTATCTGAGATAAATATATTTGAATACATCACTGCTTTAATGGGCGGGTGTGGCTCAGCGGTTAGAACCGTGTCTTTGCCATTCAGAATGCGGAAGTGTCCTTGGGCAAGATACTGAACCCCAAAATATGTGAAGGTGCTGCACATAGTTGCACTGTATGAATGTGTGTAAATGTTAAACTGTAAAGTGAGTGGAGTCATGTAAAGTCCTAATTAAATTTAATGCTGAGCTCTGAACGCCATCAGTAAGAAAGTCAACTATGTTTTTACAGTGTGTCAAATTCCACCAACCTGTCTTCACACAATTATTTAAGTGAAGCTGGAATGAGAAAGTCACCCTCAACCTTTCCTCTGCTCACAAGCCAAACATGTAAAGGAATTAAGACAAAGTTTATCATGTTTAATAAAGAGCAAAGAGTCAGAGACACTGGGATTCCTTGAGCTTCTGTCCCGCCACAAATAATCCAGGATCAAATTGTGTGAGTGGGTTTGGAAAGGAAAGCAAGTCAGAAAGAAAATAGAAAGAAAGACAGTGCTGCACTTTTTCGTTGTAAGGCAGATGTGTTTCAGCATGTTCTGGACTATAGTTAACACAGTTTATCACACACACACACACACACACACACACACACAAACCCACACACCTAAACACGCTGTTTCATCTCACATATTTTAATGGAACCTCAGCTCACTTTTGGCTTTTGTTAGATTTTTTCTTCTATTTTTTAGTTCTGAGCTTGTTGAAAAGTTCAAAGGTAGCCTGTGTGTTTATTTGTGCGTGCATGTAACACATTCAGAGCAGAGGCACACAGACAAACAAAGGGACACACGCACACACACGTGCATATCCACACTGTTTATCATTTGCTGTACAAGGGAAATGCAGGCCCCAATCTGCAATGCTGAGAGGTGTTGAAAGACGCGGTGGGGGTGTGTATGGGGGGGGGGGGGGGGGGGGGCTGTCAAAAAAGAGAAGAAAAAGAGGGAGAGACAGGGGGATGAGGAGGAGAGGGCATATAGGGGTAGAGCACCCTAGGGGGATAGGGGATGTGAGAGAGAGGGAGGGTAGAGCGAGGTAGGAAAGCCTGGGTCCTGGTGGTGGCCGTCCATTAACAGATGAACTTGGCAGACATCCAACTGTTTGATGACATGGGTGTCATAGGTCTGTGTGTGTGGATAGGGTGGGCGGGGCGGCTACACAACCACACACTCACACACACACGGCTATTTACACACATCTTTCCTCACTCATGGCTCTACATATTAACCCACTGTCAACGTTCACTGTAAAAGCTATCATTCTCATTTTGTCTACCTGCACACAAACACACACACACACACACACACACACACACACACACACACACACACCTATAGCTCAGCAGGACCAGTTCTGACTGGTTTGCTGGCACGGAACGTGTGCAACGCAGGGTTATAACCCGAAAGAAAGACAGAAAGTATAGAAAATGAAGAGCAGTAAAGAGAAAGAAAGAAAGAAAGGATGAAAAAGAAACTGTTCACCGACAAAGAAAAAAAAAGAAAGAAATTACAGCAGATTTCCACTACTGCCCCTGACCTGCCGAGCCCTGCGCTCGGAGAAGCAGAGCGATAGAAAGAAGGAAAGCAGCACGTAGTGAAAGACAGATAGACAAGGCCGAGAGAAGGAGGAAGTAAAATGTACATATTTTTAACCTTTGTGGAAGTGTTGCTTGTGTAACTGAGCGAGTTGACGGTGCAGGAGCACATTTATATTTACAGCAACAGCCGGGGTCAGGAGGTGCAGCAGGAGTGAGGGAGGGGAGGGGAGGGGAGGGGACACGCTTGCTGTAAATGTAAACTGTCAGGTTACTGCTGCTGCTGCCGGCCGCCGAGCAGGTTCAGTGGGTTTGATGCCTTGCTGAAGGGCACTTTCACGTCAGTGGGTGCTGGTTGCAGCGCGGGAGGGAGCTTTTATCTCCGTAGCTGTCACAGCATTCTTTCACTGGACTGATAGGGCCGCCGCTCTGAGCGCTGGGGTCTTGAGTTGATACCTGTGTTTGAAGACGAGTGTTGTGTTGCTGTTTGTTCTGCGGCTGCTCTTGTTGTCCAGCGAGCAGCCACAGCAGCTGACTGACTCACTTCAGGCTCTTCTTCTTCTTTTCTTTACATCTACTTTCATTTATGTTGTTTTTATTATTTTATTAAGGATTTATAGATTGTTGTCCCGTAATAAAAGGATTTTTGTAACTGTCAGTACCTGCCACAAACTCACTGCACCCACCGCTGCTTGATCTTTCCTGCACGAATGACAAATGACATGTACTTTTCCATTTTATCATGTTGTACGAGACACACTGTAGCCAGGTTCAAAGGTCCCATGTGGAAAGTGAGAGTCATGTGATACCAAACATGCAGGAAACAACCCATAAAGTCTATAGTTAAACCAGTTACGAGGCCGTACACTTATACACTCACACCTCCAAGAGGAAGTAGATGGATTTAGATTTCTTTTTCTTTTTCGCACATCTGAATTCATACACACACAAGCAATACAAAGAAAACCAAGGATCTTGATTTATTGACCAAGAATTGTTAATATTGGATCAAAGCTGAAAGCTTAGTGTGACTGTATCGTATAAAGTTTAACGAGAGTGTTTTATATTTGATATCTCTTGCTGCTCCTTCACACGTTCAAGTGGTTGCATTGTCTACAGCTTCTGCTTTTCTTTATTTAACAACATTTATGTATCTTGAAACTAGAACTAAGATTATTCAAGTAATTGTTTTACAGGATGTGGATTTTTTCTCCAAATGTTGAACATCCATCCACTATCTGTACGGCTGAGCCTTTGAGGGTTGCAGAGCTGGGGCTCCAGCCAATTGATTTTGATGACTTTTTAAATATAAAAATAACCTGGGATCATTCATCTCTTTGTATTTAACCTGGACAGAGACCAGTAGATGTCAGAGGTACAGTTTAGTTTAGTGTAGAAAGATTTTCCTGATGTGGATTTTCCAGGATTGGATTCAGCGTCTCCCCGTGTCTTTGCATGTATTTGTGTCAGTGCTGTTTTTAGATTCCATGTTGATGTTTGTGGCCAATGCAAACACAAATCAGACCATGTGACTTTCACAATAACGCCCTGAAGATACCAAAACATATACAATGTGCATTAGAATTTTGTAATGGTGCATACAGCAGTTTGCTTGGCTGTTTGAGCTGTCACATGGTTATGTCATTTACCAGGGTTCAGTGGGTGTATACTGGATGTTCTGTATATCTGTGGGTGTGTGTGTGTGTGTGTGTGTGTGTGTGTGCCATGTGATAGGGTGTGGTAGTGGTGGTGTGGAGTTCATGTTTGCAGTGTCGGCCCTTAAAGTACATGCAACATGAACCTGCACCTACCGTGTAAGTTCAGACTGAAAACACATGTTGCAAATACAGGCTCAGTCAGCTTATGTAACGTGCCCTCCTGCAGCCATGTTGGAGGTCCAGTTCCACTGACGCAGCTCATTTCAGACTCTTTTTTTTAATTTCATGTTCAAATCTCACAATGAAAATTGTGTCTCACAGTGTTGATCATTTTTATAAGATTCTTGCTCCATGCCAGGTCTTTAAAGCAGATGAACTGGCTACTTAACAGCTCATTGTTTTAATTTAGACCTTGACCTTCTTAATTGTCTGTTGTATGGTGCACGAGTGTCTCGCATGTGCCCCCAAAGAAAAATCTTCAAATTCCTTGATAAACTTGATGTTTACGTTGTTCAGCCTGATCCTTCACAAGCAAATGACTATTGCGGAAAAACTTAGTTTAAAATTGCAGTAAAAATTGTGTGATCATTCTAAATCCTGCTGGATTAGACACTACTTTTTAAAATATATTTTTACCCTTTTAAATAGTAAGATCACATTCTGGAGACATCTCGCAGTCCTGCAAGTGAGATATCGAATTATTAGAAGTCACCAGTGTTACAACTGTATTGGTGGCTACGATCCCTGACCACTGTTCGAAAGTGTACACACACACACACACACACACACACACACACACACACACACACACACACACACACAAACACACAAGCAGCCCTTAGGCTAGTAAGTGGTGTAACGTATTGTTCCTACCTTTGGCTATATCTCTCCTCAGCCCGGCGTCTGCAGGCTGTTTTCGGCAGTATTTGGTGCATTAAAAATGAGAGCTACTTGGCTCGGAGCAACCACACGGGCTACCTTCTTTTCTCCCTGTGCTCTAATCTTATGTAAACACAGAAATCAGCTCCCAGCTCTCTCTGGCAGATGCAGGCCAGCAGTGATGTCCCACTGAGATATATCCCTCTAAAGCCTGGATTAAAAGTTTGGAGGCACAGGGCGGTTTGGGTGGGGGGGCTGCTGTCATCTCCTCACTGTATTTATACCTGTGAAAAAAGACAGGCAGACTGAAGTAAGTTCATGAGTTGGTTGGAGTCCAGGCTGTTTATGTGAATGTGCTCAGACTTTGCACGAAAGTCCAAAGCAAAAAGCTATAATTGTGCAGGGGAAATAAATGTTGGCTCTCCGCAGGGATGAAAAAGCCAGATCTATTTTTTTTCATGAATAGGAGGGTGGCATCGCTACACTTTTAAGTGTCTAGTCTGCCAGAAATCCGCAGAGAAAAAAAGGAAAAAGAAGGGGAAAGTGAGGGAGGGAGACAAGCTTCCCAAAGAGAGACAAAGATAAAGTGGAATAAAGAGACGCAAAGAAGAAGATATCTACAGCACGCTGAAGGAGGCATGTTGTGATGTGACCCACGTCCAGCTCCGTGTTCACATAAAAGCATCTGTCTTCAAAGATATATTTTATGTATGTGTGTGTGTGTGTGTGTGTGTTTATCTGCGTACTGCGGCTGTCTGTGTGTATCTGTGTCTGTGAATGATCTATGGTTTGTGTTTACCATGCCATATTTTGGCCTGGCCTGCCGTCACTGGCGTATGAATGATAAATTGCGGATGTCCATCGGATTCACCCGAGCACCTGTGGTCCCTCGCTCCCCCCCGGCCGTGTGGCAGGAGAGCACAAATACTTCATAAATAAATAAATAAATAAGAGAAGTGAAAGATAAACAAAAAGGCCTCGTAGGGATCTTACCTTTTCACCCCTCCAGGGCTTGTACTCCCTCGCTTTAAACGTTGAGGCCTTTCCACCATGTATGGGTAATTTAAATCTGCAATTTAGGATTATTTACATCATCAATGAATTTGAGGATTTTTCTCTCAATTAACAGATTCACTTTTTGGGGTCTATAATACATATAAATCCCAGTTTCTCAGAGCACAAGGTGCCGTCTTCCAGCTGTTTCCCAACCCACCCAAACTCAAAAGATAATCTTCAAACTCTCTCACCCTCTGTCTCTAGCTAATCTGCTGACCCCGATCACAGAAGAGCACTCCTGGACACTTAGTCATCATTCTCGTCTTTATCAATGGCTTCATGAAGTCCAGTTCCTGTAGATAGAAGAGAGCTCTCTCTGAACAGGCAGGTTATTGTTTGACTGAGTAATGAAGATAATCAGACGCAGATGGAGATAATCTAATCACCTGTAGAAAGAAACATTTTACAATCCGCCAGCTTCTTCTCACAGAGGATATTCAAAGCAGGACGGAGTGAGCATCAGAGGGGGAGTCGCTGTCGTGTTTCACGCGGGCAGCAGCAATACAGATGTTTATTTAAAGGAAAATGTCCATTTTAATCAAACTGTCCGAGATCAGAGGAGGAGTACGTGCATGCTGGTTTACGGCCCCACTTGTTCCACTTGGACAGAACCGTCATTTTGTGGATAAAAACTGGAGGAAAATGTGGTTGTGCTGCTTTTTACTGGTTTAGATGTGATGGATCTAGTTTGGAATGATAAATGAGTGTGACTCTGTGTGTGTGTGTGTGTGTGTGTGTGTGTGTGTGTGTGTGTGTGTGTGTTGGAGGCCGCTGTCACAGTGTAGCTGGCGGGACTGTGCACAGATCAGGACTTTGGTGTTTTTTAGCCACACTCCCATTGATTCCTCATCAGCACAAGCGCTCACACACACACACACACACACTCTCATTGGATTTCTGTTTTACACCGTTGTCTTTTGCTTCTGCAACTTTGTATTTCCCCAAATCATCCAAATCTTGTGTGTGTGTGTGTCTTCTAAAAAATGTTTATGACATACCTGCACTGCACAGAGGTCTGATGTCTTATTTTTGGTTTGCAGAAATAAGCTGTCAGCTTTGTTTTATGCCCTTTTAACACATGCTCTCTCTCTCTCTCTCTCTCTCTCTCTCTCTCTCTCTCTCTCTCTCTCTCTCTCTCTCTCTCTCTCTCCCCCCCCCCCCCCCCCCCCGCTGGGTCTGTGTTTTCTCGGCCTCCTTTTGTCAGTAACAGTAAATACCCTCGCTACCTGACACAGATCCACCTTTCTACTTGACCGCGCACACAGAGAAGGGCAGCTGTGCGTGTGCATGTGTGTGAGTGAGTGAAAAAAAAGTGTATTCTCCAGTGACCCTCTGCCCTCTGGTTTAAAGGACTGAGTGAACACACACCACACTCGCTCAAACACACACACACACACACACACACACACACACACACACACACACACACACACACACACACACTCACACACACACAAACACACACACACACACTCACTGTCCCCCAAGCAGCCCCTTTCTCTGAGATAAAACACAGGTTTAATCTTTGACACTGTGTCCAAACTGGCCTCTTTGCAGGTGAGGAGAGCCTCCTGGGGAGTATGTGTGTTTGTGTGTGTGTGAAGGTGCAACCTGACCTAAATGTGGAGGACAATAGCCTGGAGGCAGTGTGTGTTTGTGTGTACATACTCTGGAGTATGTTATGTCTTCTTTGCTGCCTTAGTGTGTTGCTGGTTTTTGTTTTTTTTCTTCCCACACTCTCAGACTGGACCGCTCCTTTTTTTCGTAACACAGCAGCGTCACCTCTTCTTTTTGTATCTGTTGGATTCATCATGTGGACAGTGTCTGCCAGGTCCCTGCTGTTTGCTGCTGGCTTTCTAAACTTACATGAAAAGAAACATTAATCCTTAGTTGCGTTTAATCAAATAGTTTTGGATTCATGTGTCCATGTTTTGAAACTGTGCTCTGTTAGATTTCTGCCTCTACACTTCAACACAATGAAACTAGAGCTAATATGTGGTATTTGTGGTGCCAATAGAATTAAAACATTAGGCTTAAACATCAAACAGCATCATATATTTTTAAAAACAATGTGACTGTTACTCATGATTCACGTAACATTGATTAAAGACATAACATTAAAGGAGTTTGACAGAAAGTAACGACGGGAGTTACCGTCTTCCCCCATCACTGGAGTCAGACTTTCCAGTTTTTTTTTACCAGGAGCTGAATTCTCCTCTGAGGTCTCCTCTGCAAAACAAACGGACCAACTGATTAAAACCAGTCCAAACACTGAAGGAAGCAGTTTCACAGCGGACACAGGGCGTCTCAGAGGGGCTCACTCAGCTTGTTTCTCTCATACCTTAGGATCCAGACGTCGGATGACTAAAACCCTTCTTCCCGTTAAAATACACAATTAAAAAACCACAAAATTCTAAAAAGTGAAACGTAAAAAAAAATAGCAGAAAAAGCCCATTTGGGCTCGTCTCTGCAAACAGGGTATGATGCCACTGGCAGGCGAGCAAATGAAACTAATTGAGTAAGCATGAGACCGTTACCCTGATTAAAACACCCGATTTCTCCTGGTTTGATATTTTACTGGGATGATTAAGTACATCAGGTCAACAAAATATATAACATTCATTTTCAGTTACTTTTCTGATCTGTAATTTTTCATTTATATTTGATTTATGTGTTTTATTTTCTGACATTGTCCTGCAGCTCCTTCCCAAATGTATTTTATTATTTCCCAGTCCATACATTACGTGTTGAAGTATTTTAATTTCCTGTCATCACCAGTGGAGTCTGTTCAATGGTGCTTCCATATTACACAACAGAATTACACAGGATGACTTTACATAAGCAACAGAAAAAGTTCTCCCCACGCGCTCGGCGGCTCGCCCTCGCCCACTCAGTGCCCTCTCTCTGTCTGCGCCTCTGTGCCTCTTTATCTCACTGAAGTCTCACATTGTTTAAATTGCTCTCCCTGTCTGTAATACTCATCCGGGCCGGACACAGTTTGACCAGTGTGACCAGTGTGCGCAGCCAAGGTTGAGAGTTGGCCGACCCTTTCAGCAGTGGTGCATTGATCGGCCCACACCACTGCGAGAGTCTGAAGAGGATATGAAGGAGGAAGTTAAGACTGGTCTTTCCTCTGGACTACTAGATACCACATAAAACAAATATCTAAGAAACATTTCCTCTTCATTCCCTCTTGTTTTGCTTTTTTGAGGGATTCTCAGGACAGGGCTGAACACCAATGTAAGACAATTCATGTTTCATGGCATTAAATTCAAACTCTCACATGCGCCACCATCATCTGTTGAGCCACCTCAAGCTGGCGCCGGTTTAATCAGACACGGAGGCCAAATCCTTCGCTGTAATAGATGCATAGAAGTGGATTTTTGTGCCCCCGGCTTCAATAAAAACCAGAGTTCCTGTTTCTATCGCGCCGCTCTGTGATGATGGTGATGTTTCAAATGGAGATATTGACCTTTTAGGAATATTTACCATGTAATGCAATTATACCACTAATGGATTTGGCCCACTGATCTTTTTATGCACTGTGTCAGCGGGCCAGTAAAACATTGCTGGCTTTATTACAACACAGACGCACACACCATGCAGACCAGTTGGGCCCTGTGCTCATTTGCGTGTGTATGTTCAACATCTATAATCCTCCATCCCCTGTGCAATCACGCACAGGCTCAAACACACACACACAGACACACACACACGTACACACACAGCCATAGATGCACACATGCACACCAGAACCCCTCGCGATTGTGCGTCTGCCAAGTCAGACGGCAGGCTGCCAGCAAAAGAAAAGGGGGCTGTGAATGGGGTGAATGCTCATCTGCTGGGGTTAGCCAGTTATAGCCACACAGACAGACACACACACACACACACACAAACACACACACACACACACACACACACACACTGACCCTGCGACCATTTATATTAACAGGGTTAATTAGCTCGACAAACCTGGCCACAGCAGTGGGGCGTTGGTCTCAGACAGGGGTTATGTGCGGTATGATAATGTTGTTGGCCGCGGAGGTCAAACAGGAGTTTGCTGGTGCTAATGAGAAAAACACACACTTTCAGGTGTGTATCAAACCCAGTTACAGGCGACCGATATTCACCTTATTTCTGATAATCTGTTTCGCAGTATAATGAGGCGATGAGTACACATAGTACACAAAGGCGGAAAGAGATACAAGTAAATGTAAAATTAATGTAATTACTGGACATTAATACATGAAGATAAATGACTAATTGGTGACATGCTGTATTCACCATAAAAATAATCTATCATACCGGCTTTTCCACACCACACTTCATTTCATATTTATTACAGCTATGAAGTTTTATGAGCTGGTTTTATACAAATGAGTTGGTGGATGGTGTCCGTGGCCGTAGAAACTGTCATGTGAAAGAAACTAAACCGAACTCAAGGTCCACTCACTTACTTTTGCAGGAGCTTTCATTAGCATCTCCTGATCTGCCTTAGTGGTCATCCACCAATGACGCCCATGGGTTGCAGTTGAGAGCTCGATCCAAAAAAAGAGCTGATAACATGTTTTCAGTATATCAGTGTTACTGTTTATCTTATTTATTGAATTTGATTATCAGTGATGTTTTTACAGATCACATGTTAAAGTAATTGTAGTTGTGATGAGGAGAATGACTGTTTAGATGTGTAATGTCTCCTCTGATCATAAACCCAGATGATGTCACGGGTTCAGGCTTCCATATAAAACTTATAGTAAAGTGTGTGTGTGTGTGGGGGGGGGGGGGGGGCGAGGCCCAGACAGGGGGGGAAGAGTGTGTGATGACACTTTGTGTTGTGCTGCAGTTTGGAAATGATATGGTCAAGATTTCTATCCTAATGTTTCTCTCTCAAGAGCCCATGCAGCTTTATAGAGGTGCCACATTAAATCACCGGAGTGTTTCATTAAATCTGCTGCTGTATTTGTTGTTAGTGGTTTTATATATACATATGTTTTGAGATTTATTTAATTCCTCAGTATATGTAGGTTATTTACAAAATGTATTTTCAAATTATCATTTTATTAATTTTTTTATAAAAAGGGAATTGACAACTTTTTGTTGTTGTATCATTAAAGAGCACGCTCGAGCTAAGTTGAACTTAAAACCACTAATTTGATTAAAGTCTTCACCATCTGGGTGATTGGTACAGATTTTGTCTAATAAAAGGGGATGGGGTTTCCAGTGCATGCATGTGTAACAAAGTGTGTTCATGGGCACGTGCAAGTATGTGTCTATGCGAGTGTGTGTGTGTGTGTGTGTGTGTGTGTGTGTGTGTCTATGTATGTGTGAGTGTGTGTGTCTGTGTGTGTGTGCGTAACAATATTTATAAAGGATACCTGCCACTTCTCAACTCTCAACATATGACCTCAGAATTTTAGGAGGTTTTGTGTTTTCATCTCACATGAAAGTTAATCATGGCCTGCTAGATTTAAACTAAGATTCTGCTGACTGCTGACACCTGCCAAATCCTGTCACATGTACCAGTCACTTCCTCTTTCACACTTCTTTTACATTCACACGTACAGCTGGCCTGACAGAAACAGGTAGTGAAAAGTGTGATGAGGTGAAACATGTCGACCTGGGATGGGATTTAAATGAGTGTGATTTGTGTCGAGTGTGTCCGTGTGTGTCCGTAATCTCTTCAGTGTGTGTGTGTGTGTGTGTGTGTGTGTGTGAGTCACAGTGGTTTGTGTTGTGCTCTCGGGTTGTCTAGTCTAAATATACCAGCGGACCATGAGAAAGATTCTCTCTGTTTCTTTCTGTTTTTATCTGTGGCCACCAGCCTTCTGACACATATTGCCACTTTGTCGCCGCCTCTCACTCCTGATATTACACCATTTGTGCGGCGGGGTAACATTTAAACAGGAGCCATTTTAAGGCCTGTAACGGCATTTACAGACCTGTGATGGCCGTCAGGGGTTTTTGGCGAGATATACGCCGCCACCGCCTTAGGGTACTTTTTAATAGAGAGAAGAAGGAGGATAGGAGGCGGTGGGAGGTTGTTGTCAAGTCGTTGTCAGCCTGGCAGAGAGAGACAGTTCAGGAAGAGAGGGACAGAGAAAGAGAGAGCGACTTAGAGACGCACACTGAGACAAAGACGGAGGGCAGATGGTAAAAAGAGTCGGTGCGGTGTGTGAAAAGTAACAGCCAGCCTGTGTCTTCACTGTGTGCCAGTCTGGCCTAAATATGGCACGCTTTTGACACTTTCTCCCCTCACACACGCACACACACACACACACACACACACACAGTAACACACACACACGCAGATACACAAGTGCTGGGTTAAATTGGTTTTAACATAGGAGCTGTGAGTGCGGAGCATCATACAAGTCTTTTTCAGAAAACTAAGTTTCTATTGAATTACAGTAGCGGTGGCTCACGGCCCTGACCCTTGCATGAGATACAAAGTGTGACCAGTAACTATATTATTATTAGCCTGTGATAAAAGCAACACTAATTTGCAAAGCATACGTTTTAAAGGAACATTTAGAAAAAGAATGGTGTCCATAACATTTGCCAGTCGTGTAATTAATGCTAAATAAAGTATTTTTTTTATCTATTATCAAATGGCATATGTCTTATTATAAGTGCCCTGACTCTTGCATGCAATTTTATTATGTAAATTGCAGAGAAAGTTGATCAATTTGTTACGGATGAAGGAATGTGTGTGTAGCCATTCCTGCTTTACTGAAGGTTGAACAACCACCAACCTGGGGCAGTGATATGCTTCCTCACAGCCGTCCTATAAGACTGAGACTTTTCAAAAACATGCTCTATAAATATAAGATGACTTTATCTATTGTTCCTGGTTGTAGACTGTGATCTTCATTGCAAGAATAGCTCATTTCCTTCCACGACTCTGGCTTTCAGCTGCAAATCTTTGAGAAAATTTGTGAAATACATTAATGCCTCAATAGAATTAAGGTTGTGCTTTATCACTGCATATACCAGGCAGTGTTTGAAATCAGTGAGTGGGATTTTCATGTTTGATGAGAGTAAGTCTTTATTTAGTTTTTTCAGGTATTTCATTTGCAAGAAACGCTGAAAACTACAGATAAACTACAGCCCAGAAGAATATAGTTATTTGTTCTTTCTTTCTATTACTGTGACAGAAGTCACAGCATGGTTAGTTGTTCTCCCTGCACTACTTGAGATAAGCCTCCAGGATATGTTCCTTCAACCCGTGTGACCCTGACAGATAACTCCGACTTAATCCCACACACACTCACACATGCATTGCACGCCGTCCTCTGCTCCGGCTCCTCCTTCTCCTATAGGCAGATGATATAGGGAGGTAACGGTGAGGGGGGAGCTGGGACACATTTTTGGCAGCAGTCAGTAGGCAATATATGGATAAATATAAATGTACACACACACACACATACACGCGCACACACATGCGCATATGCAGAGCTATGTTTCAACTTGATTTACAAGGCTTAGCTCCATGGAATGGGAAAAGGGGAGAGGACGGGGGGCATAGACAGAGAAAGGGAGAGGGGGCAGGTAGCAGACCTAGGAAAAGGAGAAAAGCAACAATTGAAAAACTGTTTTTAACACAAGTGCTGCCGGATTTTGCAGTGGCCTCCCTGTAGGAGAAAAAAAAACTAGTTTGTGGTAAGGAAATATTTATTTATGTGCCTGACACGCTGCTATAAGTCCAGCCTCAGCCGTGTGGGTCACGTTACAAGTTATAAAATACAAGGCTCCACATTTTCCCTCCACCTTGCCACACTGATAGTTTTGGTTTTATCCAGGTTTGGAGTTATCCATCTCCGAGATAACTCTAAATATATGGTTCTTCTGTGTCTTTGTTACTCTAGAAAAAAACTCCCCCTCAGCAGTGTTCATATCTCTGCTGTAAGATAACTGTACCATCATCAAAGTTAGAAGATACACCTGGACCTCTCCTGCAATGACAAGATGTCCGCTCTGAAAAAATAAATGGAGGGACACAGATTTTTAAAAGGGATGCGTCTTGCATTTTGTGTTGTTGGTATTTTTTTGTTGTAATAAAAGCACCAAATGTATCTTTATTGTAGTAGTGTGTACAGATGGACATTTAAACCTTAAAAACGATCAACAGAGATACAGATATATTAGGTTTAAATGTGAAAATTGGCTTTAACTCATGTTTAATTTTTTTTTTAATTGGTCCTTTCATCATAAATCTTATAATAAAAAAATCCTTAGTGGGCGGGTCTAAGATTTTTCCAAATCAGGGGTGGTACAGGGGCCACAATTTACACAGAGGGGCCAATTACATGTCTAGCATCCATGCATTGTATCCTTCCAACATTTTTTCACAAATTCTTATATTTATTGTTATTATTGTTTTTGAGTAGTGAGACTATTTTTCAAAAGACTACTGACAGGACAGGAGCCGGTCAGGGACAGCCCCAGTAAATCTTGTCCGAAAACTAATGATGAGCTGGTAATGTTCCAGTGACACAGTGGAAACACTGGTGGCTATACTGTCATCACTTCATAATCAAGTTGAGCAATCAGAAAAGAACAATGACATTACCTTTCGTTTCGTTTTGTAGGAACGTTTCCAGGAGACGGGGTTGACCAGTCCAACACATTTAGACTCTTAGTCTTATAGGATGATGAGTGACTGTGGTTGCCATCAGTGCAGGTTTTGTTGCCAAAAATAGAAATCTTATTTTTTCTTCTCGTGTGTGGCCGTTCATCCTGCGGGACTGAGGCCAGTGAACACTGGTAGGCTTTTTTCCGATAGGTCGAGTGACCTTCTCATCAAGAAGCATTTTTCGGTAGATTGCCCAGCATGAATAAGTGGCCTTGTAGATTGTTAAGGGCTAATGCGGAGGAGAAAGACTTCCTAAAGATACTTTATGTGAAGCGAGTGTGTGAGTGTGTCTGTGTGTGAAAGCCTGGGAGAGTCTCTGAATGTTTCCTATTTTTCACTTGTGGTCTTTCACGCTCTTCTCTCACGAGGCGACTGCTGAGGTGCTGAATGACTTGCTGCTAATCCTGAATAAGGTTGAGCCAGGAGTGCGTGTGTGTGTGTGTGTTTGTTCAGGGCACTTGCTTGATGATGAGTGATCGTTATGTTTTTTTTCTCTCCCCCTCTGATGAAGACAGAAAGACAGACAAAAAAGACTGAATAGTAAAAGAGAAAAAAAGTGAAGACGCAAGGAAAAGAAGGGAAAGAAGCAGAGGGCTGGAAAAAAAGAAGTATGCCCAGCTTAGCGTCTCCTTCTAGGAAAACGTTCCATCAGCGTGTATTCTGCTCTAAATCGTGTCTGAACCTGACCTGGCGTGATCACCAGCGCTCACATGCAGGGACTGGGGCCTGTTTATCCTCGGTCCTGGGCTATTTTCTGCCTACATGCTTCCAAGTCTCAGGGTTGTAAAATGCACATCAGAGGAAAGTATTCGGGAGATTGTGAGGGGTGTCAGCTCCACCTGAAAATAGTCAAAAGAAATACAGAAAGTGACAACATGGTGGTGCAGGCGTAGAGAGGATCCAAAATTATAGACATAAGACAGAGCATGGGATGATATGAAAAGTGTAGACCACAGCTGGCAGATGTTTAAGGTGTGTTTGAAAGCTGTCTGTAACATTTGAAAAGCCGGTCCCCAAAAACGGTCGTGAAAGAGACAGATGTTTGAAGAAAATATAAACCGACAACAACAACAGCTGAAAAGGGCTCATGTTGTTTAGTTCAGGTGAATGGACATAAATCCTGTCTGGGTGATATTTAATCCTACTGGGGAGGCGGTTTCGTTTTAATATTGCACGTACTGGTCAGTGATGTTGGAATTTGAACCCTCTAGCTGAGTCGTAATTACCCTCCTCAGTACTGTACTTATACTGTGTTCTGGTGCTTGTTTGTACCTACATCACACTGAGACATGTATTTGAAATTGCATGTTTAAGAGTCTGTTGTGTGTTTGCTGTTTTGTTGTCTTTGTTAGAGAGTTGATAGTAGAGAGCTGACGGGACATCAGGGGGGAGAGTGATGCAACGAGCCACCCACGCCATCAGGGCGCCCAAGCCCCGGTAATACTAATCCCATTCTAAATGGGCTATTAAGTATTAAAGAACACATGAAGATCCAGATTAAGTGTAAAACCTGGAGGTAAATTAATTTTAAAAAGTCAGATATCCACATCAACAGCAAAATACAAAGAGAGGTCAGAAAACTCAAAGTAATCTAAAGACTTTTTTGTGACTCCTTCCACATCCTCTTCACTTTGACAGAGAGCAACATGTGGACACTCCTCTACCTTGATCTCAGGGGGGGAAGTATGGTTTCTCAATTATCCTTGTTTGGCTATCCTCCCTCCGACCTGTGGCTGTATTTACGCGAATGCCCATTTAATCCATGGGTTTTAATGGCATATAAAAAAATCACTTCCCCAACAAGATGCCCTCTCCTAATAGCTTTTCAGAGCTGTTTGGGAGCTGTTCGGGTTTGGTCATTAGTGGACCATGAGTGTCTGTGTGTGTCTGCTTACTTTATGTCTGTCTTTGTGTGTTTGTGTGTGTGTGTGTGGTGTTTTGGACCAGGCTGAGAGGCGCTGCTAGGGCGTCCTAGGTGGGATAAGGCTCGATGTAGGGTGGGGTGGGGCACCCAGGCTGTGCCCATGAGGGTGGGGTTGTTTAGGGTTTGGGAGTGTGTGTGGTATAGCACTTAGGCCATGCTGGGCCTGATGGGAATGCTAGGCCCCCCACACCACTTTTCCAAATCACTAATGGAGCATCTTTGGGCGCACATAAAGACGCACATACACAAAAATACTCACACAACTTTGTCACATGCATGTACAGTAGATGCCCACCCATCCACCTCTCTCTCCCCCCCCCCCCTCTCTCTTTTCCCCTCTGTTGCTTTTCACACTTCTTAATTATTTACTGGCCTTTTTGTCCGCCACCGGTGGCCGGGCCCCAGGCATATGTCAGTCTGTGTGTGCAAAATGAAATGAACACCACTTCACACACACAAACAGGAGTGGCCCTCGCATCCAGCACAGGTCTTCTATCATTCACAGACGTTGACCAGTCACCAGCGTGTTGAAAACACTCCTCACATTCCCACTGTGGGGATCGTGTGTTGACACTGTCAGTGCTGCACTTTTCAATTGTTGAAGATGGGGTACTGTTTGTGTACCATTGATTTAGCAGAAAATTACACATAGACCATGATGGAAAGAATCTAGATAATTTACGAGACAGACACAAAGTGACATTTATGGCAGAAACTAAAAGAACAATGAACAATGATGCTCAGCTCACTTGAAGACCAAAACCTGTGTGAAACCAGAACATAAAAAAATACAAAGTTCATAATATATTCGAAACCAGGCACAAGATAATTAAACTAAACCTTTTCTCAGGCATAAGCTTATTAAGTCAAATTTTACTTTTGGAACTGACAAAAGTTCTCCTTTTCACCCTCTTGGTTATGACACTGGTCAAATCACTTAATCAGATTAAAAAGGTACTTGTTAACCCAAATTTATTTTAAACTGAGGATGAATCGAGCTCTCCCAAAAACTAACCCTGACCAATGGAAGGGACGATAGGTTTTACACATACACACACACCCACAAAAAAGAAATCTCTCCATCATCTGACTTTGGTTCCAGCCCATGCACACCTTGTTTCTCTTGGAGGGCGAAAGATTTCCTTTGGCGACGAGCGGCGGGCTTCTCGCTCCGGGAGCCGTCACAGCTGCCTTGCACAGTAGAATGAATTTAAAGAGGCAGGTAAACTGCTGCTCGCTTCGCATTAACAGAGCCATATATTTAGCCTGTCTCGCCGGCTTTTTTTTCTCTTCTTCTCCCCCTTCCTCCCATCTCTGTCTTTTCCCTCTGCTCTTAGTTTTTTTTCCCCGGCCTGCAGAAAACGTCTGGGGGATCGATAGGGCTCTCAGGGTGTAGTGACTGCAGCTCTAATGAATCAAGACTACAGTGTTTGTTAAGTAGACGTGGCTGTGAAGGACTGCTGGAGGGGAGTTTGTCTTCGTGCTTTATCTCATCGCAACACTCCCTTTGCTGTTTGTCTCCGTGAGCAACAGAACAGTGACCAAATCTGGGAACTTTGATAGGAAATTTAATATCAACCCTCTCACATAGTTCACCTCTTTTGCCTCCTGGCAGGAAGATTATTTGTGGAGACAACTAGAATCGGCATCGAGCTGGTTTGCCTTTTAAATTGGAAACTATTCAATCCTGGGTACGTTCAGATGATTCTATCTTCACAAGCAGCTCATTGCTCAAATTTGAAAAATAGCCGGTTGATGTAATTATTTATTATCCCTGCCAAAAACCCATGCTGCTGTCATGGAGTCAGTCTTGAAATTCTCTCGTGAACTGTGCCGTAAAATCAAATGCCTGAAAAAGTCTCCTCGAATGCAGCCCAGACCCACTTGAGTTTGTAGCCTTGTCTGGAAACAAAAATAGAAAAAGAAAAATAATTCTCGTGTTTTTGGCCGCAGCTTAAACTGTATCTCTCCAAGGTTGGACAGTGATACGGTGGGAGGCTGTTGGTTTTCAAAGCAGAATTTGTATTTCCTGTCATACCTCCTCCTCCTCTTTTCTCTCTTTCACCACAAGCAAGAGCTATCTAGGAGAAAAAATGCCTTTTTATCGCTGATGGCTAATAGTCATAAATTTGTATTAAATTTGTCCTTTATCGATTGGCCTTGCCGGATGAATACAATTAAAGAGACGGCGCTGAGTGCTTCCCACCTGGGATGGGATGATGAAAGGATTAAAAGAGGGGAGGGATGGATGGACGGAGGGAGAGAGGGAGAAGAAACAATGAGGGGAAAGTGGGAGGGGTGGATGGACTGAATGAACAAACATTTTTGGCCTCTTTGGTCGAGTTGCAACCTGTCTACATGTTGTAAATGTAAATGTACGGTGTGTGTCTGTGTTTGTGTGTATGTGTTTGTCTTCTTTCAATATCCCCTCCCCTCATTGATTTCCATGATTCCTTGTCTCCTTCCTCCTTAACCATTCTGTCATGTTGCCAAATCATAAGAAAGAAAAGAGGCAGTTAAATGTGTGGGAGGAGGGAGGTGTGGAAAAGAGAGAGGGATCGAGTGATGGAAACGATAAAAAGGAGACAGACAGAGAGAGAGGACAGCCACCTGTATGCAATGTTGATGGACAGATGGAGGGATGAAACCAGCTGAACGGAGGAGGGATTAGATGAAGAGAGGGAGCAAAGCGCTGTATGTGTTTGAGTGTGTGTATGTGTGTGTGTGTGTGTGTGTGTGTGGGCCTCCGGCCAGCTGAGGTGTTTGTTCGGCTCACAGGGATCTCCCACTGTGGTCACTGCAAGACTTACACAGACGCACACAGTCACACACACACACGCACAAACACGCACCACACACACATAACTGAATTGTCCTTCTTGGCAGCTGTTGCAGGTCCCTACAGATCACTCAATACCACACTGGCTTTTTGTATATACGTGTGTGTGTTTGTGTGTGTGTGTGCGTATGTGTTCAGTGACCAACAGCTTCTTGCTTATGGCCCTAAAGAATTGTAAAGAAAAATAAAACAGGATTGTTTAGGTAGAAATTAAAATAAAAATTTCTAATTTCTTACATTCCTACACTTGAGACATATTTTACTATTGGACTGAAGCTGAAAATAGCTGATGAAAACTATTGAATATTTTCCTAAATTGATTCATTTTCTACCAGAAACATCTTCAGAATTACACATTTTCAATTATCCTCTATAATGACGTCTTTCGAAGAGCCTACCATGGGACACTCACTGAAATAACAGATCAGTTTAATTTTGAAAAAAGACAAATTGAATCAAATCCATTAATTAATTGTAGATGAAATTCATCAGAAGTTGACCTAACAGAGTATCTTACTGATTTAAATCATTCCTGTGATTTCATTGAGGCTTTAAGTCACTGACTATATAGTTTAACAAAACATATTCAAGCCTACTCAATGTTCACTTACTGGGTTTTTTCATTGCTTTCAATAATCCTGTTGATATATTATGAAAAGTCTAAGTGGACCTTATGTTAACCTTTTATCTCATATTGCAACTTCAAGTCCAAGAATAAATGTAAAGCTCATTCCGATCTTTCTGTGGTTGGTTTGAACTGTTTCCATGTTTGAATGCCACCTCTGTGAAGAGTTATTCCACCATGACTGTTCTCTGTGGATTCAGTTAGTCACGTTGTTGATGCTCTCGCGGCAGTTCCAGAAACAAATCCACCAGTTTGAAGGCTCATCAAACACCATCACAGCATCCAGTGGTTTTGCCACAGTAACTGGAACCGTATCACAGTACCCTCTGCCTTCACTGTCGGCGCTGGATAAAGTTGTATTGCATTGCCTCAAAAGTTGAGCCAGAGTGAGCTTTCTTTTCAGATCAACGTTTTTTCCCCTGGAACCTTGTCTGGCAGTGTCCCTGTAGAGGAGATGCTGTAACCCGAACGAATATGTGGGCTAATGTCAATCTAATGTCACAATATTGAGACTGACTCATGTGCTGAGCAGAATCAACTGTATGTCCTGTATCTTCAAGAAACCTTAGTATTTATGTTCAACAATTCTAAAATTGCAAATTGGAGCACAGATATATATTTCCGTTGTGTAAGTAAACTATGAGTTTGACATAGGATGTAATCTGGGAAACAGCTGCATGAGCCCGGAAGTGACCACTTGAAATCAGAGGGAGGTCACCAATCTGCAACAGATTAACAGTTGAAAGAAAGTTTTTGCATTGCATTCTGGGTTTCAAGTAGAAGTCCACGAGCTGAGTCATTGAGAACTGCCCGTGTGTGTGTCAGGACCAAGTTTCCTCTTTCAAACCCTTGTTTCTCTCTCTCTGTCTCTCTGCTCACATAAGTGCTGTAATTTGGATGCTCTGTAATTTCACCATGGTGGTTTAGGGTTAAGTGGAGGCTGTCCCTGCCATCATGAGTACTGCTGTTCCAAATGGACACACACACTCACTCATACACACATGCACACACACTGGATCATTGCTACATTGCGCTCGGATGCTTCTACAAAGGCCAGTCCATTTAATTACATTTATAAACACAGTTTAAGGGCCCGGACTGTGTCATTAGAACTTTATGAGATACATTACTGTGTTTGTGTGTGCGTGTGTGTGCAAGTGTGTGTGTCCAATGGAGAGAAAGAAAAATAAACTTTGTCACACGGCAGATATAGTGGGTAGCCGACGCACACACACACAAACATATTTGAACACATGCACACCAGCCTGCATGCACACACTCTGTCTCTCTCTCTCACACACACACACACACACACACACACACACACACACACACATACACACAAACAACAGTAGATGACTAGTGCGAGAGTTGCAGATAGCACAGTCTGTAGCCCAGCAGGGATTCCACACACATAGACAGAAGGTATTGATATATTCCACACATAAACACACGTGCGCAAACACACACACACACATTGGGACAGACGGTATTGATATTTTTGCTCATCAGCCTCGAGTGTATGGCCGTGCAGGAGAATCACACAGATACACATTTTCGCACACATCCCTGCACACACAGCATGTAATCAGACAGGCTGGATAATCCATTGTTGTTTTTTTGGTAATTCAAATGCGTTCATAGTTCCCTCTTCCATAAAAATACTGCATCATTATTGTCAGGCCTGTGGGCTTCCATTGGCAAAACTAGTTTGGAGTTATTTTAAGTTCCAGTTGTAATTGAAAATAGCTCCATAGGTTGAGCTGGAATACTCTGACAAATAGCCCGACATGTTACCAGCATCTTAAATGTAAATCACAATCTGATAAAAACCAATAGAAAATTGTTAACTGAACCGTCTCAAAGAAAAACAGGCGATAACTAGGGTACAGCCCAAAAAGTTCAGAAGGCAGGATGAATTTATGCTACAACCAAGGGCCTGCATGCTTTCCGAAGCCTCCTTGATCTCTCTCCAAGAACTCTTTGTCTTTTCATTCTGTTTGTAGTCCTGAGGATATTAATTGTACAACTTGGGTTTATTGCAAGCGATGGATGTAGTCACTGTACGTACAGAACGAGGGCTTAAAAACCAAAGATAAGTCCTTGCTTTCTTTCAAAGTTGCTGCATGAAATGCACGTGATTGTTTGGTCTGATTCAGAAAGTTGAAGCCTATTTACGTCCTCATGTTGCACCCCTGTTCCCTCATTATGACATCTAATAACATCGCGAAGAATGGTTTAGTGAAGAGGTCATGGGCCTCTCCAGCCGGCAGACATAAGCACGACTGAACATCTGTGGGATGCAAAAATAAAGCCTGATTTGAAGAAGAAGGAGAGTCATTCATAATTTAGGGTAAGGGCAACACATCTTGGCAGGACTCATCCCTTCTCCTTATTCATATATTGTGAGGGAGCTCCTGCAATGACCACACAACTATTCTCTGCCTTGGCATTCACATGCTCTCCAAACTGCTGTGTTCTACGACGTTTCTTTGATCTAGCCACCGACTAGTAACCAGTAATAGAGGCTGATTTTCTTCCCAGCAGAACACTGCCCTTTTGAGCAATTGCAGTCATGTTGTTATTTGACTGCGCCTCTCCTCAGTGAGCAGACAGGACACCAGCTGCCACTGTTTGCATTCCAATTGTTTGCTGTCCAGTTAGTAAGAAAGCGTTTGCACGGAGGGGAAGATGATTGGGGGAAAGGAGGATAGTGCAGCCCCTTCCTTCTGGACCATACTGGAGGTTTTTGCAGGATGTGCATTGATAGTCCACGATGCCAAAATAGCATTTATAGAAATTTTGTGACAATTGAATACGATGCCACTCAAGTATGTAGCAGTGTTCTTGTTTTTGCTGGTGGCCTGTTTTTTTTAAAAGAGGCTTGATTTATACTTGACCTTATGCTTTTGAGTTTAACAAACAGGACTTTCAAAATTCTTTCATGTACGAGCCCAAGGGTCTTTGAATTTCCTCTGCTCAAACAAGGACATGCAGTTCTCAAATGAAAACACGAAAAGAACCATAATTAGGCCAACACGTTTTTTTCGCATGACAACAATGATGTGGTTAAGTGCTTTTGGGAAGTATAACTGACTGTAGTAACAGAAGCAGAAAGCCACAATTGTTGCACTCTAGTGGGTGATGATGGAGGGAGGAATGAGGGAGGTAGGGAGGAAGGCTGGGTTACGATGGTGAAGTCGATAATGTCCATGTGCTGCAGAAACCATTTGAAAGTCATTTGCTCTTGGTCTGCTCCCACTCCGAGGGCAGTGCGTCAGTTATGGCACGGATGTACGTTCAAGAGATATGAGGTACCGCATGTGTCACTGAAAATATATATGGATTCTAATAGAGGGAGGGGAAGGGTGAAACAGCATGAACAGAACTCATTATCACACAATGATTATATTCATGTCCCCATTATAATTACTGTCCAATATGAATATGACAGAGATATTCATATGCCATAAATTGCCCATTTGACAGTCTGTCACCTCCCAGTAATTTGGCTGGTTTTAAAGGAATATTACAACAATTTTGGTGGGATTTTTATTCCATTCTGTGACAAGGCAGGTTTAGAAAAAGCACAGTTCCTTCAACTGATGAAACTGGTGTTACTCAAACCAGGGAAATTCATGTGTGCTGCAAGACTAAATGTATGACATTGTAGTTCATGTTTCTAAATATGTCTTGTTAAATCAGTTTTCAAAATTGATACATCTAATGCGAATAAGTCCCCTTATTTTGAGTTTCTTAAACCTAAAACATCCAACAATGTGTGCTAAATAGACGTGGAAATAAATGAACGTGCTCCTCCAGATATTAAAGCAAATGTCTGGTGAGGAGTTAAAAATAGTGGCAAAAATAAATTCTAGTGAAATGGCCCGGTATCCCTTTAAGGTAAAGCAGGAGGTGATCGGGGTTAGCGGTGATGCCCAGATGTAAATATAAGCAGCAGGTCCTGAAAGCCTGAGGCTCAGATAGAAATCCCAAATTGTATTAAGGGACATTGTCTCTCACTCCCAGTATGCGTACCTAATCCTGTTTCAGCGATGTTCCATTACCTCAATTACTATCATCTCACCCAGAGGTGGACTCGGCCAAGGACACCACCGGAGAGCCAGCGATGTGTGGAGAGAGAGAGAGGAGAGGATGGAGGGAAGAGGAGGGGAGGGATGGCTGCAGAGGAGAGAGTCATATATGGTTCAAAGAAAGATGGATGGAAGAGAGGAGTTAGGAGGAAAATTAAATAAAGAGATGGACGTTATGCTGTAGAGATAAATTAACACAAGAAAGATAATAAAAGGAGAACAAACTGATTATGCAGATGGGCTTCAAGACCAGTAAGAAAACTGGTAGCTGTGTCCTCGCAAAAACCTGGCATCACTTTTTGTTTCCCAGCTGGTTGGAGAGGGATGTAGTGGTGACAGTCCAGCTACAGGACAGAATGACTGGCTGAAGAACAGGCAGTTTGACAGGCTGACATGTTCTGGGGTGGATTCAAAATGTATAAATAATGTAAGTGTGTCGTGAGATCTTTTGCGCAGTCACCTTAAATGTACACACAACCAAGTGGAGATCTTCGTGCTGTTATGACACTGACATTTTCACAATGTGTTTCATGTCAATAAGATTTACATGCTAATTTAACAAATCTAGAATTCGTAGAAACAAAAATTATTTGTGCATTTATTCCTTTTCCTGGATTTACATTGTTCCCACTGGCTGATTTTGAGTGCTGCAAATCCTTTTGAGAGGGATGGATATGGCCACACACTCTGTCGCTCTCTCTCTCGCTCTCTCACACACACACGCACACGCACACACACACACACAAACACAAAGGAGTCGTGAAATATGAGTCAAGCTAGCCTTACTGCCTCCCTCTCCCATCCAGTAGCACATAAGTGTCCAAGCAATGGCCCTGGCTTAATAGGACTTAATGCCTGTGCTGTCACCGTAGCGTCGCCGGTATCGAGTGTTGGGACACTTCTGAAACTGAGCATGTGTGTGTGTTTTTCGGCGTCTCACTCGTGACTATATGGCTTTGACATTTACCCCCAGGTAAAGAGCTGGATGCTATTTATTTATCCACATCTCCTTTCTTCCTTCTGTCCTCCTCCAATTCTTCTTCCACACGCCTGCTGTATCCAAATTGAACACTTGCAGCAAGTCTTTGTCAACTGCCCCTAAACTAAGAGGTATTACCTCGGCTATTTCTTTCTTTCCCTTTTCTCTGACTGTTATCTGTCTTCATCTTCTGTTCTCCATTATACTTTCTCACTTGATTTTTCTACCTCAGAGTGCTGGCGAGTTTGCCTAATGAAGTGGCTGATGGGAGTGTATTACAGAGAGACAGAGTGGAGCGGTCGCCTACTCTAAAATCCATTAACCTACAGTTTCAATCAGCGCGCAGACAAGTCTGAGCTACGAGTCAAAAAGGAGCGTATTAGCTGAGTTACACTATTGTGCCTCGTGCTTGGGTTTGCTCAATATTTTGCCCACTTTTAGCTGAAAGGACAAACTCTTCTTTTACTCTGTATTATAACTGTGCTGTCATCATATTACATGCACATTCTCAGATTGCCTACAATTGGTAGTGTTTTTCTGGATGGAGCAGATGCAGCTGAATGGGGGCACAGCACCAACATCTACAAGCTCCGGTCCTGTATACAGCCTTAGTGGATCTTCTTAGCCTGTCACTACATCAGATTTCATGCATGTACAAATAACTGAGATACTTCAGGTTTGTTCGCCACTTACATCTGTTAGACCTGATTTTAAGTACCAGCTAATTGTTTTGCTCTGAATCTGAACAATTGCAGGTCTTAACTAAACCCGTGGGTTTTCACACATTTTGGCATTTCGGAGTTATTTAAAAGTCCTGAAATGCTCAAAAGCCTCCAGTAATTCACACAACAGAAAAATGAAGATTAGGAGAAAAGGTTGGCATATAGAGGATAGCATCTTGCACAGGAAAAAACTCATCAGCCCACCCCCATCATTTAGACTGAAAGAGAAAAGAGACTGCATTTTTATTTTCAGTGCTGTCGGTGTTCAGGATTAGTGTACCAACCAGTAGAACAAAGATGAATAAATAATTAAAGCCTCCCCGGACCTGAGAATGCAAATTATATTCGCAGGTTAGATCCGATGCAGGTGGCCACAATTAGTGGCAATTTGTGGCGATTTTAATGATCCATAATTTAGCTGTTGGTCATGTAGGATAGGTGTGATTGTGTGTACAGTAGGAGAGACGGGCAGGGAGGGAGGCACAGACGGCAGACGCACAAAATGAGGGAAAATTAAGGAAGGGGAAGAATCTCCCACCAGGAACGGACATGAATAGACAGACGATCCCTGTTGACGCACACACACACACACAGACACACACACACACTCTTAAACACTTTTACGTGCCTAGTTTATGACAACATGCTATTCTTTCATCGTTCAGTGTCATTTTTGTGAATAAGAGCCTTTCTTTTGTCAATTCAAATTACTGTTAGTGTTTGTGTATGTTATGAAGTAAGCCCCATAGTCTGAAGAGAATGATATAGCTTATAACACATACTTTTATGGACACACACACACACACAGGAACACTTTCCAAATATGTTTTGATGCCATTTTTTGTACTCTCTCTTTCTGGCCATCGGGAGTAAATTGCAGAGTGCCGATGTATAAAAGCTTCTGTGTAAACCATGAGATTCTTTCACTGCTAATTTGGCAAATTCGTTGTGTCAGTAATTAGCAGGTAATATGTCCCGGTTCTGTGCATATTTTTACCATCCACCTTACCTGTTTTACATATTAATGGAATATTTGTAATTCATTGTTCATGAAACGTTACAGTAAAATGGCTTTTTACCAAAAAATCAACTGAGATAATTAGCATCAATACCACGACCCTGCAGTGACACCAGTTTATTTGCTTTTGCAACATTTGTTTCAGTTAATTGTGTTGCAACTGTTTTTGTTTTGGATATAAATGTTGATATATACATAGTTCCCATTTATATATAAATATATTATATACTATCTATATACACTTATTAGGTACATTTAAATTTGGAAATTATTTAATTTTAATTCAAATAAAAAAATGGGTGGCTGACTCATGTATATATGTGATTTAAAATGTGGTTGAAAACTTATTGAGTAGTTTATTTTATTATTTTGAATGGCGTCATGTCCTTAGTGAAAAATACGCTGATCGGTCGGTGTATATCAGGGCCCTAACTTTTGACTTCAGTTTAGTTGCATTCATTCTTGGTGATAGTGACATTAAATGTCTAAGCTCCTGTGTATTACTGTCAGATTGCCTGACTTATCCATTTGTCAGTGTGTGAATCTCTGCTTGTTCAAGTTGTCAGATGCACCCACATTGCACTGTGCTTAATAGGGGAAGGTTCTGAAAGGCGGCAACAATGTTTCGTTTGTCATCTAATCTTGTAAACGAGCTGATGGCCAGCCGTTCTGTACTCTAATGAGATTACACATGCATTCTGAGTCTCACCACAGGTCATCGTTGCCGAGGCCATTCAAAGGCAATTATTGTTTTAAATTTTCCTCTTGTCGCCATCTCAAACTGACTCTGCATGCTTCACTGAGGGAAGCTATGAGGCAGGCTGAAGGGGCTAGTCTCTCCAGAAGAGGCCTAAATGTTTTTACACTCGTACTGTTTTACTTTCCCCAGGCAGCCACAGTGCCCTATGCTCTGTACGTAAATAAGAACAAGTGTGTGTGTTTGTATGTGTCTGTGGGGTGATGGAAGGAGGATGAACCCTACATAAGAGGGGAGGACTCCAAAGCACAATGTGCATGAATACATTGGAATTTTATATATTTGTTATGAGAATGTGAAACCACTTTTTATTTATTGGGACCAGAATTAACCCGTTCTCAGATATGTTAGAAGCATAATTCCTGATGCATCTGATATCATACAGGAGTGAGGAAGCAAAATTCTAAAGCGTTAACAGATTCTCCCATGTTGCCTCTCGTGTATGTGTATGTGTGTGTAGAGTGTGTTTGTCAGCAAGCCTCTGTTTTGGTAGATCAGTGAGAAGTGGTCGTCCGCCGGGACAGCCCTGTTTCTTTGTTCTCCTGCTGACAATGGAGGACTCACAGTCAGTCTAAAGGGAGAAATTATGTCCCAGAGCAGTCTGGGAGAAGAAAAAATACATACACACACACAGTACTTCTCACATGCTACTCATGTGGGGCATGACCTCAATAAGAGCTACTGTTGTATTTGCAAGCCCTCAACACCATGTGCCGACCACTTTTAAAAGCTGTAAGAGTTAGGCCTAGGGTTCAAATAAAAGACTGGTTCAGCCAAGTTAAACAGAGTTGTTCTTCATGTACTGTTTATGTGCAGTTGTGTCTTTCGATTGAATTGCAATATAGCATTTAAAAATCGGTTTTCTTTCTAAACTGACTCACATATTGGTTGATTTATATGATAATGTAAAGCATTAAGTTTGGCTGATGTTACTGATGTGTAATTGATTGGTCAGTTAAAACTCTCTTAACATGATTTCATCTTCTCTGTCACAACAGGTAAGGAGGAGCCGACCACCTATACCTGCACGACATGCAAGCAGTCGTATGGCAGCGCCTGGTTCTTGCTGCAGCATGCTCAGAATTCCCATGGATTCCGCATCTACCTGGAAAGTGAACATGGCAGCCCTCTCACACCACGTATGGGTGGACCTTCCTCCCTCGGTGGGGGTGCAGACTGCCCTTCTCAGCCACCCCTTCATGGTCTCCATTTGCCTCCAAATGCAAGCCCCTTCAACCTCCTCCGCATGCCTGGCTCTGGCTCAGGTGGAAGGGATAGCATCGGAATGGGGGGTGGAGTTGGCTTAGGTGGCCATGCTGGTGGGGGTCATCATCAGAGATTCCCTCCGACACCACCTCTGTTCAGCCCCCCTCCGAGGAACCACTTGGACCACCATCACCTGAGCCCAGAGGAGCTGGCGCTGGCAGCCCACCACCCGAGTGCCTTTGACAGGGTAATGCGCCTCAATCCTATGCCCCTGGACCCCCCTCCAACAATGGACTTCTCAAGGCGGCTAAGGGAGCTGGCGGGCAACACCTCAGGGTCCACTCCCCCGCTATCACCCACCCGGCCAAGCCCCATGCAGCGCTTACTCCAGCCATTCCAAACAGGAGGTGGGAGTGGAGGAACAGGAGGAGCAGGGGGCAGCAAACCTCCATATCTTGCTACCCCACCACCTCTTCCAGGCTCCCTGCAGTCACCTGTGGGCTCTCAGACGACTCCTACTACTCCTCTCCCCTCAGCAGGGACAACACCCTCATCCACCAACCCCTTGAAATCTAAATGTTGTGAATTTTGTGGCAAAGCCTTCAAGTTTCAGAGTAATCTAATAGTGCACCGACGCAGCCACACAGGAGAGAAGCCCTACAAATGTCATCTGTGTGATCATGCTTGTACACAGGCTAGCAAACTGAAACGACATATGAAGACACATATGCACAAATCCTCCTCGCCAAACACAGGAAAATCTGAAGATGGCCTCTCAACAGCCTCTTCTCCAGAGCCTGGTACCAGCGAGCACTTGGGTAGTGCAAGCCATGCCCTTAAGTCAGTGGTGGCCAAGCTGAAAAGTGAGAATAACCGCATGCTTCGTGAGAATGGCGAGGAGGAGGAGGAGGAAGAGGAGGAAGAGGAAGAAGAAGAGGAGGAGGAAGAGGAAGAGGAGGAAGAAGAAGAGGAGGTAGAGGAGGAAGAAGAGAAAAATGGAGAGAGGGTGCCCAGAAGAAACAACAGCTATCACTGTGGTTTGAACCTGGAAACAGCACGTCAGCATGAAAACAATGGCGGTATTGGAAGTCGACTGGGAGCTTTGGCTGAGGAAGTGTCCATCCCTCGTTCCCTGCCTGAGGTGATGCAGGGAATGGGTCTCGCTGCCAGCATGCAGCACTTCAGCGAAGCCCTACATGCACACAAATGTAATGCCATGGCCAAGGAGAACCACCTGCACCACCACCTCAACCGAGACCACCATCACAATCGCGAGATGTGTGATGGAGACTCTGTGCTTGAAACACAACGTGGGGAAGATTGCTTTGTCTCAACAGTGAATGGGCGGGGAGCATCCCCTAATGAATCTGCCTCTGTAGGCCTCTCTAAGAAACTGCTTCTGGGTAGCCCCAGTCCGCTCAGCCCTTTCACTAAACGCATCAAACTGGAAAAGGAATTTGACTTGCCCACTCCAACAATCCCTAATACGGAGAACGTCTACTCCCAGTGGTTGGCTGGCTATGCTGCCTCCCGACAACTCAAGGACCCTTTTCTGAACTTTGGGGATTCCAGACAATCGCCGTTCGCCTCTTCATCTGAGCATTCTTCAGAGAATGGCAGTCTGCGTTTCTCGACCCCGCCGGGGGAACTGGATGGTGGGATGTCAGGCCGAAGTGGTACAGGCAGTGGGGGCAGCACTCCTCACCTGGGGCGGCCCAACTCTAAGGATGGTCGCAGGAGTGATACTTGTGAGTATTGTGGCAAGGTGTTCAAGAACTGCAGTAACCTCACAGTACACCGGCGCAGCCACACAGGGGAAAGACCATACAAATGTGACCTGTGCAATTATGCTTGTGCCCAGAGTTCAAAACTTACACGCCATATGAAGACCCATGGTCAGGTGGGCAAAGACGTGTACAAGTGTGAAATTTGTCAGATGCCCTTCAGTGTCTACAGCACCTTGGAGAAACACATGAAAAAATGGCACAGTGACCGTCCTTTGAGTACCGAAATAAAGTCAGAGTAGAAGGCCGGACTATGGGACCTTTTCCCCTCAGCTGTGTCCACCATTAGTCCCCTGTTTATTCCCAGCTCCTTGTAGATTTGCCCTAAACCCAACACTCCACTTTCGCCAGTCTGGTGGAAGCTTAAGACCATGTGCTCTGCACCAGCACACCCCGTTTCCATTACCCATTGAATGCATGATCTGTATCGGGGCAATACTCTTGCATTGACGCAAAACTTCGAGCCTTTCTCTTGTGCAATAATTTACATGTTGTGTACAATTTTTCTTTTTTGAGTTTTCCTTTTCCATTTTTAAGAATTAGTCAGCATGCATAGTATGTTTTTGCTAATCAAAAAAAAAGAAAATAACTTGTCCCTGGTTGGTTAATTGTTGAGTAAATGTGTTGCTGTTTTTCTCTTGTTCTGTTTTTTTCTTTTTATTCTTCAAAAGAGAAAAGACAAGAAAGATACATCCATGCTGCATACATTCTGTAACACATATCATGTACAGTTTTGTGTTGTAACATGGAAGATGAACAGTCTCTACCCTATTCTCACAACCCTGGAAATGCACTTATCCTGATCTTTCTAAAAGACACCATGTTCGCACAGGGTTAAAAAATTAAAAATAATCATGCATTAGCTTGATGACTAAATTAATGACAGCCTTCAAATTTCTTTCAAAAAGACAAGGGTGCGCTATGAATTTGTACTATCATTTGGTTGAGTAAGAAAGAGTGCCTTTGATATCTTAAGACCACATTGGCCATAATCTTATCTGCTATAAGTTTGGGGTCACACTAGATAAAGCTAAAAGGTTTAAGCCACCCAGGAAAGGTCCTTGCATCAAGCACCTGACTGCAAAAATAGGCTGTGACAACTCATGCTGAAAGATCAGAGAGTTCTTGTTAATCATCATTTAGCTACCTATTACATGTTCAATAGGCTATCTTTAATATGTGGATTTCATGGCAAGCATGGTACAAGCAGTATTGTGTATATCTGAATTATTTGTAGTTTTGTTTCTGGTAAGGAGGTACTTTTGAGTAAGGTAATCTGTAATGTACAATCCTGATTTTGAGGGATAAAACGCATGGCTGAGAAGTGTCATGCATCTGCGTTAGCACAAACCTACAACGCTGCTTTGATATGTCAGTGTGAGGAACAATGCATACAGTAACATATGAGCTCCAAATGAGGCTAACTTTTTTTGAGAGCATTAAAATAGACAGAAAGCGACACAGAACTGAAATCTACTTAACTATTACGGGGATCAGAGGCAATCTCTTTCACACTTTCATTCACATTTGTAGTATAAAAACAGGGTCATTCACTATGAATTGCATAAAAAAAGAAAGAAAGAATTGCAAAAACAATATATCTCTGTTCCAGGGCTCTTGAAAAGAGTGATAATGCGATAATTTTAATCAGTATGCATAGGCTAATGCAGGGCACATGTTTTTGTTTGCTGTTTGCTTTTAACCCAAAAGGAGGGTCTTTTTTTCCTTGTTGAGTTCCATTCAAGCTGTTTATAGTATAGCACTTGTCACGCTGACATCTCTCTTTCATTGTCCCACACTGATGCAATGTTGGTACATGGGTTAGGTCTCAAAGCTAGCTTGACATTTATTGGACATGAAGTGCACTGTTTCAATTTTCCCAGTTTACAAGTTTATGCTGAAAGGGGGACAAATTGTTGAAATGCTGTTAGATAATGAGGGTCCCATAGTTAAAAGCAGTAAAAGATGAGACACAAAATCTGTTGTCAGCAACTCCAGCCTCATGACCCTTGACCTCTGTACCCTTGCCGTTTCACCTTTGACCATTTGTCAGTATGTTACCCCTAGAAACTTGACCTGAAAATTGACCATGTCTTCGAGGTCTGTAAATTAAAAGGTTTGATGATTTAACAATAAGTAGCCATAACAGTGATTTGATCCCAAAATGGATGCAGCACCCATTGGCCACAGCAGCACTAAAGATTTGTATTTTTAACGAGCTGTATTGCCATCGCCACCTGATTAATCTATAGACCTTGACGGCTAGACTACAAACACTCAAATGCTGTTGCTTACACAGAATCTGTTTTTGTATAAATCTTCCTTTGATTATAGATATGAAAATAAACGTTTTTGAAAATAACACTTCACTTCTTTTAGGGGAAACTGTATTTAAGTTTTGTTGTCGTTTCTCTTTTCCTCAGCGTCTTGGTGGTGTTCAAGACTCCGATCACAGTATATATTAAATGATTAAAAAAAGATGAAAAAAACACAAAGGAAAAAAAAAATTCTGTGATGGTTTTGTATTTTATTTTGCCTTGGCTCTTCACAGCTCTTCAGGTTAAAAATACAATTTGCATTGGGGAAAGGATTAAGATTATATATGAATATATAATAAAGAACTTAAAATATAGGAAAATGCACATTCATGTCAATTCCTATGCTTAAACACATTTATGGTCTACTTTTTCTGTATTTCTAGAATTGTATTTGAATTCAATGTTCACTTAGAATAGGCACTATAGTATTTATATTGAGGCTCGTATTTTTAACTGTTGCTTGTGCTCTCTAAAGGTATTTACCATACCTTTTTTTGGTAGTGGAAAAAAAAATCCCAAGCTGCCACAGTATATTTTTTTAATTTGGCAGGATAATATAGTGCGAATTATTTGTATGTTTAAAGAAATAAAAGGAAAAACCCCATAAAAACGCAGCTAAAATATGTGGCATTTGGAGGTGTCGCAGGCCATAAGATGGCTGCCGCTCTGTTTCCTGTCCACAGAGGTGGTTGTACATATCTTCTTTGGTTTTTGGTTCAGACCTCCTCCTCCCCCCCTGCTGCCATTCTTGTATGCAGTAATGCAAGCTGACGTCAGCCTGTTCTGTTGTGTGCTTCTGTCTTTCTCACCCCTCCCACCTGACGACATTCCAACATCAAGAAGAGAGAGAAAAAAAAACTTCATATGCAGTACATGGATTACGAAAAAGCGTAAAAAATAAATACATTTAAAAAGAAATTAAATGTTTTGCAGTTTTTTTTCATTGCCAAACACTAAATGGTGCTTTATATTTAGATTGGGTATACTTTCATATGCAAAGCATATTTAAAAATGACCTGGGGGACGTGGAGAAGCCTGCTTGAGTTGAGACTTTTTTGTAAATGGCAATGCGGAATATTTTGTTATCAGCCTTTTCTATTCCTGTTCTGAGAGCTGTTTGTTGTAACTTGAACTTGAACTTTATCTTTTACTATGGGAGTTACTATTTATTATAACCTACAGGCTCTGTTCAAAACAGAGCCATGGAATGGATCCTTATTTTTGGTTTCTGTTTATTTTATTTTTTTATTTTTGGCTATGATATCATTTTTTTTCCTTTTGTAATGATGGCCAATGGTCATTTGATAAACTATAGGTCTTTAATTTCTGATGTACTTGTTTGGGGTCTCTGTTCAGTTGTACTGGGAAAACCACTGTCTGTGTTTTCTGGCAGATGTCTGCATAATCCTGTTCACACACCCATTTTGTCCCTTTATCGAAAAACAATTAATAAAAAAAAAAATGAAAGCATAACAGTTCTTGTTGCTTATCTTCACTATATATGTGCGTGTGTGTCAAGTTATCTCAAGAGTGTGTGTGTGCATGGTCTGTGCGAGTGTATAGTTACACCCCACCCTACAGCCCCTTGGTATCGTTTACCTGCAACTTCACTGCTGCTGACATCTCCAGATATGATAACGATGAACTTGGCAGCCCTGTCAAGAGTTAGAATGTACAAACATAAAGTTCAGAGTGCAAAGTCTTTACGTCCCAAGTATATATGTCTGTGTGTGGTAAATGAGTCAATGGTGAGCTGTGGAGGAAGTTTTCTCAACATACAGTACTTACACCTCCTCCTCCCCCAACCTTACCCTTCCATTTGGCCCTGTACTATATGCACTTTAAGACTTCTTTATGTACTTTTTATGTGTGTGTATGTGTATTTGTGTGTGTGTGTGTGTGTGTGTGTGTGTGTGTGTGTGTGTAACCACTGTCTTGCCCAGGAAGGGTGGGAGGGATGAGCAGGTGCATACAATATGCAAGTGCATGAAAACTGTGTGTGAAGTGTCACCCTACCTGTTGGTTGAGGCAGCTGGTTTAAGTACATGCCTATGTGTGTGTGTGTGGGTGGGTGTGTGCATCACAGCAGTTTTGCTTAGTCAAGAGTGCTCAGAGCACATACTGTACTTATATGTACCTATGTCACTCCTCAAAGTACAGTACAGTATCTGTTACTGATACACACGCTATACGGACACCTTTTCGCTTATCCTCTCACAGACTGTACTTAAGTAAATATCATTATCTCTTTCTGTTTGCTCGGTAGTCAAAAAAGCCTCATAATGCTGTCAGGATCGATCAGACCCGTGTCCTCCAGCCACCGCACCCACTCTGCTCAGCTCGCACACACGTGGCCTGCACCCATTCACCTGCTGTGGGTCCAAATTTTAAGATTCAATACATTGGTTTTCTGTGAGGATACTATCAGTAAAAACCATAAAGTCTGCTCCCTGCTGCCAGTTTACAGTCAAAGGTTTTTAAATGTTTGAGTTGACTGTATACAACAAACACATTTTCTCATGGTGCTGCATTTTTATTTTGTGAAACAAAACGAAGAGAAGGGTTGAGAAGTATTGGAGTAATACTTTCGTCTGCTAAAGGTTCCCAGTTCCAGTTGGAATACTGGGCAGCTCCCAGGACTATGAGCATGTTGTATTTCCTGATCCTAAACCAGGTCCGATTTCGCTCCTTGAACAAATGATACAAAAGGTCAAAAATAACATGCATAACTTAAATTTGAGGTAAGGATGCTACGATATTTTGATGCCCCAAGAGCCAAGCACTTTGTGGGGACTCAATTTTGTGAAAGGTTCAAAGACTAAAGATTTATTTCCCACCTCAGGACCCACAAGTGGCAGCAGTTCACTCTTTGCTCCCTGATAAGTAAAGCGACGAACAACCATCAGAGCTGCGTTGGCAAATAAAACAAATCAGCACTGTATTTTTTTCACATCCTCTCTCTCTCTCGCTCTCTCTCTGTCCCTTTCTATGATAAATTCATTGTGTTATAAAACCATGAACGATTCAAGCCTTTCTGCTTTACTGGGGCTCTCCTGTGCTGGTTTATGTGAAAAGCATAATGGATTTGTCACCGTTATAAAATCTATACAACCATGACCTGCAGTCCCCCATAAACTCCCATGGATTTGTCTTTGGCCGGCAGGGTTTTAACAATAAGAGATTCTCCAAAGACTTTAGAAAGCATGTTTTCCACTGCTTTTGTCACTGTATGGCCTTGGCACAACATTGTTCCAATGGAATCTAGATAAAGGAAAAGAATGTATGTGTGAATTTGTGTGTGTATGTGTGTGTGTGAGAGCGACATTGTGTGTTTTGTCTGTATTTCTGAGTGTACTTTGGTATCTGTGCTCATACTGAACTATGCCAAAGAAGTTCATTCTGTCTCGCTTCTGTCTGCCATTCACAGGAGTAGCTACTTCTATACATATCGAGTGGTTTAATACATGCTGACCCCTGTGGTCTATAGGACCTAGCTGCAAAGTAAATGCCTTTTACTGTAATGGACAATCATTGAACATTACTTAGCACATGTAATGGCCACAAGGCATGTAAAACATTCCAATCAAAGCCAGCAAAGGAATAATGCATGGACATGACCACAATGCACTTAACCCCTGTGTAGAAGTTATGGTTTAAGACAGTGACTTAAGAACATCAGATTTATCCTCTGGGCAATAATAACTGAAGGGGGAAATAAACAGCATCTCTGACCAGGTATCAATCCTTCGTACAAAAGGAAAAGAAAACCAGCAAAAATATGAATTCTCAAAATATGTAAACACACAGCTTTGCGAAACTATCCTTGTAAGGACTATGCGTTGACTTCCATTAGCTGTGGACAACCTCACCAAAGACGTATCCTAACCCTAACCAGGACCAATTCATGCGTAACCCTTACCTTAACCCAACCACTATTCATATTATAACCTTAATAATCTTAACCAAGACCTCAGAAATGTTATTTGGAATCATTAGGATGGAGCCCTGGTCCCCATCATGTCTACTGGTCCAGACAAGGACTAACATAACGTACACACTCACACTTCTCGGAATTTAAGCAATGTTCCCTCAAGGAAACTTTTTAGTCATATTTTTGGGTTCTCTTTGGCATCATTATTGTGGGATGTGAAACCTTGCACTTGGCCCAGTGATAGATATGGCTTTCACCCAATGTCAGCTGGGATTGGCTCCTGCCCCCTCCTTCCCCGGCCCTCAAAAGGATAAGCTGTAGAGCTAATGGATGGATGGATTGATGGATGGATGATAACCTTGCACTCATCACAGTAATTGCTGAGATGTAGGAGCATGGTGACACTGCTTCAATCAAATCTGACGAGACATGAAACGCCCAGCATTTCGTTGCATCAGTTATCAGGTAAACACCTTGTGTCTTGCATTTAATTTGACTGTCACTGAGTATTGCCAGATGATGGTAAAATGTATTCACATATCTTTTTCCACAGTTTATTGAGCTGTTTTCTGAAGTTGTGCCGAGGTTTTTGCCAGTCTGTCGGGTGAAAATAACCTTTTCTGATCAGAACAATGGATAAACTATAAAAACATTCATAATCTGTTGCCGTATACATTAACATATGTCACTATTAAAATAGGTGCACTGTTGACCAGGTATATTAAAGCCTCTGTCACAATGTAAAAGTAGATATATTGGTGCATCTATTGCACTTCTGCACATCCTGGGAGATGGATCCCTCACATGTGGCCCTCTCTGAGATTCTACTCTTTTTTTCCCTGAGTTTTTTTGGTAGTTTTGTCTTACTCCTGCTGGGGGTTAAGAACACAGGAGGTCGTACTCTGTTATTCCCTACGAGACAAACTGTGATTTGTGAATATGGGCTACACAAAGAAGTTAGGATTGATTGATATGTCTTGATCCATGGCATAAAAACAATGCTCTGGTAACCAAGTACCCAGTGCAACGATTTGACAAAGTGCCAAATTCCAAAGACATTTGTCAGAGGTGGACTGACGTACAAACCCAGGCCACAGGTGGGAAGAACAGCTTGCATCATATCGGCCGACATAAGTTACAAAACAATGGTGCGCTTATGATTAGCTATCCAGCCAAAACACTTGGCTGGATATAACATAGTCAAGCTGAAACTACAAGCTGTGTTCCGATATGAGTATCGACTTTACTGGAGGATTTCTCTGTTTCATAAGCTTGAAAACTGTGTAAATTGTGTAGAGTTGTGTAATCCTTTGGTCACAGTCAGAGCTTAAGTGTGTTGTCAGTGGGTGCGTGTCACTGTCGGATGTCGTGGATGAGATGTGACGACAGGAAGGGTCAGAGTTGATGTGTCTACTGCTCTATTTCTCTAATCTGACCTTGCTGATGTTATGTCATGGTGTAGCAACATGATCTGTTTAGACTATTCGGAGAACACACGGTGAAACATCAATATGAAGGAGTTATCTTTTGACGTCTGTCTGTTGTGGTGTCCTAAAACCATTTTCCTACAGTCAGTGCTTTGACTGTCTCTCTGTCACGAAAGAGAGACAAAAGCAAAAATTATTTGTATCAAATCCATCGTGCAGTGGCTCAAATATTCATACTGATACTCATACACTGTCACGATTACCTGTCCTATTTGAAGCAGTAGTAGGAGTATAGTGATGCAGCCCCTATAGCCCAGACAAGCACACACATGCTTATACACAAAACCACAAGGGGTCAAAGTCAGTTGATAGGTCGTCAGTGCTGAAGTGTATGGTTAGGATAAAGACAAATAAAATAATGGTGATTTGTGCCCGTGTTTTTTCCCCCAGCTTCGCTCTATTCACATCCTCTTGTCTTAAAAGCAGAAAATTGTATATGCGGTTTTGTAACAGAGAATGTGAAGGGTTGAGGAGGCCAGGGGCGGGGGAGGGCTGTCTGGCCCTGTGCGGGTCAGAAGGTCAGAGAGAAGGCTTAGAGGGAAGAAAGAGAGTGCCCTCCCGCTTTTCTCCACTCTTTTCTCTCTGTTCCTCTGATTCGAACTCGGTCTGAAGTTCAAATTCATTGTCAAAGCGGGTGCGAATGAATGAAGGAATGAATGAATGGGGGGAGTGGGGGAGGGTCAGTGAGGGAAGAGAGCAACATGTGTCAAATGGGCCTGCACTGTGCACGTGTGTATGTGGTTGTTCAGCTCAAATCTTTGCCCTTAAATTGTGATATTTAGAGTTAAAGTTTAATGTAGGGGAATTAAAATTTGAAGCCAATTTATGCTATACACATTTGACATGAAGTTTTAAAGCCCATTCAACCCCGGATGAAAAAAACCACACAATCTAATCATAAGACAAGTGTCACAGGATGAAATTAATTTAAGCTTTGTGTCATTAACTTTGCTCTTGTCTCATAAATGATCTAACACCAATAAACAGTGTGTCTACTACCTCCTGTTCTAATTATAACAATTATCAGGCAGCAATGTGCTTTTAAACTGTTTTTGATGTCTAATGAGTGCCAAGGACAGTGTTATCTATTGGTCATTTTGTCTTCTTTCATTGTTGTAACATGGTGAAATGAAGAGTCATTAAACTCCAGATAGAGACATATAAACTGCCTGGCTGAATCATTTTGGGGGACAAAAATACTCACTCATCGACTACAAGATGATGTTCTGCATTATATTATCCTCCTTGACTGCATTCTAACCCTGTGACCTCGCAGCGCAGTGATGGCAGGCGGCTGTAAGGGATGAGCCGTGCTTGGTTCCTCCAGGGTCATGAAGGGCCTCTCTCTGATCTCTGACCCCAGTAAGAGGCCTCGCCTGGCCCGGCCAATGGAAAATCCCCAGGGCCTGAGCTGGATAAAAGGATGTCCAGGAAAGACATAGATTATCAGTGCGCATGTCTGAGGGTATGTGAGTGTATGTGTGTGTGTGTGTGTGTGTGTGTGTGCGTGTGTGTGCATGTGTGTGTGTGTGTTTGTGATGACATGCCATTGAGATTGTCATGTGTAACAAAGTTCAGGACACACAATTTCCAACACGCACACATATGCGCACAGGAGCTGTGAAGGTTAATTGTAGCTACACAGATGAGGGGGTTGGGTCACCTTTAATGGTAAAGTGTGTGTGAGAGAGAGAGCAAGAAAGTGAGAGAACTGCTGCATTAACTCAAGACACACTGGTGTGTGTGTGTGTGTGTGTGTGTGTGTGTGTGTGAACGAGAGACAGACTGACAGATACACACACCTATACACGGTGGGTGAGGATACATTGTGTGTAAGATTGTTATGTCTGGAACCAAAGTGTTCATGTGTCTGTGTCCCTCCTGCATGTCTGAAAGTGTGTTACTACACGCACACACACACGCGCACTCACACACACGCACACACACACACACACACACACACAGAGACACTACTCTTACATCCTCTCTTTTAATCTCTCTTTGGTGTGTGTGTGTGTGTTAGAAAGGTGAGAGGTCAACCTGTGGGTTTGAGGGTCGGGTTTCACATGACTGAACACCTTTGTTGCTCGCTGAGAGGGGAAGACTAAATGTGTGTGTGTGGTGGGGTGGGGTTTTGTTTGGTATGTTGTGTCTAGTTCCGAGTCTCACACATGTAGTCACACACACTCGCCTCATTTGGGGAGTTTTTTTCTCCAAACAGCTGCAGGGGGAGGCAGCTGGTAAAGGTGCAGGGAAGTCAGCCTCACTCTGCCTCCAGGAGCTGCTGTCACCTGCAACGATTTCATGAGTCTGGCTTCAGTCTGAGTGTCCAACGTGCCAATGGGAAAAACGTTACATTAAACAATGTTAACGTCAAACCATTATAACCTCCACATTTGAGCATAGGCTTCACACTGTGGACAGGAGGTTTCTGTGAGGACGACCTCCATGGACAAAACCTTTGCTTTGATAAAACTTGTGAGCTGAACAAAATGAGTGCTTCCCAAAAGTGATGCCTGAAGAGTGGAGTGAGGAGTATTGATAGCCCCCTGTTGGCTGGCTGGAGTACAGGTCAAAAACCCCACCTCCTCCATGTTAGCAAGTGGAACATGGAAACAAATTTAACTTAAAAGCCAATGTCATATATTTTTGTCTCTTTATGTTTTCTGCAAATTTTGGTTATTTGAGGCTACGACGAATGGTGATTGACATCTGAGATTGACTTGTGATTAATCAGTGCATATATTGGCGGGACCTTGATTCCACAGCCTCACCTTCCAAATGCTACAGAATCTTGTTTCAAATAATGTCATTGTATACGGTAGATGCACGGATCGGCTCTGACAGTCTTTATTCACACATACGCTTGACTCATCCCCCCATCGCCCACCCCAAATAATTATTTTCTCCAATACAGAGACCCGCACCTTCATCAACATTACAAAAATAAAGTAGCATCGACTGTGCCAGGATCTCCGCGTTGCCTCAATGAAGCGTCCACCCGCGCTGTATTAGTGCTCATTGATGTTGTGTCTCGTAAAAAAAAAGCAAATTGTCATCTGACCACTCGTCCAATTGGTCTATTCCCCCCACCCAAGCCCAATTACTATTTATCAGAAATGTTATTTTTGTACCACCCTACACATGAATGTCCGCTTCCTGAAACCATTCAGAGCCTGATTGTGACTCCAGCAGCTCTGGGCAGGTGTGATAAAAGCATTCAAGTTGCTGCTGTTATCTCTCCTTTGAACGGCTCATGTTGCTCAGAAATTACATAATAAAGTTTTCTTTATTTTCTTTTAGTTGTGTGAGTATTTGTCTTTTTAACAAGCTCTATTTTGGACCTATAGGTGGAGGGTGGAGCTGATGAGGTGGCGTTTTTTCATCTGGGTCAGAGAGAAAGGGAGAGCGAGAGAAATATGCACACTGTAAAAAATGTAACAAAATCCACCTGACACTCTGAGTTTGACATGCACCCTGACATTTATAGGCTCTGCCTCCAAGCTCCTGATGAACAACTGGACATATTTCCTGCATTCTCTACCATTACAGGTAAAGTACAGCTGTGCATATTTAAAGTCCTCAAATAATGTGATCACAGTACAGATGTCACAACATCTTGGAACTTTGTTTTGATGAGTTTTCATCAAATAATAATTTATTAAGATGTATTTAGATCATATTTTTATAACAAAAGTTTTTTTTCTATTTTTATTTATTCACATATGCATACATACGTTTACATAGCATGTGCAACAGGTTATTAATGTCAGATATCAACTTTATGATTAGCACAACAATAAAACAAACATTATGTAAATGTATAACAGGCAAAAACAAAGAAACTGCACAGAGAATAAAAGAGTACATTAACACATACATTAACATGAATAGGAGAAGGAACAACCATAAAATTTGTATTACTTCAACAAGACTATAAAAACAAGTCCCCCTATTGGGCAGATGGGAGAATATTTAAGATTTCCCAAGCAGAGTTTAACATAAATTTGAATCCTGACAGATTCTATTTATTATTACAGATTATAATTGTGCAGGACAAAATGGTTTTGAGCACTGGTGTGTTACTTTTTGAATTAAAGAGACGATATAGTTTCATTTCCTATCAATCCCCACAGAATTTATCCTGGTTGAACCCAGGTGGTTGTAACTCTGGCCTGGTCATGTACTCAGAACAGAAATGTCCTTGGCCAGTGAGGGTTCTATTGAAGTTTCTGTTGCATTAAACCAAGCTCACACTACATGGCTTTCAAAGTCATCAGATTGTCATGTAGTTCACGCAACACATCTTCGTCTTGTGTGAGAGGTTCAGGGTTGCTTCAGAGGACATCACAGTTGTAAAGAACATAGAACTCAGGCTGCATCTTTCCATGGACCCGGCCCGAGCCCGATGCAGTTAGCTGCACGGAGTTTGTGTTGCTCTGTCTTGCACATGCATTTTTATTGCATGTTTTCCCTGATTACAGATTTTTGCATTGCAAGAAATGAGAGGACACCTCACCACTTCATGAACCTTCACCCCCTCCCCGCACTCCGATTGGCTGTAGTTGTATCGATTTCCTAACTTGCTAGAACTCTAGATATTTATCCGGAGTCTGACACACATCTGCGACCAACTCGTGCCTGTAAAGAGTTCACACATAACTCCGACTTGCCTCTGATCTGAAGCTTTCGATGGCGACCTTCAAAACTCTTCTGCAACTGGAAAATTGGGCTTGAAATTGTGCAGTGTGAACTAGGCTTTAGCAAATCTTAGAGGGGGCACCTCCAAGAGAAGCTCACAACTTGCAGCATATCTCTTAAATCCTGTAATATAAGTAACCAATGTGCATATGCAGGTCTTTCCAGGCCAACCGGAGAATTAGCAGTTACAAGGCTGTTTTGGAAATTGTGGCCTGAAAAGGGTTTTTACACTATTTCCCTGCATTTTCTGTAAATAACTACAAGAACTGTGTAAAGTGATTAGTGTCCTTTTTGAAATTTGGTGGACAAAACTCAGTGTTGTGCTTGGATGCCCCCTTTAGACACAAACGGCGACCCAGAGCTGCTGAAGCTGCTCCTCACACTGTGCTGTCTGTGTAGACACGACTCTACAGTCATGTGACACTTACGTTACAATGGAACAAGGTCAATGCAGCACGGACGACTTTTCAACAGAAGGATCAGCACAGTATCTCCACTGTTTAAAGGTGGTACTAAGCACCATATGTAAAGACCCAATCCAGCCAATTATAGCTGTTAGATGATGTTAGTGCATATGAAGTGCAAACAGTGAAATTTTTTCAGTGCAAAGGATAGAGAGAAAGAGGAGGTATACATGTATGGTATGCTACCTGTTCTACCTCCTCCGGCTGGATAAGTTCCACATGCTTACATACACACCCATGCACACGCACTTGGCTTGGTGCCAGGCATCTCTTTGTGTTCCCAGAAACTGTCAAACAGACACTCACATGCACACACACCACATGCCCCTAAGCAGTGGTCCTATGCTTGACCTGTTCTCCTGGTCCATCCACACCTTTGTAGACAGACATATACGGCAGGGTACACACATACACACACACACACACACACGCACAAACACACAGACCTGTTATCAACCACACCCACAGGTGAGCACAGTGTTGAGTGACTGTACAGGGATACTGAGAACCTCTCTGTAAAGCAAACACACAAACACACATACATACGTACGCCCGCCTGCACACACACACACACACACAGGTCACTTTTGGGAATTTACACTTGCATTCCTTTTCTGGAGACATAGTTTACTCCTGACAAAAATCACAGACCCAAATATCATGTTTTTTTTTCTAATTGGACAGGTATCATTCTAAAATTTGTCCTTTGATATAGCCTAGGAAAGACAGACAGACAGACACAAAACACCAACTCACACACATACACACCTGCATCAACTGGCCTCACCTCATAATTACAAGAGCAGGTACTGTACGTCAGAGCTTTATTGTCATTCCAAGAAGAATTGTGAAAAGTGTGCGTAAAGGTTATGGTTGGTTATTGTTGCGTTGCCATCTTTTAGATGACTGACAGCTTTAATCTGCATCTATTACGCTGCTAAGGGCCAACATGTTGGGATTATCACAAATATAGACAGGTTAGTGCACATTCACACACACGCACGCACACACACACACAGACACTGGAAGGGAGGATATGATCTTCCGCTGCTTTCATCTCTTCTTTCCATCCATTTATCAATTCAGCCTATTAAAACACAGTAACAAAGTAATGATAGATTGAGGGCAGCCTGAGTTGATTGTGTATATTTTCATCTGTGAGTGTAAGTGTGTATTGTACTCCAAATTAGTTGAGGCCGGCTCCACTTTTCCAGGCCCCATTTCACTGTAATAACATTTAAGTGAATGTTTTCAATCAATGTTATTGACTTGATTGTGCTAAAACAAATATATGTACAGTATATATGCTTAAACCCTTTGCTGTATTTATGCCTTTTGCCTAATCTGCTGCTCAAATGTGAGGGTTATGGCAGAACTCAACTTTATTATTGCCTCGTGAATACCAATAATGTAAATCACAAAGGTGGGTACCCAGTGGCCTACAGAGGTTAAACGCATCACAAATTGAGACAAAACTTCTTCTTTTTTCCCCCAAAAGCAACATAAGCTGTATCCACATGATAGTGATATTAATTTATAACAAAATGTTTGGCTACTTATAATTAATTCAAAATCAATGACAAATAGCAAGATGCCAGCACCTGTAATAGATTCACTTCATTACGACATCCATCTGCATTTTCTGCATCACTATCCCTTTGAATCGGTTGCATCTCTTTTAATAGAATTCCATAGGACTCCCTTGTCTTTTACTTGTGTGCTTTGTAATCATAGGAGACTCACAAGAGACACATTAATAAACAAAGGCCAAGCTCGAAGAAGCAAATAATCTGAATACATTACATTAACATTGGATGCTTCATTCTTTAATAAAAGCATAGCTCCCTACTACACTAATAAACCGTTATTATAATATGATAATGCAACAATCTTTGATTTTGAAGTACTTTACATACAAAGTACATATGAGAAGATAACTTTTATGCTAAGTACTTCATTTCCCAACTGGTCTCGCTTTGCCTTGTGTTGTTATTATAACACAAACACAAAAAAATCCATCCAACACTGGAGAAGTGTGCATGTGATGTGGTGATGGTGATACATCTCCAAACCCAAACATGGCTGTAATCAGCCTGAGAGTTAAGCACCGAGCACATTTTCCACTGTTCACATGTGTTGATATTTTAGGAGCAGTAATTTAGAGTTGAAAGCATTGAGTTGTTTCCCCACTGATCTTACTGATCTAAAACAATACAAGATCATACATCTTTACCATGTTTATTTTCACACTGACAGCTTTTTAAAACAGACATAACAATGGGATGGAAAAACATAAATTTCCCCACTGAAAACCACAATCTTCAAAAAGTTAGTTGTATTAAGGAATATACATGCCACTGTCTAATAAGGAAGGTTTAATAATGATAATACATATCAATGATTACCACATCTTTTAATAATTATTTAAAGATACTTATAAGCCATTAATGAGATTAAAGAAATTATTGGTACGCCAGATTTGGAAAAAAACCTTAGCTCAACACTTTGCATGTGTGCGTGGTTCAGGAGTGGTCTCACTGTCCTGGGGGCTGGGGAGGCTTGAATGTCAGTTTCTCTAATAACGGGAATCAGTGAAAAGGTCAGCTCGAGTCGCCTGACCACAACGAGGGGATGGTGGGATAGTGTGTGTGTGTGTGTGTGTGTGTGTGTGTGTGTGTGTGTGTGTGTGTGTGTGTGTGTGTGTGTGTGAGGGAGAGAGCTTGAGTTTGAGTTTGCACCAGAATGTGTGTATCTGACTGCTTATGACTTTCTGTGTAAGTGTATTTCATATTCTTATTTGCGTTCAAGTGTGAGCAGGTGTGTGTGTGTGTGTTCGCTGTGTGGCAGCGAAGAGGGCGTCGGCTGTGCCTGGGGCAGAAATTGATTCTCTGGCGAGGGAGAGGAAATGAGGAGGAAAAGAAAAATGGCAGAAGGTCACGAGGTGTGAGAAGAGCAGGAAGAAAGGAAGGACAGGAAGGCGGTGAAAGGTGATGGGAGATGAGGCAGATACATGGGATGGGTGCAGGTGAAAAGAAGAGGAGAAGAGGGAGCGACGGGCAGGGGCATGAGGAGCTGTTGGTTAGACAAGGAGAAGTGGGAGAGGCAGGAGGAGCAAAGCAAGAGAAAGGAGAAGGAGAGGTTATGAGAGTAGGAAAAGATCAAAAGAATTAAAGGAGAAAGAAAGATAATGAGATTGTAGAGGCAAAACGGAGGAAAGACTACAAAGAAAAGCAAAAGTGGATTTTTAATGTGAGAGTTATTCTAGTTGCTGTGTGTGTATTGTATTTCAGCCGTTTTTAGACAGAACTCCAGAGAGTCTCCGCAGCAACGGGTTGGGTTTTCACAAACAGCCCCTCTGGATCATATCAGGAGATTATCCAGAGTTCAGTGCCTGTTTAAAATCGGCGAAATGCCACATAAATCACACATTCATGTTATGCACCAGTATTAGATGGTGGTGACTGAGGGCAGAAGCTTTAAAAGATAATTCAAAGTATATAATAATTTTTGCATGGTGATACCAGTTCTTCTTTTTTCTTTATTTGATGGAGGTGCAGCATGAATTTATTGACCCACATAAGAAAGTTGGAGAAGTTTCAGTAAATGGCCTGATTCCTCTCAGTCCTACTCCGGGGCACTGGTCTGCTGCCTAATGTGAATGAGACACAAAGGAGGGAAATTGCATTAATATTTGAAATAATGAAGCCATGTGGTCATTAAACTGGTCTCCTCTGCTTCCATAGCAATACATTAAGACAAGACAAGCGCCATGTATATTGCATGGTCCTGCCAATGGAAAAGATGGATCCTGCAGCATAATGATGTCCTCTTAGAAGGTAGTGTAGGTATAAAGGAAGAAAGAGAGACACAAAGGAGAGCAGCAAAGTCTGTGTGTTTATGTGTGTGTGTGTGTGTGTCCATGTCAGACGCCAGACTGCTGCCTGCGCCCTGGTCACATGGCTGACCTGATTTGCCTCCTAAAGCCTCTGAGTTAACCTTCTGAGGGAGTGCAAACTTGTATACAAGCTTCTTCTGTCCCCAACTCACAGCACAGACACACAAGCACATGATGTGTGTAGACAGTTTGATGGCCTTAATTCACCTTTCACTTCGATCAAGATTTTGGCCCAAATCCCCCATGTGGTGCTGTCTGAGCAGGCGTGGGAGTGACATCAGGTCCTTGACCAGTAGGACTGTAAACTGTGTGCAATGGTGCTATGTAGTGTGTGTGTGTGTGTGTGTGCTCATGAAAAGGCAGGGAACTAGGAAGACTAGGAAGTAGTACAGTGACGTCCAACAGATTATCAGTTTGAGGCTACTAGTTCATTTGACCAAACACGTCTCAGACACAGAAGAGGACAAGACACGGACTTTGCTTAAATTGCCGTAGCCTACCTCCGTACGTACACTTGTTACTTTCAGTGCATAATTGTCTTCATGTCAGGAGGTGCACTCAAATTGGTGAAAGTGTTGCGTGTGAAACAATGAACAATATTTACCCAAAACGAGCGCCATCTTGGCTAAATAAATCTGTCAATGAAGGAGGACATAATTTCGGCACCAGTGTAAAGTGTGCAAAGCTGCCAGCAGATATTTTGGTGGGTGACAATTGCTTTCAAATTATGCTTATTAAAATTTAAGCTAAATGTTCCACAGCCATGTTTGATTTGGGACAACAAAACTCAAACCAAATTCATGCACCACTTGAGTGAGTATATGGTGTACACGGTGTACTTCATGTAAGTGTACTTACGGAAATATACAGTTTGATACACAGGACTGCGCACCTTGTTCACATGTAAAAAAAATGTATAAGTTTGAGGGGAAGCATGGAAGAATGATTCACAGGAGAAGACGCTAATGCTTCTCAGAGAGAACACGGATCAAGCTCTGAGCTTTTTAGGCCGTGGCAGATGGTGGAGGGACATAAGGACAATTTTTCCAAGGCAGCATAAATCCTTTTGCCAGAAGACCCTGCAGGATTTATGTTTAATGTGGTCATTAAAAAGGAGACGTTTCTTCATGGGCAGTAGAAAAGATAAATTCCCCCCTTTCTGCTTCAAATGCATACATTGTATATTTAGTTACATTTTACAAAGCACTCCCTTTTCCTTCCCATTAGCGTTCTGGTGTGTCCTTCCCCGGGTCTGACAAGGTTATGTCAGGCGATGTGCTCAGAGGAGCTATTGATTTCCCCTCCAACCTCTCATCCCTCCCTCCTGCTTGTTTCCAACATGGTAGTAGATCACACACACCGTCTTTTCTTGACAAATATAATAAGAATCTTTGAACACATCTTTTTGTGCACTCAAGGAAAAGTGGTACTCCATCCCAATGTTACATAGTTGGGTTTACATTTAACAAAGTCTTGAGACAGTATCAAATATGACAAATCCACAGAACTACATGTGCCTATAACTATGTTTTAAGTTTAAATGTAAAAAGGTTTGCAAAACATAAAAAAATGACCAACAGAGGACTACATTTTATCATCAGGTCCAATATAAATTACTATATAAAAACGTATGATGACTTAACCTTAAGCAAACTGAACATGATGTCTTCAAAAAACACAGCTGGGTTTTGGCGACTAGTAGAATATAACCTTAGATAATGCCACTGAGGAAGAACTGAGGCTCCCAGTGACCTGTCCAGCCTGCTAGTCTGCAAATTGTGTCAGATTTATAGATGTAGTATGAAAAAATACCCCCAAAAAGTGGCATTGAATGAAAAACACTCAAAGACTCTAACCCATTTCACCCCTTCTCCCCTTAGCCCTTCCCCTCTATTTTGCACGTTCATGTGTAGGGGTAGGCTGTCCCGATACTTATTGGGATGAAGGGGTAAGGCAAAGTTTTCTTGCTGTACAGCGCTCAAATGGAGATTTGTCAGACCCATACTTCAAAGCGAGGGCGATGAGAATTTTACCAGAAAACCTTGCAGATCACCGGCAAGCTGGGAGACCCACAAATTTAGTATATTATCCATTAATAGGGATTTCAAAATTACCATAATAATTGTAATATCTTATGTCCATAATACATGAAACAATGTATTATGGTAGTTTTTTCACCAAAAAAATTGATAGCAGAACTTTTTGTTTTGCGTCTGTTTACATTAAGGACTACTGATGACATGTCGGGTTTTCGCAAAGACTACTGATGATATAGCGTCTTCTTGAAGAGCTGTCCCCATTCGGGGGTGAAGATTTCCACAACTACCCCTTGCCACCCTGTTTCAAGGGGCAAGATAACGCTCTAAATCGAGGGGTAGGGAGAAAGGGTCAAATGGAATTGAGCCAAAGTCACTGAGTATAATTTAGGGCATTATCAAATTTGTCAGGTTTTTTTACTTTTGTTTGGCGATAATTGTGAGTCGTGTAAATTAGAATGTCCACGGTCCAGCTTACTGGGCTAAGGTCACCACCCAAGCCACTGGAGTGCTCTCCAGTATAATTGAACCAAACGTTGCACAGAACTCAACAGCAAAAAATTTAAATCTGAGTCTTTCTTTCCTCCAGATGTTTAAATGGTGGACTAAGCGGAAGTAGCACCACAAACTCACCCCACAGAGCCACTGACAGGCTTTTTTGACTTTTTTCCACTGTCTGACTTTTTTCCTTTTGAACCTGTTCATTTAAGCAACTGCATGAAATGAGAGGTTATGGGGCAATATTAGTCATCAAGGACATTTGTACACAGATCACGGTGTGTTCCGTTTCTCTCAAGGCTAAGAGTTTTTGGAGTTATAAAAAGCTGATGAAGACAGCAGCAAGTTGGCCTGTACACTAGGTCAGCTGCTGATGGGAAGCAAAGATGCTAAAGCTAGGCTTCAAATCATTTAGCAAAATCTAACCTCATGGACCAAAGTCTTATAACTATGCAATCATCCCATCACAAATCAGACCAAGTTGCAAAGAAAATACTAATTGGTAAAACATTTTTGATAACAGGTGCAGTTACAAAGCAAAGATCATGGTCTTGAAAAATCCATACAAACTCAACCCAAAGTCTTGGAACAAAAACTTTCTGTTTCAGTGATTGACCAATCCCTGGATTCTCACCCCTCACCATAAACCTGGCCTGTTTCCATAAGAAAGGGCCTCGCTAATGTGATCATGTGGTCATGGGCCTGCACTGATCTTCTTTTTATGAGGAAAAATGAGGTCTGATTGTTGAGGGCGCGTCTTGTGTCGAGGTCCTACAGCTACACAGACAGACAGACCGGCAGGCAGTGGTGAATGAGTGGCGGTGTGCCAAAGCCAATAAGAGGCTGCGGTGGGAGCCAGGGGGAGGGGAGACACTCATGTATTATTCATAATTATTCGAATAATCCCCAGACAGTGGAGTGCTATGGTCTGTGTGAGTACTATAGTGTTTGTGTGTGACAGTGATTTAAGGTAAAAAAAAAAAAAATTAAATAAGTAAAAGATGGATAATCATATGGGCCACTACCTTCCTGCTTTGGGAGGGTCACTCTCAGAACACCCAATTTGGGTAATATATGTAACAGATGTAACCACAATACGGGATTGCATTCAGTCAATGACTATTTTATCACAATATTTAGGGGTCCTAGCTCCCCAAATTCTGGAAACATTGTATCATTATTGTCTGTTATAAAGTATCTGACATACCACAACAACTAGAGACACTAGACTTGGCAGATATGTTCAAAAGGTTACCCAATGCTCCAAAGAATTGTGCCAGGGTTTTAACGATTACAATTTTTATGCTGATTACGCTGCATGAGCCGGACTGTTATCCTGTTTACCTTATGTACACTCCCTGATTGCATGACTTTCAGTCATTCGTCAAATCAGTCAAAATATAAAACAATTTTCACAACCTTTAAAATTTGTTGGAACCTTCACCAGATTTCAGCTTAAGCTCTTATGATTCTGACTCTTACAAAATGACTTTTAAGTATACTCAGTTTGACCTTAAGCCTCAAGAAAAGCTTTTGAACAGAGGGCCTGTCTTTTTGAAGGAGAACTTTATAAATTATATTTAAATCCTCTTGTTTCTAGACCTCTAGTTGCTCAGCAGTTCAAATCTGTCTTTATGTCCATTGATTGACAAGGTGAGGTCCCAAATCCATATGATCTTGCAACATAAGATATCTCTCTCGATTTGAAGCTTCATTTTGGACTTATTAAGAGAGCTGGATACGAGGCCACCCCTCAGATCCACTGCCAACTTGCCTCTTGAGGTATTCAACGTAAAAGATCCTCTGTGACCCATTAAACATTTTCCCTATAGACCATCCCCTTTACCGGCGGTAAAGGGGATGTCTGTAGCTGGAAACAAGGTCATATTGTTTGTCTTTTGAATTTTTAAACCATGAAGGTTTTATATTTGAAAAACTCGCCCAGGGTCTTGAAAAACTATTTTAATGAATGTGATGTCATCCCATTGTAAAGTCTATGGGCTCAGTCTGGACAAAGGATAGATCAAGAAACATTATTTTTCAGGTGCAGCACAAAGTAACAAGATGACACTGGAAGCTTTCACTTTAAAGAAAAAACAACAATTAAAACGACATATTCTGAAGTAAATCTTAACTGCTCCTATGAAATACACCTGTGTTAAATTAAAAAGGTGTCCTAAAATATCCCTAAAACATAATGCTGGATGTCAGGATGAATACATGTGGAACATACTGGTCTTTTATGCTGATTATTAAGTCAAAACGGATACGAAAAAAGTATACAGGCTGAGACACAAGACGATTTGGACCATGATAGAACTTGTACATGTTCTATCATGTTCCAGTTTTTTATATCAGTGGTGTTGTCGGTACATCTGTATAGACAGCTAATAGTGAATATTAATCTTAGGTGAACTTCTGGGAAATGGACAGCAGAGTATAACTAGTACATCAGCTAACAGCAGCAGACCTATGTGTTAGCCCAGATCAACTGACAGCTCAGCAGATGCCCTCCAATGGCTTCAATTGGCAAAGCTTAAATTGTGTGCTCGATTTCAGCCCCTTTAACTGCCTTTCACCTTCCAATGCAAGCCACTTTGTAGACTACCCCACATGAGAACAATCAAGCTGTTTGTGTCTGTATTTAAACTGCCCTGCTTCCCGCAGGTAGACCCTTGTCCTAAATGAAGATTATTGTCAGATGACTGCATCAAGGATTCAGGTTTGTGAAGCAGGAGAATCCATCCATCTGCCACAGCTCTCGCAAGTAGAAGGGCTTATATTCACAGCATCAGTGAATAGCCAGTACCCAAGCCCACTATGGGCCTTATTTTATAATAATATTAATGTTTCGGTTGGGGCTTCACTTGAGCAGCTTTGTTTGGGGGTCTTCAGCTGCTGCTCTCTCTACCTCAGGTTTTCCACAAATGCATATGGATGGGCCCAGAGCTGCTGCTCTCCTAGTGTCACATTCCACAAAGGCTCTTGGAAGAGTAAGAGGTATGCTTACCCTGCCGTAGGCTCTCCATGAACATGGCAAGGCAGGGAGGTCCCAAAACAGAGCCATGCTGCCAAATATAGTTTATTGCAACTATTGAAACCAGATTAACTTTAACAAAAGTGATCCTGACTGAACAATAGTTAAGGGTGGTATAAGTGCACACACTCTATGAACACACACGCACAAAAAGATGTACCCTACATACAAACATCCATACAAAGTTTCTATACCCTTAGAAATTTTAAATGAAAATGAAAAAGGGGCTTTGAATTGTGAATGCCTCCTGTATACCCCAACCAGACAATACTGACTTTTTTATATTCTAATAATGCCATTTCAAATTGATGCCATAAGGTTATCCTATATACCACACAATGACCAATGACTGGTGGATTTTGTCTATAATATTACTGGTTGCAAACGTTAATATATCACTACAATATATGAAATCATCAGGCTTTGTATTTTATGATCAGAAATATTTTTTCCATCTATGAAAGCCTTATGTCCTGTCTATACACCTATATAATGTGTGGATTACTTGAAAATGCTTTTTCGAAACATTCACAACACAATTCTATGCTAATATGTAAGCACTATTAACTAAAATACCATTGCTATACTGGAATGATATGTATGACTTTATAGTCAATGCTTTCATTACTTCTATAAAGTTGAGTCAATGAACAGGCCAATCTCGAAACGCACATATATTACTTTGTTTTGCTGTTTCACTCACAGCTGCAGATAAATGAGGAGTCAAGGATGAACAGAAGCAGACAGAGAAAGTCTAGCAAGGCAAGACTTTGATTTTATTGTTATGCTAAACTGGGGTCAGTTCTTGGATAAGCACAGCTCCTTCCCTGACTTTAGATCTGGCCCCTTGTTAACATACTCTGCCATTATCATAATCAACTAGCACAGCTCTGGCCTCTGGTCTGCAATCAGCTAAATCAAGGACTCTTTACAGGAGGGAGACTCGAGCATGCATACATTACACTGCAGGATTACACTTTGTTTCTATGACTACATATTCTAAAATGATAACAATTTACTGTTATTACACATTTAGGCATATTAATGGAATGCAATACATTGAGATACAGTGATGTTCTTGACACGTCTCTGCATTGACATATAGCATAAGCAGGAAATTGTAATTGAGTGAGAGGAAAAAGTGTTTATCAGATTATTGCTGTTGATTTTTCAGCGTAATTACTCACCCATCTGCCACTATTATTGCCCTGTACCTTACCAGGTACTGTGTATCCTGTATGTCACCTTGGCAACACAAGTTGCCCGCCTGTCATGCCAATTACGTTGATTTGATTTGAGTTGACAGCCATGCCGCCATTCATGGAACTTTACAGCGTCTGGCTTTAATATCAACACTGTGCACTAATATCTTCCATCATGACGGTGTGAATTCAGGCTTATTATAGAGTGTGTTGACGGGTTCATTTGAAAGTGTGTTGTCCTTTCATTTACACATGGGACTGCAAGGCCATTTTTCATTTCACAAGATGAAATCTGCTGAGGCCGGCCTACCTGTGTTCAAGTGTGGGTGTGTGTTTGTGGGTGGAGGGCCTATATATGTATATGCATCTCTGTGGCTGTCTGGTCTGAATACAAGTGACATTTAATGAGTTGAGGGGATCGGATGATCCCAGTACAGCTTTCCCAGAAGCATACTGACCTTTCAGCCCAGACGGGGCAAAGGGGAGGTTTGTATCTATTTCTGTGTGTGTGTGTGTGTGTGTAGCTTCTTTCAGACATGCACTGAGCTCGGAAAATCCTCTGTATTTTATGCATTTGTGAACTCAAAAGTCACAGGGAAAGGTTCCAGATTATCTGCAGACATTCGCCGCTTGGCCACCTAGTCTAAAGTACGTAGAAAGTCTGGAGAATGTGATGTGAGAACACAGCAGGGGATCACCCACTGGATCACAACCAGGGAGTGGGCGGGTTGATGATTTTTCCGAGACGCGTCAGACGCAAAATTGAAAAACAAAACAATAAGGAAACAAATATATCCCGATGAAAAGTCGGCAGACACACATAGAAGACACAAAGATGTCTCGAGAGTTTGTGGTTATAAGAGCTGACGTCATTGTCTGTGTGTTGTAAAGAAAATCATGTGATCTCCACAGTGGAATTAATACATCACTTCCTGTCTCTGTCTGCTGCAGCTGGCTGCTCCACCTCTCGCCTGAATAATGCAGAGGATTTGTTGTTGTTGTGAACACGTCTGTGCAGAACCCCCCACTGTGTTGTGCATGTGTGAACAGCAAACTGCGAATAAGTCCGTAGCCAATTCGCAAGACTTTACCAGCAGGTCATGTCTGAAAATGGCTTTTGTGTGTGTGTTTGTCTCGGTATAAGTCATGATGTAGGGACATCAATCTGTTTACAAAGTCACATTTTTGTGGCTCCTCTCATTAGTCCCCATAAGGGAGACAAGACCCCATCCTGTAAATCAGTACATTTTAAGGTGAAGAGATGTTTCAAGTATAAGTTTTGGTTTGTAAGGCAAGTATTGTTATGACTGTAAGTCAATGAAACATCCTAGGATGTCATGGAGACACATCTGTGTGTGTGTTAATTCATTTATTGGTATTTTTTTATATGGACATTCTATCAAAAACTTAAGATATTGAGCTTTCAAATGTACCCCATAATCATTTCAGCAGGTGGAGTTACTTATGACACTCATTCAAAACTTAGAATTCTTCTGTCTATTTAAAAGTTAAGACTGAATGTTTATTCTTGACATTTTTTTGACAATGTTTCTCTGCTGTCATGGAAATGCAGAGGTTAATGTTGTCCATGTCTCAGGGCAGATTTTTCTGAGGGGTTCATCAGTGGAGGAAGAAATGTGATTTGATCGAAAACTCTTAGATTCTAAAGTTTCCTAATGGGAATCATGGATCGATCATTTTGTCAACTACCGTTTACAGGACTAAATTACATTACATTACATTTGATTTAGCTGATGCTTTTATTTAAAGCAACTTACAATAAGTGCAATCAACCATGACGGTAAAAAACCCAGAACAACCAGAATAAACTAAGTACATTTTGCTTCTAAAAAGCGAAACTAGAAGTGCTACATTTAATGGCAATATAAGTGCAACTAAACTTTTAAAATGTTTATTATATATATACACCAGATTTGACGATGGTTAATAGACATCTTCTTAACCAAGGTGTAGTCGGAAGAGATGTGTCTTTAGTCCACGGCAGAAGATGTGTAGACTTATGCTGTCCTGATGTCATTTGGGAGCTTTGACCCAGGAGGGAGTTGCAGTGGTCTAGGCGTGAGTTGACAAGAGCCTGGACCACAAGGGGATGTATTCTCTTGATGTTGAGCAACATGTATCTACAGGAGCAGGTTGTTGCAGGAATGTTGGCAGTAAGCGAAAGTCAACTGTCAAGTGTCACACCCAGGTTCCTTGCAATCTAGATGGGGGCTACCAAGGAATTGTCAATCTAATAGTGTGGTCATGGGTGTGAGAACCTTTCCCTGGAAGGAAAAGTAGCTTGGCCTTGTCAAGGTAGATTTTCAGGTGGTATGCGGAAATCCACTGAGAGATGTCAGTCAGACAGGCAGAGATTTGTGCCTACACACACCCTACCTGTGTTTCAGAGAGAATTAGTTGGGTGTCATCTGCGTAGCTGTGTTAGGAAAATGTTCAATCTCAGCTCATATGAATAATGCAAGTGACATGAGCAGGGATCTGGCTCTGTGCTGAAACCTAATAGAACATGGTGTAACAAACCATTATGTGCACTCAGTCAGTGGCTGTCATCATGCTATTTCATAACTCGTGAAAAAGCTGATAAACACTAACTGATGTCTCTTATTCACTTTGTGAATGACACTGATGTCACTGTGTCACGTTGCAAAGAGCATTCATTTGGAGGCAAAACAATAGACAATGCATCACTGTCCAAGTGTGTAAGCAGCAGGCTGCAAGTCTGCATGCTCTTAGCAGGGTCCTCGTCCCTTAAAATAAGCCGGGGATGGGCCAGCTTCCACAACCTCCCTCCCTCCTTGTCTCTCCCTCCCTCTCTTTCTTTCTTTATGTGAAACGCCTCGAGCATCCATGGTGCTGAACTGTCTCTAATCGATTTGTCTGTGAAGGCAAAGCGTCACACTCAGAGTGCCACAATGCAATTCTCTCTCTCTCTCTCTTTCTCTCTCTCTCCCACCCTCCCTCCCTCTTGTGGCATTGTGCCCCCGCCCTGAACACCTAAGGGAGACTAAGTGATGCTGAGAGACGCTTGTGCTGGGATAAAGAATAGGACGATACTTCAATCCAGCTTTTAAAACAACAACAACAGCAATCTATTACTGACACTATTATTGCAAATAAACCAGATGGTGCTGCATTCACTATTGCTACTATCATCACCACTACTGCAAATTGCAGACTGAAATAATTTGAAACAACATTTAAAAATTTTAGTGGATGTCACTGGATTCACCTTTTAAACAGTTATTTCCATTGGCTCTGATGTGTGTGTCTGTAGGTGTTTGGGGTCAATGAGTAATTACAATACCCCTGTACCAGCTCTTTAACAAAGTGTTACCTCAACGCACTGGTGCTAATCTTTGTTGGTGCCATGCTGAGTTACACAAAGCCAATGCTGACCTGCTGTGTACAGCCTGACCTAGCATCTGCACCGCTTCTGTGTGTGACCACCTGCTGTGTGTGTTGTGCATGTGTGCGCGTGGGTGTTTACGTAGAAATGTGTTCATGTGCCTTCTTCGCACACCTGAGAGTCAGTGTCTACTCTCTCTACAAGGTCATATATACAGCACACACACACACACACACACACACACACATATAAATATATACAGCATTGTGTGTGTGTGTAGATTTTTTTACACACACATATATAAAAGCACACAATTAAATCATCATCCTCAGACTCACATAGACATACATCATCCCCACAAAGCTTTTTCACACATTTCCCATTTATTCCAGTTGATCGGGCCTCAGATGGATAGGTGGGTAACTGGCAGGGCAACTGATCGCAGCCCAGCTTGGTGTGAGGTGCTCATGGCCAGAAAAGGATGTTCACACTGAGAGTGTAAACTCTGTAGCTGGGGAGCATGGAGCGAGTCAACTGGTCGAGACACATCCTTGATGCGGTAAATGCATCATGTTACTTCTATAAAATACAAATAGACTTTCCAGACTTTTGATTGTTGTTTTTCACTTATCGATTCTGACTGTTACACATATTTAGACCACATTTCTGAATCAGCGTTGCATCATACATCCTGCACCCATTATTCCCAAACATAAAAGCAGTGTTACCTCTTCAAAGTTCATTTTGCAGACATCTAACTTCTATTTTCTGTTTGTAAGCAACATTCCAACTTTTGCATAACCTTCTCTAAAATAGAACTAAGGCCTCGCAGGGCTTAAATCAAAGTGCTTGTCAGACTAACAGCGTCTGAACCACTCTCTGAACCTTTCCGATGTTGAAATAGGGGATCGTTGCCAATTTTTTACAACTTCAAGAAAAAAAGAATACCGAGATCACACACATTTTCGCACAGTGATTGACCAGACGTGTGGAGGTCTCTCAAGTTCTCTCTTTTCATTCTTCACACATTGACTTCTACGACTTTTAGAGTGTACTTAGTAAAACACCAAGAATGCCTTTGAGAGGAGACTCTATGGAAGTACGCACCTCTACCCCATTATTGCATTCTAATGATGCAGTCCGAGGCAGGCTTTGGAAGACTTATGGCCTATTCTTCCAGTGTGGCCATACAGAACAGCTACAGACAAGTTTGCCTCAAGTTGTGATTTGGACGACACATTGTTCAATTCAGTTCATTGCGAACATCTGCTGGACCTTTTAAAGCTGCCTGTCATTAGATCAGTGCTCGCTTACTAACCTCCCCATGTCACATTTAGATTAAACAATTTCAAGTTTTAAATCTAAAAAGTCTGAGAAACTGAAGTACAGCGTTCAAATCGTATTCCAAAATAAAACACTTTATCGCATTTATTTAAAAAAAACTAAATAAGGTTCCACAACACAAATATGTGTCATGTTCTAAACCCATATTTACCCATCCCTATGCCTTGTTTCCTGGTCTCTCTTTAAGGAGTCATTTTTCATGGGCTAGTCACATGCTCTGGTCACTGTTTGTTCTTCTTACTTATAGGGAACTGTTAAGTGCAGGTGTTGGATAAATACAGTAACAAACAGGACTGGGTCAGGGTCTGCTATCTCTTTTTTGAGGCTTGTTTTAACCTACTTAAGTGGAAGATACATGTGGTGCTCCAACACAGGCAACATCTACAGTTTTGGGCGTTAGAGAAATGCACTTGGAAGGAGGTTGAGGAAAGAAGGCAAAGTTCACCTAATTTAAAATACGGAAACCTTTTAGTTCTTATGATTTAAGCTGGGAAATATCTTAATGTTGTTTTGCGGTGATAAACACTGCGTGTGTGAAATTTGTCTGTGAAGAAGGGGAGAGAGATAGACCGAAGTGACAAGTAGGGACACAAAACTGGATGTCGTGGCACAAAAAAAGGGGGAATGAGAGAAAAGAGAAGAGAAAGAGAGTGGTGGTGGGTAAACTGGAGAGACGGGGAGTCTTTAATTGCTTAGAGAGAGCATGACAATTGAGAGGAGAGCAGAGGGAGGAAAATCTCCAGCAGTATTGATCAGTCCGGCTCTTCCATTTCAGTTGCGCTCCAACCCAACCCCCTTCTGTGTCTCCCCCTTCACCCAATTTGCACCCAGTAATTTAAATTGCACCGTGTTTGAACACGTGTGTGTGTGTGTGTGTCTCTGAGTTGAGGTCATTTTGCACAGCGTTCGTCCTTCACTGTGTGCATACATCTCCTTTGTATTCATTTACTTGTTAATGTGCTTGTCTATCACATGTCAATGCAGAGGAACCTCAGGTATTGCCAGAAATAGTCATAGAAAATGAGTGGAAACTGGCTGATTTGGTATGTGTGTGCTATTTGTGTTAATATTAGGAACTAATTTCTTAACGCGAGGAACTGTAATCAAAGTATGTGCACGTGTAGTTGGATTTTTGTGTGTGCGGTGTGATGACAATAGCAGTGTATCAGAGTGAATCTGTTTGTGTGTTTGTTAACTGTGGCAGGTGACGGGCATGGAGGTGGCGGCAGTGGTGGGAGGTGGGGTATCAGTCCTGATCGATCCTCTCTGACCCTGCACCTCCTCCTGTGCTTCCTCCTGGTCCTAATTAGACAATCCTCATCATGGGACCAACACACACACACACACACACACACACACACACACACACACAGCCATATACAAAGGAGAAAAAAGTATGTGTGAATGCTTCTATCAAGAGCAGCACTTACAGCAGTAATCATCATCTATCTCCACATTCTTACAGATTCTTCGAAATTATCATAAAAGCTCTACAACATGCACACATTTACAAAGACAAACACACACACACACACACAAATACTGCCTCAGCTGGTGGTGGTGGTGGAGGTGGTGGGGGTCACAGTCAAGGGCTATGACCTTCCACCCCTGTCTCAGTCCCAGACTGGATCAATTCCTAACCAGACAGACCTCCCCCTACACCCCCCTCCCTCCTTCCCCAAACACAATGACCACAGCCCTGCTGGTTCTGCAAACAATGGGAGGGGTGACCAGAACCTTAAGAGACTGTGCTTCGCTGTGTTTGTGTGTGTTAGCCTTTGCATGACAGAGTCAGCAAAGGTGAACGGGAGCATGTGAGGCACTCAAAGCCAACACACCAGTAGAGTGTACTGTTATTCTGCTGTATGTTTATGCAGTGACGTTCTGACAAGGAGCTGTGAGGGAAGTCATGGTTGCCACTGTTCCATCATTTTGTTACAAATAGTCATTGTTTGTTAAATATGGATATTGAAGATTCCCTGAGGATGACCCTCAATACTTTTCATAACAAACCGACCTTTTGCCTCGCACCACCGTTTGGTCATGGTTTACCCTTCACAACTCTTTTGTCCATAATGAGGCCACATCCATGGCTTTAGAGTCCGATTCACCTAACCTTTATTAGTCCGGTGTCTAGGTTGGTAGCCATGCTAGTAACACGGCTCTAGGGATGGCAGAGTTAGTTGGTTAACTACTATAATCCACCCTGAAATATCTAAGCACCCACTGGATGGGCCCCCACCACATTGTGTATGGATGCCCTGCCCCCCATTGACTTTGGGGACCCCCAGACTTTTAAGAGTTAAGACAACTTTTAAAAACCTAGACTTTGATAGATTTCCATTTTAATTCAATGTCGGACATTGTTTTTATTCTCCTCTGGATTAACAATATATGTTTAATATTAAATTGAGCATCATTATCATAAAAATCTAGATGTGACTTTTACTTTGGCTTATGACCCAAAACGTGCAAAACTAATCAGATTCTCATCTGCCTCTGCTGCACTGCAAACTGAACGTTAACATGCCTACCTGCCAATTTAATATTGTCAGCTGTTAGTGTGTGTCTGTGGTCTTGTCTGTGGTCTTGTTCATAAACACCAGCCACAATACAATACAATACATCCCTAGTGGAGCAGAACAAAAGGCAAAAGCAGTGGAACTATGGGGACTGTGTAAGTCTGCAATGCCAACATCCTTGTGAGAAAAAAACACAAATACTATTGGGGTTACGACAACCACACACACCGATGCAATGAAATGAGGTTATACTTGTGTCTTCTGTTTCCGAAGGCAGATAAATGGGACAAGAAGGGTCTCTGTATCTACAATCAATCTCTTGCTGGAATCATTTCTGATGAATAATATGAAACAACCTCTCTGTCCTTGCCATGCAGTTAAGACAGCTTGAAAACCACTTGGCCTATTACAGTGAAGGGTGGCAAACCACTAAGGCCAGCGTGGATAGTACTTCAATCCCAAGTGTCAGTCTCGCTGAAAGTTTGTAAATCAGGATAACATTGTGGAGCAGTTATAGGCTGGTAGTTTCCCTCCGCTGCGGCTTCAAAGTATCTTTCTAAGACTGTTCATTCATTTGACCTTTCTACATCTATTAGTTGGTTTATAGGCCAATTTGAACATTTCTTTCACCTACCGTAATGCTATTGTTGTTGGACACAGGTCCACAAAGCGCGCCTCCTTGGAAATAAAAACACTGTAAAAGGATCTACACAGATAGGACGTCGACTGACAGAAAACGTCATGCGTTTAATTAACTCACCATGTGTCGGCAGCCTGCAGGAGTCAGCTTCTTCTACTTGACGTCCGACCAGACAAATCATTCCAGTATGGTGTGGGAGGTGAGTACATAACTGTGTCGAGAGCTTGCAGTGAGGACCGTCTCACCCTGACTTAGGAAGGTGCTGAAATATCGAAAACGATGTCATCTGTCTGGTTTCTGGAGAGTCTCCGCAGAGTTTTAATGTCCCACAGTGATTTAAAAGCTTTTCTACAGACATTCCCACTCTGAGCAGAAAAACAGATCTTGGGGGAAAAACAGAATCCGTCCTGATACTTTTATTACTTATTTATATCTTTCACAATAAAAAGGTTCATTGGAAACTTTGTATATTGACCAACACATGTAACGGCTGGGAGCCTTGGATCAGAAGCATTAACTGTAGTGTACCTCTAGAACATTTATACAGGTCAAACCTTAGGTTGCAGGGGTCATGTTGTGTTACAAATGTCTTCTTTCTCTCTTTTTCTGTCATCCAATATGACTGTGCAGTTAAATCTGTACAACTGTCCTAATGTCATATGTATACTGTGAATATTGCATGTGAGTCTAGTCACTGTGTCCTCTCTGCAAGAGTACAGTGCAGAGGACCTGCACAGTGGGGTTTACCCTCAGGTCACTAAAGGGGCCATGTGTGTTGTTGTGTTTTGATTACCACAACACAAATTACGTAGGGCCAGTGTTTGATGAGGTTTTGTGATAACACAATTCATAGACGTGAGGAGCAAGGTTATTATCGCTCCTGTTGTGTGTGTGTGTTTGTTTGTTTGTTTGGATGCATTTTGCTGCCCAAGATGAACACCTCCTGTTTGTGTGTTGTGGATTCGAGCACTTCTTATACTGTATTCAGGTGGGAAACAAAAACAATAAGTACAAAATGTTTTAAGTAATCATATTAAAAATTGAAACTGAAACCATCAGCTCAACCAGAGGTGGACAGTGTAGCAGTGACTTCATCGGGCTTAATGTTTCATACTGTATATTTACTGTCGTAACTTTGCTCTTAACATGGCGGCTTTGTGAGCTGACGACTACAAAGAATGATTTATTCCAGCAGGAGAAAGCCCATTCCATATTGAGCACCTTTCAGCAGCCTCTTTAAAACACTTTGGCCCTGTTAAACCATGCAGCACCTGACCGCCCTGCTCAAACTGTTTATTTGACTTGCTGCTGAGAGCACTGCTGTGTGTGTGTGTGTGTGTGTGTGTGTGTGTGTGTGTGTGTGTGTGTGTGTGCGTGTGCGTGAGTGTGACTGCCCACATGTGTGGACACCTGCTTGTATTGTGTGTCCTTTAATAAGTTTATACATGTGCATTCAAGCTTGTGCAGTCATTCTGTGTGTGTTTGTGTGTGTGTGTGTGTGTGTGTGTCTGTGTATTCACAGTGGTGTTAGTTCTGACTTCCTTCCTTCCTGTTCAAGGGGACCTGGTCCCTTTGCCCACGAAGGCTCTCTCCTCTGGGAGGGCAGTTTCGGTGTGTGTGTGTGTGTGTGTGTGTGTGTGTTTGTGTGTGTTTGACACTTGGTTGAGCAGGGTGGTCCTAAAGGACCAGTCTATCGGTCTGGTTTCTGTTTCTCTGAAACACACACATACACACACCTGGACCATCACACCAGCCCCAAATATAGCTCACACTAAGTGATAAACACTGGCTGACCCAGTCTATCTGCCACAGCTGACTGTCCCTCCTTCCTTTCTTTCCTTTATCTTCTTCTTCTTCTTTTCCCTTGTTTCTTTCTTTGTCTCTTGACAAGACTTGTTTTTTTCTCTCACCCCTTCTCAGTTACTGAACGATGAAGCTACTTTCCTCTTGCATGCACGCACAATAACAAAACAATGAACACACACACCCATTCTCCCTCTCGGTCTCTTTTTCTCCATTTTCCCTCTCTCACCCTGTCTGTCACACACACACACTCAAAGTTGTGAATTTAGTTTCTGCAGGAGCACAGGGATGGTTTCAATATAGCATCATTGGGATGCGGCGGGGCTGTGTTTGGGGTCAGAGCGCTATCATGTTGCCAATCAGCAAGGCAGCTCAGAGCCACTCATCAGCTTTTGATTGCATTTAGAATGGCTAATTAAATAAAATATGACATTATGTAAATGTCTGTGTCTCTGCCATATGGCCCCAGGCAGTAGCCCCCTCCCCACCCCGCCCACCTCCAGCACACCAGGGGCAACAAAGTATGCAGTATACGTGTGTGTGTGTTTGTGTGTGTGTGCGTGCCCCTCGGTAAATGCATGTGCACATTGTGTGATGGGCTGACCAGCAGCACCTGCTTATTTAGATGGTGTGTTGTAAGTGAACCGAGATTTTCCTTCATTTTTTCTGTAAACTCCCAGTTCATTCCCAGTAATTTGAAACTAAATAGAAGCCTGGTGCACATGTTTAGTGGGTCTGACAAGGCTGGAGTACAGGGATGAGTAAACTGAAGTTTTTTGCCCTTCTGGCACAGATTCATTCAGACTGGGAGGATTAGAGTGTTTGAAGTAGAAGAACCATCATTTGCACCAAGGAGGTGATGTGTCATGTTTTAAAATATTTTCCCATTATTCTGCGTTCACACCAAAGCGAAGCAAATTTTTGTTTACTCTCGGAACTCCAGTGAGCAACGCAAGTAAACACAACCTGCTGAATATTCACCTGTTCAACTGGCTGAAGAGACTACAGGTTGCTGCTAGGTACATGTTGTGGAAAGGCAGGAGCTGTTTCCAGAGGATTGTCATTTCCAGTGCTACCTGACCAGTGGCCAGTTCAAAGACCTGCTTGGTCGGATCGGGGCCTTGAGGCCGGTAAATTTTGTTCTTAAGGCTGATTGGCTTTAACAACATTGCATCGCACAACCTTTTTGCTTTATTTCAAATTTTTCAACTCGAGTGAGACAATTAAACTTGAATTCTTTGCGTCACCCGCAACACGCACAATTAAAATGGAGGTTTTGTTATGTGGGTATTAAAAGTTATTAATACATTAAACATTTTTAATACATATCTGCACTATTTGCATGAGGAAAATCTGGTAAACATCCATTTCGAGGATTTTGCAGAATTGGCCAAAAGTTTGTCTGCACTCTGCAATTTAATCGATAAACCTAACTGTTTATTATTTTGATCATTTTGTTGGAAGTGATGACCACCACCTGCTGGAACGGCACAGTCTACCCACCTTTTCACTTCCCCACTGCACAGCTGACAGCTGAACTCCTCATTTTTTTGCCAAATGCACTCAAACATGACCAGTGCCTACAACAGTTGCGATATGGACCTGTGTCAATACTGGAGCTGCGGCAAACTGAAGTGAAGTGCGGCTTTAGCTTTTTCAGTCAAAACGCCATCTTCAGCGCTTCACCCTCCTGATTGTGTGTACTGAAGGGTAAGCGATTCACTGATCGTTTGCAGGTTTTCAACAACTCCCTTTTTGTGTAGGTCCGTGTTTGTGTGCATGTTGTGTTCTTTCTGTGTGTGTGTGAGAGTGTGTGTGTCTGTGTGTCCAGGGGGTTGCTGCCTGTCCCCGTGATAAGACATATGGAGCAGACCCAGTGTTACCAGGCCAGTCACACATACAGATAAGAGCAGATAGCATTCATTGGGAGAACTGCTGCAGGCTCAACACAGCACTGTCCACTGTACACTGAGCGCACAATACTGTACAACTGTGTGTGTGTGTGTGTTGTGTGGGTTTTATAACAGTTGTATATTGGTGTTTGTCGGTGTGGACATGTAGGCCTGTGAGCCGTATACATCTGTACTTGTGTGTCTGGGAGCAATCTTTTGCACGTGGCTTTGAGAGCGTGCCTTCCTGCAGAAGATTATGAGGAGTTATTACTGTTAAAAAAAAACAAAAAAACAAGCGCCTTGTGTTTGGAGTTCACTGAGACAGTACAGTGAGACAGCCCAGCACTGAATCACTTTGTTAATGTGTGTAACCTTTCTTTTTTTTCCAGGGAAATTTAAATAAGCACTATGATCTGGATGTTCTTCGACACTGCATTCATTTTCAGATTCCTTGGCACATTTAAAGTTCACAGCTGCCCAGTGAAGCCACAGCTTCTACTGGTGATGATGGGGCAATTTGTTTGGAGAGGTTGGGGTTTCAGTACCTTGCTTAAGGGCACAATTTAAGGATTGCCGTATTTATTAACTTTTCTGACTCAGATTCTTAGTCCATTATTGGCCTTGACTCAGAAAAAACAGCTTTGAACTAAAAAAATATCTTTGCAGGAAAAAAAAAGACTGGGCTGTTTGAAAGGGAATGGGAATTTGTCTAAACATATTTGCTGTCATTATGTGCAACTGAGCCAATTTCAAACACTGTCACTGACCCAATGTGTTGGTCAAAGCTGTGTGTAATAACTGCTTGGATTAATGAATGGTGTAATCATCACAATAATGTTTTAATAAGTAATCACACTTTATCTTGGTGTGTGTGCACAGAAACACACGGTACCTCCAACTTTCTCACGTAAACTAAACAAGAAAGCAAATCAAACTATTGGTGAGCTTTTGCTATGAAGATACGTTCAACTGAGAACACTATTCCATTACTGGATAGTTTCTCTTATTGCTCTCAAACAGCCCCAGTGTTTCATGTCATTGATTCCAAAAGATGTTTGAAACCTTCGTCCGAGATTCTGCATCATAATCATTCCTGCTGATTTGTAAGCTGCCCATTCATGCCGTCCATCTCCCGTTGTCCATCACAAAGGTTCTCCTAGATTCACATGTGTTTCCTTTTGTGAGTAGCCTTTAAAAGATGGTAACCTGTGGCCATAAGGGGATGAACATGGTCAGCAACAATACTCAGATGGACTGTTCAAACCTTGATTGATTGATATTAAGGAGCCAAGTGTATTAAAGGGGAAACATTATGCCCATTTTACCGCAAGTTGATATGGTTCCTTGGGGTCTTAATGAAATGTCTGTAAAATTTTTTGGACAAAATACCACAAGGATCATTTAAAACAGCACCTTTTTACCCTGTCTAAAACAGCCCTCCTCAGATTGACCTGTTTTGAGTGCCCCCCCCCAGCTCGTGACAGTAACGCCCCGAGCTGAGGAGGGGGCTGTGGCTTGTAACTTACCCCGAAAACCGGCTCTGTTTCTCGGCCAGCCCTCCGCCGCTCTACCCGCTCCCTCGGCTAGCTTCCCAGCTAACACCCGCCACCCCGAGCTGAGGAGGGGGCTGTGGCTCGTAACTTACCCCGGTCTCCTCCTCCGCCAGATCTCTGCCTCCGGGGGGGGAGGCTATGCCATGCCATTTGACGTCAATTCGAGTTTTGGGGACGGTAGACATGCCAGATACCCAAATTAACATGTAGAAGCACTACAAAAGTGGAATTTTCATAATATGTCCCCTTTAAAACACCTTCTCCACATCATCTCACCAGCAGCAGCAGTCTGCACTGTTGACACCTGGCAGGTTGACTCCACATCTGCAGCCTCAGCAGAAATACACATTCATCAGACCAGCATACTCTTCAACTGTCCAGCGTTGGTGAGTCTGTGTCACTGCAGCCTCACATTTCTGTTCCGGGCTGACAGGAGTGGAACCTGACCTGGTCTCTGCATATCAGGGGGCGGTGTGGCCTAGTGGTTAGAGTGGTGGTTCTTCAACAAGAAGGTTGCCGGTTCAAACCCCACTCTCTCCCATCTGCATGCCGAAGTGTCCTTGGCAAGATACTGAACCCCTAAATGGCCCCTCATGAATGTTGAGTGTACTAATTGTAAGTCGCTTTGGACAAAAGCGTCAGCCAAATGACATGTTATGTTATGTTATATCATACCGCTCACTTTTACTTTTCATTCTGACGCTTCTTTGTTCATCACGGTTTTGAAGAGGTGGTTATCTGAGTTACTGTAGCCTTTCCACCAGCTACAACCAGTCCGACCATTCTCCTCTCACCTCTTTCATTAATGCAGAACTGCTGCCAACACAGATGTTTTTTAGTTTTTCTAACCATTCTGAGTAAATACACTAAAGACGGCTGTGTGTGAACATCCCAGGGGTCCAGGAGGATTTTATTTGTTGCAGTGCTGCCACATGATTGGTTGATTGGAGAATTATGGAAGAACAAGTGTATAGTTGTTCCTAATGGATGCTAAGTAGTAAATTAATGTAAAAAACAATGTAGGGATCTAAACTCTATGATAATATTCTGTCATATTTGCACTTCCCTGCTCCAAAGCAACATATATATCAGCCTGGATAGAAGCTGGTGTTGCAACCATACTTCCTCTCCTTCTCTCCGGTTGCCTTCTCTCCAACCTTCCCTTTTTATTTTTTCCTTCTTCTCATTTTCCAGATTTTTCATAACCTTAAGTCTCTCTCTCTCTTTCTCCACACACCATGACCAGACCGCAGAAGGGGCTACTGCAAAGCGAGTGAGGTTGTGGTTGGCACACATACGCCCAGAGGGGCCCAGGCCTGTCAGCTCAGTAGCCCCACATCTGGAGCCTCCCGCTGGGCCAGTAGCCTCCCTCTGGCCTCCCCCTCCACCACCACCGCCGATCCCCAGAGAGCACTGAACATATATACCACACACACATGTGCAAACACACACACAAAGTCTTGAGATACACATATAGAGATACTTTTATATAAATTTACATTTCACATATATACATATATATATATATATATATATATATATACTGGACTGCATGCATTACACACACACACACAATTTATACGCATACATTTCAACTCAAAAACATTATGTTAATCTATGGCCGGCGGCAGAGGATGTCACTCTGCTCGGCCTCCTGCCAAAGTCCCACACGTTTTTATAAGATTAACCATGAGGAAGGACAGAGAGAAGGAGAGAGGCCTTAACTGGACAGCAGCACCCACTCTCCCACACGCTGATGCTTCACAGCATTCTGCAACATCCACTAATACAAATACAATTCACAATATTATCAGAGAGCCAAGTTAAATCATACGGCCAGACTTGATGTCCTGCATTAGTCATATGTGCCTGTAGCAAAGAATAATAAAAGGCAGTATTCAGCTAATGTTTTGGGTTTGAGTGATGATGATTTCTGAAGGCCATAACCATAACATACCAGTACACTCATTCAAAACCAAGAAGGATAAAACTGTGGCAGAGTTCACCATAACCGTTTCCTCACTGGCCCACATTTGGCCAGTTGACCAGAGTTTGACTTGCCCATTGAATAGCTTGACTTGCATGGCAGACTTAAAAAAGAATAAAAGAAGAAATAAAAAAGAAGAAAAAATCCCCCCCCCCCTATAATTTAATAATGCAAGGTGCCCTATATCACAACTTATTAGTAAAAGACATAGAAGGTTGCAGTAATGTTACTGCAATGCCATTTTATTATCATCATTATTGATGTTGTTTATGGTCCTTGCCTGATGCAGATGCCATCTGGAATACTGAGGCAGACCACATCATTGTCTCCATCTACGGCCTCTGTGTGTTAGGGAAACGGCAAACAACGCCATAGCGTTAGCTGGAATAACTACTGCACTTCCCCCATAAAAGTAGCTAATGTACTCTACGGTATGAAGCTGTGCATATTCTGAGAGTGCTTTTACTTTGAAACAGGTTCGAGAAGTGTTACAAATGTTCACCCAGTAGTGAAGTGTTGGTGAAAGCATCCGTGTCTGAAGTGCATCTTACGTTGGCAGTGGGGCTGCTTGAACTCAATAATATAGGCACCAACATGAAAAATAAGACATTCTGGGACGCACACACGCATCAGTGTGACCGAGGCGTTAGACATGTCATTACATGTTAGCTAGCACAAGCATTAGCTCATTCTGATCACCAAGCTGTTGTGCAGCTGAAGTTGCACTAGAAACTGATGAGTACTATGTCTATTGTGTTAGCCTAAGATTGGCAGAAAAACTCAACAATTTCGTAGCTTCCGCTGATTATACACTAATCCCTTTCTGCTAGTAGATCCCCATAAATCCTACCCACTAGGCCTTTAATACTGTCTTTAGTCAAAAAGTATAGGATCCCATGCTGTGGGCTCCAGTGGTCAAACCTGGAAGGGTCCATTAACACATTCGCAGCAGTACATGAAGGGCGGAGACAGCCAGCTGAGGGCCAGAGCAAACTCATTGCCAGTCAGTGTGGCATTGTGTGATGATAATAAGGATAACTTCCTCCAGGATAATGGAGCCGAAGCATATTCAGGCCTGTGTGCGCACTGTCCCCGAGGATGGCCCTGTCTGCTGTGAATATTCTGCATTTAAATGGTCCATTAGAAGCCAAACAAACACAGACAGGCCTCCATACTAATGACCGACGGGGTCCAGGGGTTACGCAGGGCACCCGCCATGTCTCAGTGTGTGTGAGTGTGTGTGGGTCTGGATGCGTGGGAGAGATGCAGATAGTGTGTGCAGCAGGATGATGTGGTGTGTTGGAAAGAGAAAAGGGGGACTTGAAGTGTGCGTGTTGGACGGGGAGGCTGATTGTGTGCGACATGGGTCAGGAGGGTAGGTGGAGGTAGGGGTGATGGAGAGTATGGGCTTTCTGGCCAGAGGGGAATCCTCCTCTCTCTCAGTCCCAGTGGGTGTCCATTTGCATGTCTGTCCAATCTGTGTGTGTGTGTGTGTGTGTGTGTGTGTGTGTGTGTGCTTGTGTGCTTTCACATTAGCCATCTTCTGAATAATCTGTCTTTGTTGGCTTGCATGCATTTGCGTGTTCTTGCATGGTATGCTCATATTGCCTGTCATATGGTCATGTGCTCAAGTTCACGTCCATAGTCACTTGAGCGAGTGTGTGTGTGTGCGTGTTAGACATAGAGAGTTGCAGGGGTTATTCTAATAAGGAGATGCTAGTTGTGGGCCCCGGGCCTGGTCACCCCTTTGCTCATTATCATTATTAATATATGAGGAGAAGCCTGTGCAGGGCGGGCAGAGGCCCTGTTCTTTCAGCAGTCATCAGCCCATGAAATGTGACAGGCCAAGTCCTCACCACACTTTGTCGTTTATCAAAATGAGGACTGATGATTTGGGTGTATAAACAGTTAAAACAATTGTTATATTTTACTTGCAGACCTGGGATTTCTTGCCAAGCAGCCAAGTCTACAGACATGAGCCGTAGTTCCTAACATAATGTTATGCACACATTTCTAACACCGGTTCAACATTTTCAACCTGGAAAGAAGCATCTTTGTGCCAGAAAGTTGTGCTTTGAGAGTGAATTCTGCATTTATTCATGTATGCACAAGTCCTAAGACTGACATTGTATCCAAATGCATCATCTTCAACACACCTTTAGCCATTATCAAGAATAATCCAGTGTTACTGTGCCGAGCAAAGTTTTTTTTTGGTGTATTGACATTAGGTATTTTGTATGCACCACAATCATCGTCACAGCTGTGTGATCTGTAACATCCAATCATGCAGGTGAACAATGTCACTATTCTAACCTGTCACTTTTCATTTATCATAAATTAACAAATTTGAACCAGTAGAATTTCAATACAATATCAAATGATGTTCATATTGTCCAGTGAAAACATTAGAAATTCTGTGACCTTTGAAATCTGCAGTTTAAAGTTGAGGGTTTGCCAGAAGGTGGAGTCATGTCCGAGGTAAGATCCTTTGAGATTGTAAATATATTGACAGGTACAGTTCGGCAACACCACCAAATAGACCACGACCCTACTGTCCACACCAAAATCGATGACGCTGCCACAACTCTATTGGATTGATGCGATTGATCGAATTACTTCTGTCAAAGGGGTTAAATGGATAGTTCCCAGAAAAATGATAACTCACTCATTATGCCGATAGAGGGGTGGGTCAGGTGTTTTAGTAGACAAAACACTTCAGGAGTTGCAGGGGTAAACAGTGCTATCGCCAAAGTGACCTTTTCTTCAGATAAAACATCAGAGAACAACACAACATACTGCTCGTTGTTAACGGCCTCATTTAAATGATGCGAACGCGTACCCTGTGCGTCTCCTTGGGCGAAAGCTTGTGAGCAGTGTGCGGTTGACAGTGTGTCCAGGAGAACGTGAACGTGCTTCCGAGGAGGACATCAGAGCAGATTTAGGCTTAAAACACGATGTAAATGACAACGTCTCAAGTCGAATTTGAATGTCGGGACTTTTGGACACTTGGATGACACCACACGAGCAGTATGGAGGCATGTTGTGTTTTTTTCAGTTTACTTTTACTTGATTTACTTGGGCCTTGGTGGGGGTTTGCACTCTACTGGATGCCATTCTAGTTACCTCCAGGTTATGTTTTCAACCCTGTCTGTTTGTTGGTTGATTTGTTTGTTTGCCGGAGATATTACACAAAAACAGGGTGAAGAAGCCATTAAGATTTGGAACGGATTCAATAATTGTTTTCCGCTTTCTGTTAAATTGTGACACATTTCAACACTTTCAATAGATTTGACGAAAAAATCTAAGTTTTTGCAATGTAATGCAGCTTGATTGAATTTGAAGGGACTGTTAGACCTTGGTGGAGGTTTAGACTCTAATGGGTGCCATTCTAGTTCATTCTGCAGTAGGACAGAGAGGCCAAACATACTTTAAGCATCATGTCTTTTGGCCTCCACCTCATCTCATCATCACAGTCGTATCTGCATAGCTTTTAATGGAATTACACATTATTATAAATACCAAAGGTATGAAAGCCGGAAAGCAATTTTTTTATGAATCAATGAAGTTTAATTCAAAGTTAACACTAGAGAATACCGTTGCCTCCATTAGGGAGGAATGAAGTCTTGTCTATTCTCTTAACTTTAACCTACTTGTGCTCAGTAGTAACAGAAAAGTTCTTTACCAAAAAATACTTTAACACAGATAATCTTTGGAGGTGCAGGAGTCAGTAACGCTTCAGAAGCTGATCATGTCATTTTAGATTCGTCGGTTATTCCGAATCCGTCCATCTGACTAGCGTTATTATTATCCATTTCCATTGCTAATCTCAGTCCATCGAGGGAGCCAGGCGAGGAGCGCGCTGTATCAACTCTGCGAACCATATTTATAGACCATGTGAGAAAGAAAGACCGACACACAGACTCAGAGACACAGGGCAGTTGTTTGTGCTATTAATTGCCAGAAACAAAACCAGCAGTTCTTCAAACAACTGCTCACTTCCCTGTGATTTATTTGCATATTCATATTCACTTTTTCATGTCTCTGCTGCTCACAGCGGGGCGGTGAGTTTGTGAGGGTTATTTGTTTCTTGTGACATTCTGGAAGGTTTTCCTGAATGCCAGCCACCCAAAATAGCCTGACCAGGGTTAACATGAATGCAAACGCACACACATACACACTCATACCCCAAAACACTTTACTGAGGATGCACGTGCAAAGATACGCGGATGACTGTAAATCTTTTGTCAGGAACAGACCACCCTGGGTGGCCTTTGTTGGATTGATGCCACCTTGTGCTCTTTCTCACACACACACAAACACACACACAAACACAAACACACCCACAAACACACACATATATATAGATCCATGCATGTTGTTTGTGTGCCTACTTTATATGCAGAAAGTGTTGCGGTCAATGATGCTCAGGAAGTAGATTAGAAACCACACAATCTGATCATCTTCTTATTACATGCATGTATTTGTGTACTCCTTTTTACAGATATTTATTCATACACTAACATAGACAGACACTATAATTCACTGTACACACACACACATGCACGCACAATCTACTGTACATACACACACACAAGCTACTATACACACACAGGCAAAAGTTACTATACACGCACACGCGCATGCACAATCTACTGTACACAGACGCACACAGGCACTACAAAAGACAGGGAAAGTAAGACAACAAAGTAACAAAACGCAGCAGCAGCAGAAACAAGCGGGCAACAAAGCGAAGGCGTGTTATTAATGGAACGTTGTGGAGCGAGGTGTTTATTTTCGACACGTGTGCTAGTTAACACCAACAAACACTCTCTGTGTTGTACATGGGGCAAGAACAGCAAGCTCTGGGACCACACCAAGCCAAAAATAATGATGTCTTATATTAATTGTATATTTAAACAATGGGAGGAAAAAGCATGTATGCAGTGTAGAGTCAGCAGGCCCATTAATAGGTTAGGTTGTCGAACGTGCAGATGAATAAAGGGAGAGATGTTTTAGAGAGCATGTTTAGGTAGGATCAGGGTGGATATGATTAAAGTGCTCTTGTCAATAAAAGTCATCATTACGCCATTACTCTGTCTCTGGGAGTCTATATTTGAACGTGAAAATTGTCCTAATGAAAGCCAATGATTAAGCAGAGTGAGCGATTTGATGCAAATTCGTCAAATGGTAAGAAAAACAGGCTCATCCAGAGGGGTGGTGTACAGTAAATGGATGTGAGGAACTAACGGCATCTGAACGCTGTTTTAATGTTCTGATTGAGACCAACTGTAATGGACCCCCTAAAGCAGTTTTAATAATTAAATAATTGCTGTGGCTGCTCCTCAGTGAAGACCCACAGTCAATTCTCTTTCTTCAAGGCTTTTACTATAAAGCAGCTGCAGGAAGTTGCATCCATAGCATTCTAACATAAACAAGAAAAGTAGCGTAGTAACTAAACCCGGACAGTAAAGGCCGAATTATAGTCGGGTTGCACGCACGCACGCACCCACGCAAGACACGCAACACGCCCCTTTCTTGCCCTCTGCGGGCTTGCGTGCGTCCGCCAATTTTTCTAACTACACGACAAAGCGACGCGAGCCTCACGCAGTCCCCAAGGCTTGTGATTGGTCTGCTTACTACAGCCCGTCCATAGTCTAGTTTCCGGTTTCATGCCCCACAATACGCGGAAATCCCGGAAGATTTAGAAGAACGAATATGGACCAAATAGAAGAGCACTTGGCAGAAGAGATCCGAAAGTATGACCACTTGTATAACCCGTCACTGACTGGCTGATTTGTCCGCCAGAAATCGGCTATGAGGAGCCGGAGTGGCGATGTAAATAAACAGTCGACGAAGAAGAAGACGTCTCTTCTTTGTGTGTTTTGTCTTTGAAAAAAAACGTTACTCCGCCTAGGGTTCTGGCGGTGAATTGCGTTGCAACACGCACAGCACGTTAGAGAAGTATAAACCAAAACGAGACCGTCGATGCAGCTGCGTGGCCTTCCGCGGTTGCAGTCGCAGGACTATAATTCAGCCTTTAGTCGTGAAACAACTACTAACTTTTTTAAAAATATTTTACCCAACAAGTTACATACAATATACAATTTCTACCTGCAATCCTTTGACCACAAGCAATTGGGAAAATAAAATTACAGGGAGGTCAGAAAATCTAAATCTAATTTGGTGTGTCTAATGACTTTGTTCAGATAATGCACTATGCCAGTGGAGGAGATTTAGGGCGTTTCAACAACTGAAAGTCTGGACCATGGTCTGAACCAAGGTTCATGCCTTTTTTACATGATGTTTAATTTGACACCTGATCCACTAGTTTTCGTTCCACATTGCAATTTAGAGACAGCGATACAGAACATACGTTGGTCCTGACATCATTACATATAGGGGCTACATCTACCTGTACTTCACATTGATTGGTTCGTAGACAGGCATGCACTCAATTCAGATGTTGTATTTGCTAACTTTTTGGAATAAAGTGCAAAGGAAAAAAAGTTTTCTTTCCATTTGGAGAAAATGAATGCACCGATTCGCTTCATTCATTTATTTTTCACTGTAATGTCGTTATGTTATTACTACCATTGACAAGCTTCAACTTCTGGGCAGCAAATTCGATCTACACACCCTGTCATAACATAATTGATTGGGCAGACATACACTTACTTCTAGATAAGATAGATAGAGAGATAGATGGATACTTTATTAATCCCGTGGAAGGCTTGTGAGCACAGTTATACCACTGAACCACACACTCACAAAGTGCAGATAATCACACATCGCAGAGTTTCTTTTAACTTCAATGTTGCAGAAGAAGTGGCGCCCCGTTTATAAAGGAACATGAATGGAAATTCATCAGGTTTTTATAAATAGTGTGAGTCATTAGAAAGGAAAAAAAATCTTGACCAGCAGAGTAATGGACCTCGATGCTGCCAGGGGGGGCGGGGCCACCCTGATACAGTAAAGGATAAAGATGCAGCTCACAAGTCTAACCTGATTGAACGTCAGATCAATGTGGAGAGCACTGACCAATGTAATAGACTCACTGTTGTAGTCCCATTTTTGAATTGATAACCTTATTTTGTTAATTACAGCGTAACAACAACAGTAACAGTCTAAAATACCCTTTGAAGCACAGATCATGAAGCTAGTGAAGATTTGTACCTCTAGTCATCACAAACTCAAGCGATACAAAACCAATGTGCCTCGAGATTACCACATCTAGATTAGGACTACCCTGAAAGTCCGATGGCCCTGATCAAACAAGGTACTGTAGCTGTGAAAGCCCATTTCAATGAGGCCTTTCAGATGAAGATTTTGCATCGAATGATGTATCAGTATAAACTATTTAATATCGCATACACATATCATTCACAGGGGACATTTACTTCACAACCAGTCCACCTCCAAACAAGTTTTGTTTAAGGTAGACCAACAATCAGTCTTTAAACAAAACACGATATTCCCACCATTTCCTACTATTCTCAAGGTATCAGGCTAGTTAGTGATAAACTGCTTCTAATTCACACTGTTCACATAGTTTTTTTTGTTGCACCCAGTACATATTTGTGTATGTTCAGTATATATATATGTGTGTGCAGAATGTAGTTTGAGCCTTATCGTTGTTTATTCCTCAAACTAAGACCTAAAGCTCCCAACGTTCAAACATGGGAACCCCCCTGCGGCAGTGAGATCCAGCCTCCCCACCTGTCAATCTTCAGTCTGCCCCAGGGCCTTACCAAGTCTGTCCGGGGGTGGATGTGATATTAACAGTATCGCAAAACCTTTTCCCACCCCTAAGTTGTTTATTTTCATTTTAAGCTGACATTTTAATATGCCACTGTGCAGCTTGTCTGATCCTTTGCCAAAACGGAGGGAGGAAAAAAAAAAATCTCCCCTCATATGGCTGTCAGCTAGAGGCAAGAAGGCCGAATCTGAGGTTTGACAAAACAGAAGACCATAATGATCACTAGCATCTGTATGGCTGTGTACTGTGTGTATGTTTAGGATAATGTGTGTGTATGTTTTGATGGAGTGGTGGGGGTATAGGCGTGTTCACACAAATACGTGCCTTCAAGCTCATTCTGATTACAAAGTCACAGTAACTTTGGGGTAAATTGCCAGTTTTCTTTGACTAATGTGGCTTTTTGAAGGCTGGTACTGACACTTTTTTGGGTTGAAGCTGATATTCTGTCCTGTTACAGAATGTCCACTATCTTTAGACCATTTCATGACAACAAAATTGAAGTATTCACTAGTTTCCCATGATTTTCCTCTCAGGGCTAAAAACCCAAAACCATCTCTTAAAACCTATATCAAAGGGTCAGGCTATGCAAATTGTAAAACAATTTACGTTTTCGCTTCCCACTAGTCTCTTCTGAGGAAATAGTCTCCATTAACACTGTTGACAGTGTGTTCTGTGCTTTTTTCAGAGTAACAGAGACTTTTTTCTGAAAAAGCCATGTTGTGGTTGTGGTTCTCATTCCAAGAGACTGTCCTCCTGTGATAAACTAGGCCACAGTTCATTGTGTTGTCAGGTCACAGTGATTCTGATGGGTTAAAACAGGAAGTTAAGTGATGTAGTATGTACAGCGACAAAATCTGCGGTAGGAGGAGGCAGATAAAGCTATGAATGGACTGTTTGACAACAGACAGGACTTTCAGAGAAGAAATAACTGTTTAGTTTCCACGAAAAACAAGCCCAACCTTTTTCTAATCTGTGACATTTTCACGCAATGACTGCATGTAAGAATGGACGACTCCCGAAAAGTGAAACCAAAAGCATCGTGATTGCCCCCTGGTGGCAGGTCACATGTAAGTGGATGGGACATGGACATTGAGTTCTCATCACACTGATGCATGTCCAAGTGCACTTTACATGATTGACAGTTGAGACTGCCTTGTGATTGGCAGGTTGGACCTGGCTACCACGGATACATCCTCAGATCGCTACAGCTCAGAATCTGGCTCCAAATGACGTCTTCAGCGCAAGATGGCAGCGTTCGAATCTGGGACATCCTGGCTTTGTTTATGGTTAGTGGGAGGCAGTGGAGATGAGTTGTACATCTTAATATGCAGTCTATGCTCCACGCAATGTTTGCATGTAAAGATGGACATGACAGCCGCCCAAAAGTTAAGTCAAAATGTCTACCCCATATCGGCCCCTGGAGATTGGCTGCGGTGCACGTCATAAATACTGTTGTCTATATATCAGTCCAACAACTCATGGACTCATCAAACAGAACAGACACTGTAGGCTCAACTGAAGTTGGACACCTCAAACTCAGGAGTATGCATGATGAGCTGAGTTTTGAAAGTTGTTAAGTTTTGCTTAATGCACACTAGAGGCAATTGGGCAGATTTTACTTTTGATTTACTCATCATAACAATGGGGGTTAGTTCCCAATTCAGAGAATGAATTAAAATGAGTTTTATCACAATCAAGTGTCTGTGTACAAATAACAATATTTGAAAATCGATTGGAAAATCCACTAGTGTGCACCAAGCTTTGGATGACAGTGGTTGATGGTGAAGCGTCTGCTCACAGTTCAGTGCACCATTGCATATCCAGCTTTCTGACACCAAAAAGTGAAAACAAATTATCATTTCTGAGAATCAGTAGAAAAATGCATCTTGTGGCTGCGTGTTTTCTTGACTTTGATGTAATAGTAAGTGCTTTGGGTCATCAATACGTTCACAGGCACATTTGCCCGTGATCACACACACTCATACAAAGCAATCAGTGTGTTCAAAGCAATCAGTGTGACCAGTGAACCTGTGACCTTGTGAGTGTTAGTCTTAGGCCTCTCTGTCTTTTTTCAAAGGCTGGCTAATTCTTTCCCTGAGGGCAAACAGTGGCACAAACTGGCCCGTGTCGCCATTTTTTCCTGCGGGTTTTTCCTCCACTTTATCTCTGTCCCTGTGTTTCTTTTACTCCTCTTCTCCACTGCTTGTGGGCAACTCCCTTCTTACAAACAATTCCCAAATCCTCTGCACTGCCCTCCAATATCTCACTCTTTTTTTCTTTTTGTCCCTCCATATTCCCAAACGTATTCTCTCATCCCCTCCCTCCCTTCCCGCGCCCTCATCTTCTTCCCTCTACTTTTTGCATGGTGTTCGGCGGGGGAGCCACAGGGCAGAGAAATAATTCAAAGTCTTTGCATATTGCAGGCGCTCTGGTCAGCGGCAGAGCCCCGTTGCACTGACACATTAGTTTATCTGGACTGACCCAGCAAATAGCCTACGCCATGACAAATAGCCTGGATGCTGCTGCGTGCAGACACACACACACACACACACACACACACACACACAGGGAGAACAGACATATGCAGAACACACACTCTGCCGCTGTCTGTGGGCTGGGAAGCATGCGTGCCTGCGGAGCAGACAGCTTTAAAGAAATCTTCAACAAAAAAAAAAGGAGGAAAAAAATGAAAGCGGCAAGGGAGAGAGGGAGTAAAGATAAAGATAAAAAAAAAAACTGGAGAGATGTACTGTAGGATCCCTTTAGGTAACAGAGTGATTTTCTGCATTGTTTAATTTTTAATCATTTGCCTTTCCCAACATTCCTCAGCTCTTTTTGCATATTCTATATATAAATATATAATTAAAATCTGAGAGGCCGATAGAAGAAGAAAAATCTCTCAAGAGCATGAGAGAGCCGTTTGTTGTTCTCGAGAACGAATTAATGCCAACGACAAGAAAGTGGAGTTGCTGAGGCCATGCTTTTTAACCCCCTCTCCTTTTTCTTCTACAAGTTTTGCACATCATATGTTTCTTTGTTCCAGCGGGCGAAGCTTTGCCGGTCATTTTGCTGTGTTTGTGCAGGATGTCGTCTCCTGGAGGCAGATGGGCTGCAGACAGGCAGCCCCTGCACACACCACTGGGAGCACTGTAAAGTAATAGTGCTGCTACTAAGAATGTACTGGATGTCAGTTTGGGCCTGCCTGATGCAGGAGAGATTTACTGTAGCGGCATCTACATAGATCTTCTCAAGTTTCATTACAGCCTCTTTTTTATCAATGAATCGGATTGTGATTTGAGTTGTCTTTCACATATGAACGTGGAAGGTCAAATGCCTTCACAACAACAGAAAAATCTTCATGTTAGGGGTGCTGCAGCTTGCTCGCAGGACATTACATATAAAAACAGCTGCTATCTATCTATCTGTCTGTCTCTCTGTTCTTTCTACTGTCTGTTGGTCGGTGGTTCTGTCTGTCAAAGGCCAACGGGGAAAGTCAAACACTGACATAAGTGGTGTTCCCCTGACCAATGAACTTCAACACTTTCACTCTTTAATGCTTGACTGTTCAACTCTTAATGCAAACCAAATGTTCAGGTGAAGCTGAGCATAACTGGCTGTTTACAGTAGCTACTACAGACTCATCAGTTAAAATTTTCTGAAATGTACTGCACTTGGTTTTCAAATAATCTCAGACACACTGAATGTGAGCTTTCCACTATCACACACCCAATTACATCACATCCTTTTTACAAAATGTAGTTCTGTCAGATGTGCTATTGAATACAGCTTTTTTACATGTTTGAGGCCCATGAACATAACTGGATAAGAATTGCTCAGCTACTACTGTGCTTTGTGTCTCGAGTACATCATGTCCATCAAGAGAATTCCACCTCAAAAAGACACACACACATACACCCACAGGTATATAAACCCACCCGCCCCTTTTCCCTTCCATTCCTTCCTCTCCTCTGCTCTTTGAACTGTTTGAGCAGCAAGGCTCAGGGTGTTAGCAGGGAATTTGTCCGACTTTGACAGGGCCGAGACGTTTTTCCTCAGCACTCTTTGAAGAGCGGCCGCTTATCGACACAGGGCTAAGCGCAGGGCCTCTGAGCTTGGGCTCTGGCACCACTGGGAGCGTAGTGAGGCTAGCCTGGATGATCTGGTCACACATACACACACACGGGGCACACAACTTGTGGAGAATTCAGTGCAAGTAGTACAGACATACACAAAAATGTAAGGCACGCGCGAACATACGCATCTGCATGTAAAGCAGACACACATGCATCCACAAATCACAAGAAGACATTTGCAAGAAAGATGTAGTGACATTTGGATATGTGGGGAAAGAGATAATAGGGTGATGGAGATATGGGTACAAGCATATTCACACACTCACACACACACACACACACACACACTCATGCATGCATACACACAACACGCACACACATGCATTCACACAAGCACGCACACACTTACACACGCTAACCTTTTCCCTTGGCATACAAGGGAGGAAAACATAGTAATGCTTGCAGGAGGAAGATCAATGGAGCTTTGTGGCCTCATGGTGTGAAAGAGGTGAGCTGAGGAAGGTGGAATTTCATATTGGGATCTTACATCTATTGTTGAGAATTGACCAGTGCTTCACTCTGCCATTCAGATTCAGCCGACATAGAAAATATTCCCCTCAAACTGCTGCTTCCTCTTCAAATACAGTTTTAGTTCAGATGGCTCTTTGATTAGGTATAATTCAAAACAATACGAACATGGCCATAATGTCAACTCTGAATAGTTTTGAGAACATCACTACATTAATGACACAATGCTAAAGCCAAGTTCACACCACATGACTTTCAAAGTTGGCGGATTGCTGTGCCGTTCACACCACACGGCTTTTTGACGTGTGATTGGGAGTCTTGCAGTTGTTGTGAGTTCATACTACACAAATGACTGCTGGCGACAGAAGTCACACACTACACACCAGGAAACACCCTAAAGTAGTTTGTTTGGTCACAACGTTTCATCACGAAAACACATGCGAGGAAGGACACGGAAAGTCTGAATGATGCTCCCGCTCTTCCATGTCATCATCCGATCGGCAACCGCAGATCAAACACAGATTTTCATCCAACCCGGGCCTTTTGACGACAAGCTCCAAAACTTGTCAGCAACTGGAAAATCAGGCTAAAAGTAGTGAAGTGTGAACTAGGCATAAATCACACAATGACTAGAAATAAATACCTGAAAATCCTTGTGAAAATCCATCTTAAACTATAACCCAGCTCCAACAAAGTCATTAGACTGGACACGATGGATATCTGTGCAAGACGTCTGGAATTACAAGAGGGAAAGAAGAGATGTTTCACCAGATGAGAGGAAAATTCAATGTTCTGGTGCCACTAAATGATAAGATAGAGGATCACCAGTCAGTAAGACTCATCCTTTTAGTGTCTGTGGGAAATTGCATGGGGTTCGACTGACTGGCCGTCAGTAGTGATCATTTCAGTTTTCCCCATCACATCCTTAAACAAACGGTAAATGGTTTTGTATTTATATAGAGCTTTTCTAGTCTTGATGACCACTCAAAGCGCTTTACATTACAGTTTCACATTCACCCATTCACACACACATTCATACAGTGCATCTATTAGCAGCACTTAGTTATTCTATGGGGGGCCATTCGGGGTTCAGCATCTTGCCCAAGGACACTTCGGTATGCAGATGGTTCAGACTGGGGATCGAACCGCCGACCTTCAGGTTGGAGGACGACCACTCCACCCCTCAGCCACAGCCACCCACACAAGCCCATACAACGACATGGAGACAAAGGGAGGGTATAAAATCACCTTCTTGCAGAAATCATGTCAATGCTTAGGACGCTGAGAATCCCAACTTTCCTAAGGTCATATCTTTTAACAAATGGTAAAACTCTCTTTGAAACAGTATATCTTTTGCGGTGACCTCACTTATAAACAAAGTATGCCATATCTTGGCTGTGTGGCCTAAAAGTCACATTGAGTGAGCTGGCCTTGGCTCTAAAATGCTAATAATGGAATGGCTTAGACTATCGCAGAGAAGAAGATTAGAGTCCAAGGCTAAAGCCAGGAGAAAGGCCGCTAGCCTTTGATAGCGAGCGAGTGGAGAAAGGCAAGGTAACTTAAAGAGGAGAAGGTTTCAGGGAATGATAAAAAGCCAGGGATTGTCAGAGTAGAAAGACAAAACTAGCTTTATCATTGTGGAGGAATTTAAGGCAGATGAGGCTGAGCATTTCACACACGACTGTCCCTCTTCACAGCCATGTTGGAAATATTTGGATGGCCACTGACGGACGACTTTAAAAATTAACTTTCACCCTCTAATTGCAGTCTTGTAGCTGGAATGATACTTTGAAGATAGCGGCCCCAAAATGAATCCTTGATTATCTATAATCTGTTCCCATGTCTAAGATGTCAGTGCAATTTGGGTTAAATCTGACTATCAGAAGAAGGACATGCAAAAAAATTAAAAATAAAAGGAAAGTGAAAAGTGCAAATGAGAGAGACTGAAAATGTAGAAAAGATAAAAATGTGCGTTCATTTCAGAGGCCGGTTTGCTTTCCCTCTCACTTCCAGCGTCGCTGTGTGTCTCTCTCCCTCTCTGGTTCCAGCGTTGACCCCACTCATTAAAGCTGATTAAAACTTTTCCAGTGAGCGCTGTTTGCCCTCAGAAGACGATAACCTCTACAAGGCAGCTGCATAAAAGAATAATAGTCGACTACAAAAGAGTGTTGGACAAAGAAAAAAAAAAAACATCGCTTGGGCACAGAAAGGCCCCAATTGGAACATTTTAGAAAATTAATGAAATTTTAGATCAAATGAATTATAAATTAAGGAGAGGGAGAAAGGAAAAAAAAGATGAATAAGTCATAAGAAAATGTACTCTTGCTATCAAGCTGTAGGAACATGTTATCCTCCACCAGGCTTGAAGAAACAGGGTCAGGTTCAAGCCATGTGGATTGGGAGGAAAACAAAGGTTCCCGCTCGACTCGGCTTTGAAGATAATTGTTGCAACTGTACTTGAAAGGGGACTTTGGCCCCGGCCCCTACTGCGAGGGATCCACTTTGACTCAGTCGCTGTTTTTGCTGTTTTGTTGTTTGCCGTTTGTTTTTTTGGCAGAGTGGCGGTGGGGATTTGCTGCATGTGGGACTGCTTCGTTTTTAACAGAAATCACATCAAATGGAAGCTGAGGCTGTATGTGTGGCTCTCTTCTGTGTAATTAATAAAATCCCCTTTAATGTGGTATTAAAAATAAATAAAAAAGGAGGCAGGGTGGCGGAGGATACATACATTGGTTCGTGCAAAGTGGGACACCTTGGAGAAGTTGTGGTTTGCCGGGTTTCTTCTTCTTCCTTTTCCGTGTGTGAGGCGTGCGACAGGGCCAACACGACATTATCGGAGACGTGTGTGACTCCCCATGATACTTCTCATGATCGCGTTCTGCAGCTGTCAAATGCGACTCTGAAAAATTCATAAAAGTCAGAGCCCGGCCCGTGTCAGCTGTCATTCTGCGCTGTCTAGTCTGAGGTTACATGTTGTTGAAGTGTTGGTTGAGGTACTTAACAACAGCGCTGGCCTGTCTCACACGCATGCAACACACTCACACAGCTAAAGGGTGTTAAATGGATCATTAGCACTGAGCTAAAGAGGCACTCGACCTTTCCGCAGCAGGGGTCAGAGAGTTACAGACCTGTGGAAACAAACCGCTCTGCGATCAAAGGCCACCAACACTGGTCAGCCCCTCTGAGTTCATTCACTTTTACAAGCTCAACTCAGCGTGTGTGTGTGTGTGTGTGTTCAGTGTAGGTTTACAGCCCGACCCTTTGACTGTCCATTAAACCCTCTCCTGTGTTCAATTCCTCCACTTTTTCTCTTTTTGTTAAACACTTGCTGTGTATCCTTGCGCGAACTCCACATCGAGCTCTAACTTATCATCATTAATTACGGGAAATGATAATAAATTACAGTTAAATATTCATGTTAGAGAATAATACCATCTATTGTAGCTTCTCGCTCTCACTCAGTTTGATCCACACATTGTTGTCCTCACTGTATCTCAATGCTGTGTCTGCGGAGCCTCTGTGGCGTGATTCTCTTGTGAGGAGAAGAAAAGCTACATTTTGAAGAAGGCCATTGCTTAGCAGTGATAATGCAGAGGGCTCATTCTGTTTGACCGTGAACACTGAGCACGGAGAGTGAACGTTTGAAATTCTCGTTAACACCAGCAAAGTTCTATTCTCAGCAGCGACTTACTTCTCAGCCTTGATGAAAACGAGTTATTGTCGTGTAGATGCGTCTGCACTGCATCCAGCTTCCTCTCATTGACGTTGAATATTCACCAGAAGCTTTCTCGCCTTGGACCTTATCTGACTGGGATGGCATTGCTGGACAGTTTATGTGATGAGAGGACACAAAGATAGCAGTTGATATCAGGTCCATTCACGAAGGTTGGAGGCCAGTGTGGATACAGAGGAGTAGAAGTTGACGGCATAAACAAATGGTACGATAGAAGTGAATTAATCAACTATACCAAGGAGGTTACGTTCTCACCCCTGTCTGTTTCTTTGTTGGTGTGTTTCAGAAAACCAATAGATAGATAATAATAAAACTTGATAGGATGAGGATGGGTCTGACAAGAGCCTATTCAATTTTGGTGACTGATATTCATCAGTCAGTGAAAATTGGTGCAGCTTGGCTGAATTTAAGGGGAGTGTCAGGCCTTTGATGAGATATATGCTACAACTAGCTTAGTTCGTCACATCTTTTATAAAATACTTTTGTCAACCTCTTTTTCTAACCCTTGAGAAGATGAATCTTTGGCAGAGCAAATGAGCTGTGCTGAAACAGTGTTAAACAATGTTTAAATCTGTGAAAAAGTTTTGATGAACAAAGATATGGAATCCAAAAAGAGAGAGACTTTTTTGTGAACAATCATGTCAGAATGTGATTGTTGTTCAGTATTAGCCCGGTCATCTTCCCTGAAGCGTACTTGCAGTACAGAATCAACAGTGTTGGAGCCTGTTGCTAACCAAGCCCCCCAGCCCCAGGAGCTCAGGAGCTTGGCTGAGCGAGTTGGCTCCTAAACTCACCAGAAGTATATTTGACATCATTTCAACTCTCAGGATGAGAGGTCAAATATATTTCCCCTTGCTTTTTTCCCAATAGCTCCATTCATGATTCTGAGGTGTTTTGTGTTTTTTTTTTTCCTTCCTAAGTTTTTAGTTGCATTTAAAAAGTACATGATTGATCACAGATAAAGCTCCATCTAAGGCTCAGTGGCAAAGGGTTGTATTTGAATATGTTGTGTTGGACCATTTGACATGTAAACTTCACAGCAATGATGATGCCTTTCGTAAAACATGGGAACCCTTTCTGTCATATGTTGGTCTGAATGTTTCCACCATTCTCACAAGAGGGTTTGTATCATAGCTCAGAATGCTCTGCCTCAAAAGAGGCACTCTGCTTTACCATTTAATTGATTTACTTTTATTTCTGTATACTTTTATTTTACTTATCTGTTTTTAATTTTTTATACTTACTTGTATAGGACGTGACCCCTGAATCTTCTGCCTGTATGGATTTGAATATGTGTGTGAGCCGAATGTTTGTTTTGTTTTTGTTTTGTGTTGTATTACCTGTTGGAAAACTAATAAACATATATGTAAAAAAAAAAAAAAGTACATGATTATGGCTCATTTCCACCCTAACCCTAATTTCATTGCAACAGTACAATAAGTCAAGTGGATTTAAACCTGAGTTAAGTCCAAATAAACTCTTTACCAAAACTAATTTATATATTTAGACAAATACAAAATACATTTGTGATTATTAAAAGTAATGTGAAATACTGATCTCAGCACTGAGACTAATTATGAAATGAAATGACTAATAAACAGGCAAAGCATAAACCTCTCTTATGTGCAATCCACCTAAAAGTTCAGCAACATGACAAACAAGGAGCAAATAAGAAGAGACTGGGACTGACCGGTGTGGAAATAAACATGCTGTGCCTTAATAGGAAAAATATTCCGTTGACCAACGAGATAACTAACATAATTTACTGACCAGCAGGTCCTCCATATAAGGTGTGGCTCTGAGGCTGTGCTCTCACCCTCTCCTGGCCCTCAGATCCTCAGTGAGGGGAGTGAGAAGCAGCCAGCAGCATGTCAGTGTTCAAAGAGGAGGCTAAAGTGAAGTACAGAGGCACACAGAGAATGGTTGCAAACAGCCTTTTTGCACTAGCAGGTACCTCGGTCAAAATCCCCCGAGGCTGACATGTTATTCTGCTGTTTGAGCCAATAACTTGCCCTTTGAGACCATCAGACCGTGAGTGTGTACGCGTGTGTATGAGAGTGTGTTAGATATTGTGTTTGTTTACTAAAATAACAGAAAGCCAAAGAAAATATCCTCTTCCCATCGTACCCTGATGTGTGTGCTTGTATATGTTAGGAGAGAGAGAATTACAGTGGATGGCTCTCGCCCTCTCGTAGCCAGCGAGCTCATGGAGACGGAGAAAATGGAGGTTAACAATAGATAATCGGACATGGGGTGCTGGTCTTCCTTACAATACGCCGTCACTGGCACTCACAGCTTGTTACCGTATGCTCCTCAATAATTAATGTCCTTCTCTCTGGCTGCTCTGCTACATGCCAAGCTTTGATATAAGGTTACTGCGCTTAGGGTCCTGCCACAGGAGGGGTTGCTGCTCAAAGTGTTTCATGTCTTCCTATTTTAAATGCTCAATATTCCTCAACAGTTTGGCCCTGGGTGACTTTATAAGTAGCAGGTTCTGATCAAGGTCACCGTACTATTCTCTTTCTCTTCAGAGTCAGCATTTTCTCCCTCATGTTTTTCTCCAGACACAATTACAATGTTTTGGTCTTTCTCTGTGTCTTGCTGCTAATGGTGCAATTTTGGACGATTCCATGCAAGTTTATTTGGAAGGTTAGAGAGAAAAGAAGAAAACAATATGAACACATCATTAGCAGTGGAATCGTTTCGTGGTTAGCAGCCACGAAGAAGTGTTTTTTTCTACAGTTTCTGAAAGTCCATGTGCGAGGTGGGTCTCTATCAGATCAATAATGTGCCACAAATTATGATTTTTATGTCTGTAACTCAGCCGTTATGAATAAATGTCTTTGCAGCAGCATATGAATAAATTAAAAAATTATACATCCTTTAAGGGATTGCCTTAAAATCCCTTTGGTCAACATGTGAGCTTGGAATAATAATAGTAAGTGGGATTTTCTTTTCTGAGAATGAGGATACAAAAACAACTTTTTCTCGAGTTGTTTTTTTTACAATAAAAGAAAATAACTTAAATAGCAGACTAACGCGTCCTTTGGGCTGGTTCCCTTCTGGCTGTTTGCCTGTTAGGTCAAAGTCAAGGTGAAGAAAACACACAGAGCTAGTGCAGAAAAGTAGATCCAAAATGTTGTGCTTTCCAAAGGAAATGGACAAACAAATTTTCTCTTGTTGAAGTAAGAAAATCCAGTGTGCCTAGTTTCTGGGATGAAAAGGGCAGTGCCGAGGGTCAGAGCAGCTGGAAACATGCAGCTAAACTGAACAAGTTGTGAGTTGGATAAAGTTAATTGTCAGAGTTTCATTGCCCATCGAGCAACTTTCACATGATCCCACTTTACAGAGAAATGTTGTGCAGGCAGGTTTTTGTGAATGAGCTGATTGGCTAAGAAGCTGAAACCTCAATCAGGAGGGAGGTAATTTGTGAAGGAGCCTTGATTCTGCTTCAGAGCTGCAACAACCAAAGTACAAGTGTAAGTTCATCTCAATCTTGGGCGCCAGAACAGTAGGTGGCGCAACGGAAGACGAGCTTAGAGAAGCCTACCTCATGAGTTCCCAGAAGAAGTCGACGTTCATTATTTACCTGCTCCCGGCTTTTCACACACACAGTCTACGATGGCAACTCAATAAAATAAAGTGACACCCAGCGGGTCATAATGCTTATGTTATCGTTTCTTAGCACAGCGGTTCCCCGGTCTTGTTTCCGAACTGCGTTGCTAATTCAACAGCTTAAAGCTACACGGAGGCAGCTAGCTCCCCCCAGCTTCCACACACAATCAGCAGGGACTCCCGATACTAACTACTACCAAGTGTTTGCTCCTAACCTGTCGGTGTTTGAGAAACACTGTCATGACAGCCTTGGAATTACAGTCGTGACAGCATGATTTTTCATAGTTACCACCGCAGTTAGGACGCTAGCGCCGTTATGACAGGGCGTTATAACCGTATGTGACCGTACACACATGCCGTCAGGGCTATAACCAGCCACCGTCAGCCGGACAACTCCGCTGGCTTAACACACTTGTCACATTAATCGTAGAATCGTAGTTGTGTTTGGGTTTATTGTGATATAGGAAATGAAACAGGACCAATCACAGCCAAGGGCTATCCGTAGGCTCTCCGCCATGCCAACTTGTAGTTAGAAAAATCAGAGCTACACGTCAAAACGGAGAAGCATAAATTGGCCTTAACAGATGACATTTCTAGCTTTTCTTTGTTCTGTGATAAAACAACAGGTATAACAAGCACAGCACAGCAAACCATTTCAGTGCATGGGATTAAGGCAAAGTTTGATAGGAGGGAGGAATGACCACTTTGCCATCCATGCACCACCGAGGGTGAGAATTTGTCTGAGCAAATTGTTTTGGCTAAAGCCTGCTGTGACTAGTACCATCATTACCATCATTATCATCACTACCATCACACATCACGCCAAAGAGAAGCAGTTCCAGACATCATATTTTAGAAGTGAGTGCGATGTGTGCTGCGCTAAGGATGTTGTAAAAACTAAACTGGCCCTTGATTGGAAAAAAGACTCCCCAACCCCATGTTCATTTACTTAACAGTAAAATGGGTCGTCCCAAATGTGAACTGTTGCATAAGGACAGGTGGTGTATACCTTCACTCAGTAATGTGTGACAGCTAATTCAATTTTTTTTCTATTGCACATTTTATACTTTATTAGACAGGAAAAGTAGAGAAATGCAAGCAGTTGCAGTCCGGGGTTGGCGTGCGGACACAAGTTAATGTGATCTTGTGTTGAACAAGTGAAACAGAGGCTGGTTGAAATGAATACAGTTGGCCGTGCTTCAGTCAGGTGTTACAATCGAAGTTACCAGTATCACTTGTCATGGGAAACACCCACTCAGATGCAGAATCCACTCTTGTGTCCACATTTTTTTGTTCTTAAATGGACACATTTATAGATTTAGGATCATTATTGTTCAGATTTCCTTCACTTTTCAACCTTTCTTCCTCCAGGCCCAGAAATAACCTGCATCAAAATGACCTTTTGGCCACGGGGAAAAATGCTTGTGCCAGTCCTGCTCCCTGGAGAGAAAGTTTAAGATAGACTGCTATATAAAGTGTGAAAAACTGTAGCAGGAAGTTGGCAGGCCCCTCACTGTTCTGACATATGCAGAACCCCCCCTACGCATTGGGATCTGTCAGTCAGTTTCAGGGGCACAGCTGCAGCAGGGCATGGGGAGAATTAGCCCCCTACTGGGCCCCCCACACCCCACCTGTCCATCTCCACCCACCAGCCTTCCCTCCCTCCACCACTCATTCTTCCACCCATTCGTCGCCCCCCGACCAAGGGGCCTTCTTTTCCTTTGGTCCTAATCATGGATTTTCTCCAAATAATGTGGTTTATTTTAGTAATGGCTTGGGTAGGAGTCACGCTCGTCAAGGCTGTCCATCTCCGCCGCTAATTCTTACTGTATGTGCTGCAGGGAAATGATGTGACAGGAAAGTACATGTCTCGATGGTAGTGCATCACCGCAGAGCACAGGGCTATCTCTATTTTCTTGGAGTTTATCATTGATTTGCTAGGTTTACACTCTTTTTCATATGACTTTAGTCTTGTGGCTCTTAAGTCCGTCTCTTCACATATTGAGAGATCTTTGAAGCAGTGGGAAGATGGAGGGATGACTGACAAGCGGTCAGAAAAGAGAGGATGATAAATATGTCCAATGTGTGTGTAGTAAAGCAGTACTGGTTTTCTCAGTTTGCAGTCCTAAGAGTGAGGGAATGAGTGGCCATTTCTTTACACCAGGGATTATGTCGGTCAGTTTTTGTGTGCAGAAGGGTTTAGGGTTTCACACCAGATTAGGGGTTGGAGGATTAAATTAGGGAACTTCAAGAAAATCCCTCAGACGCCGCTCTGTTTATCCCCGTAAAGGCAAACAGCAGTTTAACTTTGTCATAAAGACTGTCGTGTGTATCAGTACATTCAGTTCTTACATTCTTTTAATTACCACTAAGGTCATTTTGATCAAATGACATTGTAAAGAAAGAAGACAAGAAGGGAAAGTCTGTGTCTTGATTCCTGTATAATTACCATACTGTTTTCTTTTTAACTAAATTAAAAGTAAAGCATCCTCTCCGGGCTCTCATTAAAATGTATTCATTCTGCTGGTTCAAGTTGGCAGACTGACAGAAAATTAATGAATTTTAGGAGAATTATTGATTTATTTTGTCCCAAACTAGCATGTCCATGAAATGCAAATGTGTTGATGGCGTATTGAGTTAATTTGTAATGTTTACCAATGGGGCGGATCAACCCTAAAATTTGAGGAGGAAATGCATGAAAAAAAACAGTACAAAAAACGAATTGCTCCCTTGGATCCTCTATGTCTTCTGCTTAAATGTTCAGTTTATAGAATCTTGTGACATCTAGCCTTGGAGTTTCGCGCTGTAGCTTGAATACCCCCCCCCCCCCCCCTCCTCTTACAAACATGAAAGGCAACCTGTGGCAGCCTTCAGATGTCATAAAATCTCAAGGTGTTCAGTTTGTACATCTAGGCTACCGTCAAAAATCGGTAGAGACGACACACTCCCAATGTAAATATAAAGTATTTAAATATAAAAGGCCCATTCTAGGGTGAAGAAAACAACAATTCGTACAATTTAGATAAAACACACTAGTGAAAACATCTCAAGGGTCATTTTATATCAAATGTCTGACAATAGATCCCTTTCACCTAAATCTTGAACACTGAACCTTTAAAAAAAGGGGTCACACAGTCGCAACATCATGACTTGTATAATTTGTGCACTTCCCTCCGTGCAGTGTTTCAGACTTTCGCAGTATAAATGCATTTTCCCATCTACGCAGAGAGAGCTCGTGTGCGAGGGGCCTGTTAGCGCTCCTTCGTCCAAGTCCAACATTTCCTTTCATGTAAGGCCTCACACCACATGGCTGACCACAAAACAGCCTCCGAGAAATCTCAAAGATAAACATCTGCGTTCTCTTTGAGCATGTCTCAGCATCCATATGTGGTGCTGGTGTTTTACTGAAATGTCCAAGACCCTTAATGACCCTCACATCTTGTGTTTAGGCAAAGAGGATGATAACTTAAAGTGCCGAACCTCTTTTTTCTTTTAACGAAAGCATCCGTTCACCAAATCAGAGGGTGAAGGCTTGCAAACCCAAACACTGGACCGCATAATGACAGCCAAGGCCTCTGGCAAAGAGGCCACAGAGGTTGTAAAATAATGTGGGGAGGGAGGGAGCAGGGAATGACCAGTGCTTAAAAATGGCTCTACTTATGGGTTATACATGTCTTTAAGTGTGTGCAGGCCTTGTGATCAGCGAGCGCCGGAGTGAAACGGTCACCTCAAATAGAGTGCGACAGGCAACTTCATAAGTCAAAGCCTGAGAACCGTGTGACAATCTGCCACGCGGTGGGAGGGGAGGTGATGCCACACCGGTGTAAGGGAGGAGACGCAAATCGTCGTCAGTATTTCTAAACCACGCTGACCAGCAACTTCGTGACAAATCGTATGGCAGGTTCAAGCAAAATGACAAACTGCAAGCGGTTCCTCTGACTGCGGTAAACATTGGCCCTCTGACGCTCACTTAATTTTAGGAAACATTTCTGAGTGGCATTCTGTGATTAGTGTTGGTGTCAGAGGTTACACAATCTTTTGTGGCATTTACAAACCAGTTACCTCAATGTTTGTTCTACCCGGAAAAAAGCCCACTTAGTGGGTATCCAGATTAATGTGAGCTTTCATTTACTCCACTGAATAATATATATTAAAAAACAAAACAACTCAGCCTTGATGCAAAAGCTGGAACATACGATTTATGAACCAAGAATGCACGGACCAAACCAGCTGGTACAGTGGTGCTTGTAATTCTGGCTTTTGGATTAGGCATTATATGGTCACATTAACACACATTAAATCTACAAGGGGACCGTACAGAAATTACTCTGGTATGGAGGATTGGCTAAAACGTATGTATCGCCTAAATAAAATGGTCAAAAATGGTCAAAAATTGTCAAAATAAGTAAATTACCTTTCAGTCATGCACTGACCTCCGCAGGTACTTTTATTTTGTCTGGAGGAAGTGCATGTGTGAACCCATAGCACACATTTTTCTCACTTTATGACTGGACACTGGAATTAACTCCACGTTTCACTCAGTTATAAAAGTTGACCAATTATCTTATATATTCTTCCTTATGTTTAGAAAGAAATGAATTCAAAATGATATAAATGAATTACCCAACTAAAATGGCATAGAAATGTGGCTCACACATGTGGCCAATTCTCAGGATTTTACCTGCATGATTTGAATTATTACATATGCTTTAAAATACATTTCCAACTAATTCTGCTATCTGTAATCAATCAATCAATCAATCAAATTTTATTTGTATAGCCCATATTCACAAATAACAATTCGTCTCATAGGGCTTTAACAGTGTGTGACATCCTCTGTTCTTAACCCTCAGCAAGAGTAAGGAAAACCTACTAAAAACCCTTTTAACAGGGTAAAAATACATAGAAACCTCAGAGAGAGCCACATGTGAGGGATCCCTCTCCCAGGACGGACAGAAGTGCAATAGATGCCATGGTACTGAGGGTCAGATGACTGTTACTATGATGGAAACTTCTTCAGACGTTCAGAATGAATAGTTACATTTATAGTACAGTCTAGTTAGGATGCTTTCAAAATAATGGCATGAATAGTATTTAATCAATCAATTAACCCACTAAAAACATGCAGTTAAAAAAATCTAAATCAAAAAGACATTTGCTGTGACCAATCTTTAACCATTCCACCGGAGCACACTCCTGCACAGCTTTTCAAGGTACTCGGCAGGCAGGTTGTTCCAAGAATCTCTACCAAATTACCACTAAATTTTCATACGGTCCCTAAGTGATGTTCATTATTCAGGGAAGCTGTGTATTGTTGGAATCTATGCATAAATGTATGGGCACAGTGTTTGCCATGGACATCTATGTTATGCAAATTTAGGAGCATCACGCCTAAATGAAGAAAACCTTCAATGTGCCTTCTGTTCGACGCTCACTTAATAACCACAAAAGCTCCTTGAGTGGAAAAACTAAGGACAGATTGCGCCAAAACCAATTATTGCGCCTTTGTTTTAGCGGTTGTTAAGTCCACAGATCTCCTAAAAGCCGGGGTGCTGTTTTGATGTCTTTGAGGCAGGGTTATTGGTGGATGGCATTAGCCACCGCTATAGCTACAAAGAGCCAGGCGGCCATGGGGCCCGCGCCTCGTCCAGATGGCACGCTGCCACCGCGACCTTGTCAGCACCTGCTCCCCAGGCACTTTGTCCGGGCATCGCCAGCGGGGACTGAGACGGGCACATCATGCCACCTCATCGCCCTGGCAGCTAATGAGCCCCGTGCCCGCTTAATTAAGGAAACCAGTTTAATGCAAGAAAGAGGGGGGCAGGGGGACACACACACACACACACACACATAGAGAAATGCAGCATATGCTGGACTGCAACCAAAACAACAGAAATAAATAATTAGCCCCCAAAAAAGGGGAGTGATCGCTAGAGCCAAAATATCATTAAAATTTGAAATGTAAATCTCCTTATCAGCCTCCCAATGTCACAAATTAGCACTACAGCTCGACGCATTAAATCAAGGTTAAAAATATTCAATTAATAAATGAATGAGTGGTGATGAACTTTTGATTATTTTGGGCTACAGTCCAAGTGTACCTTATCGGAGAATGTCACCTTGGACTAGGCCTCGCTGGTCTGTTAAATAGTGTCAGAGCATCCTTCTTTATCTGCTTATTTATTTCTTTCTTTCATAAAGAGCACTCCATATCGCCCAGCCTCTCCACCGAGACGGAGGCTGTCCATGTTTATGCCTGATTAGCCAGAGCACCACAACATGCGCTTGCTTTTGCTCCAGCAAAAAAAGGCAATAAATCATTTAGATTTTATTAAACCCAAATTAAAGCTGTGCACGTGTGGTGGAATTACGCCATTTAAAATGTTACACGTCAGCCCCGCCCCTGCCATTGGATACGCACACACCCACACGAGCTTACACCTTCTCATCCTCCACTGCCCTCCTCGAGTGCACACACACACACACACACACACACTATAGTGCGCGCACACACGCACAAACACACACACACACACACACACACACAGAAAACCCCTAAACTCCACTGTCCTTATTATTCAGGACAAAAGTGTCCCTCCAAGAATGTCAGCCAGATTCCCTAAAAAAGAAGGCACAGAAAAAAAATCCTGTGTCCCTCCACATATGATGGCCCAGAGAGCGAAGGAGGGAAGGGGAAGGAGAAGGGGGGAGGAGGGGGGGGGGGGAGCTAATGTGCAAACTTGTTTCCGTCCTCTACGGCTCGCCCATCATTTATTCAGCAGCTCAGCGCTCGAGACGGGCCACTCGCATTTGCTTGATACTCAATTATACATTAGTGTACATCACTTGGCAATCTGTTCATATCAATTTAATTGGATTTTAATATTGCCTCAGATCTTGTTGTCCAATTAACAGTGCTGGCTGGCAATAAAGCAGAACCACACACTATGTGACACCTTTGATCCCCGCCATATGGAGCCCTTCCATTGATTACCGGCACCGCCACTGAATTTCACTCCCTCAATATGGCCTGTGATGAATGGAGGTGGAGGGTATGTGGTGGGTGTGTGTGTGTGAGTGTGTGTCTGTGTGAAGGGGTGTGGAGTGTGAGGTATGTGTGCAGGCATCATCATCATGCCCTCCCTCCCTCCACACCTACCCAACCACCACTGATGTGATAAAAATTTCACTTTGCCGCGCAACTTCATTTATTCTGTTGACATTCGCCTCTGATTAAAAACAATAAAAAGAGAGAGAGAGAGAGAGAGAGAGAGAGAGAGAGAGAGAGAGAGAGTGTGACCATGCCCCGAATAGCATATGCAAATCAAACCCTGGGCATCTATCTCACTGAAGCCAAGGGAACTGACTGACTGACTGACTGCCTGCTGCCCACCTGGCACACTGGCACTGCCATGACAATGTCAACACACTTTTTTCTTGCTATTTCCGGTCTTTCCCCACCTTTCCTCCTTTGTCCTTTGTTTCTATCCTCCTCTTTCTCCTCTACATCTCATCCCTCCCTCCTCCTCCTCCTCCCCTTGTCTTCCTTTTTTGCCTCCTCCCCTCTTGCCCGCGATAGGGATTCAAGGCGAGGATTGGCACTCGTAGCACAACAGTCAGTGAGGAAGGCGAAGACGAAAGGGGAGAGATAGAGGGATTGCAGATTAGTACCTCTTTTAATAAAAATGAAGCAGTGGCAGAAGGCAGGAGGAGGCGAGGGAGGGAGAGGAGGAGAGTGGGCATCCATTTTTTATAGGGACTTACATGAGTTGTCAAAGTTCTCAACAACAAAAGCATAGCGGGAGAGGATAAAGAGAAAATGGGAAGTGGAGAGGCTCATGCGGCCATTACGAAACTGTAGCTGCCCGAAAAAAGAGCATTGCGGAGGTAATGTGTGTTCAAAGTGTTCCACTAGTCTTGTTCACATGAAGCTGGAGGGCAAGCTGAGCAGGTGAGGTGTGTGTGGGGCAGAGATACTGGAGATGAAGGAGTGGAAGGGGTTGCGTGGACCAAGGAAATGTGTTGAATGGTGGTTGTTTGGAGTGTGCGGCGGGCACAAAAGTGTGTGTGTGTGTGTGTGTGTGTGAGGCCTGGGGGCAGTGTAGAGGAGCTGATGTCTGGTCAAGTGGTCAAGGCCTCTGCAGAGTCAATTTTGCTCTGGGCTATTGACAGACAAACCATCATCACTGCACTGTAACATGAATGATCTATCTATCTATCTATCTATCTATCTATCTATCTATCCATCCATCCATCCATAAACACCAATAAGATGTGGTTCACATAGACGCTCACTGCAGCTCACCTACTTTAAGATGCCAAAGGATTGTACCAGTCCTTTATCTGTGCCACTTTCTCTGTCTCTCTCTCTCCCTCTCTCTCCTTCTCTCTCTCTCTGTCGCTCTCCGTGTCCCTGTTTAAAGCACCACTGAGTGCCGGCCTATCATTAGAATAATTAATTGTTCAACCAAGAGGCGTTTTCAGAGGGAGCCACTCGGGCAGAAGCAACAAGACAGCAGTTAGTGAGAAGAAGGAGGAGGAGGAGGGTGAAGTCAAGCATGAGGCTACACAACACAAACAGGTTTTCCTTTATGAGCCCGAGCAGGCGTGAAAAATGAAAACGAATGTAATAATAAAATTAATAAATAAATGAAACGTGTGCGAGATGGCTGGATTAATCAAAGTCATCTTGTGACCTTTTGAACCCGCCAAAGTGGAACTGCCCACAGAACAGACACAGAAATTGATTCTGGTAGGAGACACATTTTCTGAATTTCCAATAAAGATTTGTTGATCCCTCTGAGAAAACTGTATTAAGGGATGTAGTGCATGAAAAATAAATGACTATCTCCCTCATGACTGATTGGAAAGACACTTTGCACACAGTGACCATGGAGTAGGAAGTTATGAAGTGCATGATGACAAAATAAATGACATTTAGTTTCCAAATTAACAGGTGCACAAGATACAATGTGATCACCCAATATATAATCTTTATATTTTTTACAAAGCTTGTCCGTTCTGTACTAATGATACTGTAGCTTTCTCAAGATGAAGTTAGCGTTGATATTATGGGAGAGGCAAACCCAAGAGAAAGTCCTGACCCAAGTGTACGGAGATTCAACGGAGATCATGTCTAAAAACGGTTTCTGTCGCAGTCCTTCTTTGTGGTTTAGCTTCTTTATATTTTCTACATTTAAATTTAACCTCATACCAAAGACTTCAATCGGCAGATAGTTATGTATTATGAGCGATGGACTTTGGTTATAAATGATTAACATATTTAAAAAATGTTTCTCTCTCTTTTGTTAAGGGTGGCCCGGGAGTACAGTGATTATCACAGCGAGAGGGTTCCTGGTTCTTTCCGTGTGGAGTTTTCATGTTCTCCCTTTGTTTGCCTGGGTTTTCTCTGGGTCCTGCAGATTGGGGTTAGGTTAATCTGAGAAACTAAATTGATCGAAAGTGTGAATGGTTGTTTGTATCTGTATGTTGGCCCAATTATACGCTGGCGACCAGTCCACTTCTTACAGAATGTCAGCTGGGATTGGCTCTAGCTCCCGAAGCGACCCTCAAAGGATAGTTAATGTATGGATTCTCTTTTTGGCAATTTGGGACCATGTTATAAACTGCTAACGTACTATATAATAGGATACTAACTTCGTCTAAAGTTGATATTGCTTTGGTAAATGGCTTTGTATTTATATAGCGCTTTTCTAGTCTTGATGACCACTCAAAGCACTTTACAGTACAGTTTTACATTCACCCATTCACACACACATTCATACGGTGCATCTATTCGCAGCACTTAGTTATTCTATGGGGGGCCATTCGGGGTTCATTATTTTGCCCAAGGACACTTCGGCATGCAGATGGGTCAGACTGGGGATCGAACTGCCGACCTTCAGGTTGGAGGACGACCACTCTAACCCTCAGCCACAGCCGCCCTATAGTGAACCTGTAGAAGTGCTGCATACTGACATGTCAATTTGCAGTTGTGTTTCTGGCAAATTTACAGTCAGTCCAATACACAGTGGTCACCAGCTATTCACCATTTGAATCTGTCTGCTCTTAGAGAGTTTATCACACCTCTGTGGCTGGAAACAGCTGCAAGGTCAACGAAGCAGAGTGGAAGAGGCCAGAAAACCGAGACAATAAGCTGCAGTACGATGAAAAGCTCTGTACAGTTGAGGGGATTTGCAGAGTTGAACTATGTTTTGTGGATCCATCACTTTAAGCAAACCCGTTCACATTGCACATTATTATTCTATCCTTGGTTAAATATGAAAAGAGATATATGCAGTGATGATAGAGTTCTATCTGGTCATGCAAATGCTGAACTCAAATACTCTTTTACTGAAGTGTGTCATTGTCAGAGTTAACAAAACAGGTAACCAAGCACTCCTCAAACCCTTTTATTAACTGTCTGTTCTCAGTTATTGTGCATTTTTATCAGTCACATTATTTCCTACAGTCCACTGTTGCCAATCCATCACTCCTCTCTTCTTTCCCAGCGATTTGCTCTTTAAACCTCACATTCAGGACTTGAAATGAACTCTAACATTCACATTTTCTCGGCCACTGGGAAGTCTGTCAATCTCAAAAGTCGCTTTGGCAATAATCCAGGCCGCGCTCTGCCTTTTCTCTCTGCTCACTCCATTCTCTCTGCCTGCCCTGCGTGTTCACTCAGTAACTTATGGCTTCACCAACTCTCAGCTCCAACATCTCCAGTCAAAAGCAATATACACCCTGTACATGAGATATAGTGTCTAACCTTTCCCTGTATGGAAACTTAAAGATGCATCTGGACCTCATGTAATTATCTTTACCTTTTCAACGTTAAGCTGTTCAGACAAAGAGACAAGATACTGGTTTGTGGCACTGGGACTCCTTGTCCTGCTGCGTCCCATGACTCCCAGTGCGACCACATTTTCACAGCAGATGGAAGTATTCCATCACTTTGCCTGGATACCATCTGAAAGGGGACACGAGGTGCCGCTAACGTTGTCATCTTTCATATTCTGCCAGTATAGTCTATCTCCACTCTGTCATTATGTATTTACACAGAGCTCCACTGCTGCTGGCCACACTGCATGAAGGAGATACACGCACGCTGCTTCGTTAGACTGAGACTTTGTTTCACCCCCACAACATAAATTGACACTCAGCTGGTGTTCAGGAAGAAGCTGAGGCAGTCATACAGAGTGCTGCTCTGATCGGACAGACATGTGTGGTCTCAATACTGTATTAAGGGAGGGGGCGGGGGCCTTATGGAAACCATATTGACTGTTCACTGGTTAGGAGGACTGTTTGTATGCAATCATTTCAGGTTGAAACTATTCACCTTAAAGTGGACGTGCAAATACAATGCAATTGGTTGGACCAAAATTTATTTTTTAAATTTCTTATCATATCAAATTATAACCAATGTTGAGACATTTCCCAATTTACATCCGTCTCCATCAAAGAGGTGAACCAACACTAAAACACATTAATATGTTCACTATCAATTTGCCCAATTAAAACAAAAGAGTAATTCTCATTTAACTGTCCGTTCTTCAATAGTACACAATATTAAGCCTTAGAGAAGATTGACAAGATTGACAAACAAAGTTTTCATGGTGTCTGTATGAAAACGTGGAACAATGAGGCATCAAATTAGAACCTAAACTACAGATGTTGCCTCAAGTGTAATTTTGAGAGTGTACAGCGTTAAATGTTGAGCGAGAACGAAGACTCATGTCAGACCTCCACCACCGTATTAGGGCTGAATTTGCTCCGAATGTACAATCTGCTGTCGTTGTGGAAATGAAGTAGGACAAACCGGCTGCAGTAAAGTGCTTTAAATCACCTCATGTGTATCACACAGGGCAGAGGTATGAGGGCTGGCTGCTAGCAGGTTAAGGGGCGCTGTGGAAGGGCGGAAGGGGGTACTCATCCTCTCTTATCTAACATGTTGCCCAGTGGATAACTAGGACATCTAGATAAGGCCTTGCAAGGCTTGTGCACACAGTTATCCCACTGAACCACACACACACACACACACACACAGACACACACACACACGCTGAGTCACGACTTCAGAGGGCATTGCATTGACTTACATTCATAATTTAACTGTCCCCATAATGTAACCGTGTAAACAGATTTAGGTCCTCGCAACATGAGTAATAAGGAGACCACACACACGCACAAACACACACAAAACGTCATAGTCAGCAAACAATGCTGTGCAGCCACATGAACTACAAACACACAGCACATGCACGTTTACACACACGAACATTCCTCTCCCCCCCCACCTTCTTCTCTTCTCTGTCCCGCAGTGTGGATGCTCCTAAATCACAGTCGCAGCAGTCCACAGGACTAGATGCATATTTGTGATTGCGCTCAGAGAAGCAACTGCTGCAGCTCCTCCTGCCCTGCCCATCACTACGGCAATGAAATGTGTTCAGTAAGCTGTGGCATTTTACGCCTGATTGGCCAGTGACTATTTCCTCTCGTGGAAGGCACATCTGCTTGCTCCATCTAGGCTCCAGCCATTAGGGTCCCGGAAGGCCGTGTTAAATTAGAGAACAGTGTGGCTTTATACAACGTTACGAACCAGCTATAATCTGGCTGTGACTTGACCCCGAGACCTTGTAGAGGAAGAGAGAATGAGTGGTGGGCACAGAATGTGAATGAATCTGTGTGTCTCTTTATTTCTGTTTATAGGAGGAAGAATATCGACTATATTCTACTCGCACACTGTACATTGACATTTTTAATCTCATTTTCATGGAGCTAAGGCAATATCTCATAGGAGTTCTTCTTGATCTTACCCTGACATTCAGAGCAGCTCTTACGCTCTCTCTTCTCAACCTCCTTCCGCTTCTCATAGCTCTTTTTTTCTGTTTTCCCTTCTTTCTTTATATTATCTGTGCTGCTTCTGTCTATTTCCACGATGATGTGTGTAAGTGCGAGCTGGAAGTGCAAGTGTGTAAGTGTGTGTGTGTGTGTGCAGCTGGATGACTGGCCAAGGTCTTTGAACAGTAAGACCTGGATGAAGGATTGAAAGGCCCCTTGAAGCACCCTGGAAGCCCCTTCAGCCAGCGCTGACACCCTCCAGGGGCTGAGGAGCAAGGGAGGGGAGATCAAAACCGGAGAGGGGAGGCCAAAAGGTCGACGTGAAGCGAAAGATCTGGGGAGCATCTATAGTCCAAGGAAGTATCTGTGGTTTCTGCAGAATTTCTAAAAGGGTCAGAACAGTGAGCAGAAGAGGCATCAAAACCAGGAAGAGCACTGTATGCTGCTCCGAATGCCGCTACTCCAGAGGAAGAACAGGCTGAAACATCGCCCTGAGGGGCTCTGCCAGGCCCAATGGCACGCAGATCCTGTGATGGTGGGGATGGTTGGAAAGATATCTGGCTTGAAATGTTTTCAGATGCCTGTTGAATTCCTGAATCTTGACCTTCGGGTCATAAGGAACAACGCTGGAAAATCCTGTTTGAATGGGTTTGTTTCTTTTTGCAAGCCATGTTTCAGTCATGGTCGAGGGTTCACACTGTAATCTGGCCCCCATTATTCACTAATGCTTTTTACGGATGCTATGCAAAGTGTAATGAAGAAGTGGTGATGGAGTAATATTGTGTCCCTTTGCCTTGGCCTCTTCTTAAACTGTTTTGTTGGGGTGCAAACTGTTCAAAAACCTATTTCAATTGCCTCCCACACACTACCTTATAATTCAACGCTAAACAATTAAACATGTGAGTAGCCTTAGCCATGACACCAAAACCATGAATCACTGTGATGGCAATCAATAGCGAGTCTGCGATTCACCACTCGAGGTCAGTGAACTTAGCAGCGCACTGTGTAGACTAATGGTCACTGAATGCTGGTCGGAATGAATCCCTGGCTGAATCCTCTGGTAATAATCTTTAATTCCTGCACCAACACTTCCAGCAATTAGTTTGCCCTGGCCCCATCCATCACTGGCCAAGAAAACGGCACCTGGGGCAGACAGGAATGAATAACAAAACATCAATAGAACATTTCTCATTTAATTATTCTTCCATTATTTCGGTAAGCAGATGCACGGTTTGATAAATATTTTGTCTGTAATCCATGGACTCGCTCGTCTCAGGATTTCGCTCATCTGCCTCTCTCTCTCTAACCTTCATCAGTCCAGCGTGGAGCAGCTGAAGACACATATGGGCATTGATTTTCGCCCAGAGCCATGTGGGCTGAACTCAAAGAGAGCTTGTCAGAAGAGTCAGAGAGAGGGGCGAGTGAGAGAGCGAAAGAAAGCAGCAAAGAGAGGCAGAACGGAGGACGGAAACCTCGCCAAACGAGCATCTGACAAAAACAAGGTGCCGGCCTGACCGGACTCACCGCCTTTGACACGTGGAAAGTCGGCGAGAGAGAGAGAGAGAGAAAAACAAAGCACTCTGAAACAACAGCTGAACAAGTGGAAGGAGGCAAAAATAACACAAGAAAAGAAGCTGCTTTCATTTCCCCACTTTGTGTGTGCCGTTTCTACATTTTCAACAAAGAAATTAATGCCCATTTCGAGTGTGTCCGTTGGGCCACAATCTGTCGGCGGGCTTTGATGTGCTCATTGCAGCCTCTTCTGAAGTCCTGTACGCCAAGTTCCTCTAACAAAGGGAATAAAATAGGAGCATAAAGAAAGACGAGAGAGCGGCCTGTTTTTGTATTTGGCAAGGCACTGCTTGTATTCCTCGCGGACACTCTGCCTTCAGCTCTCATTCCTCTTGCTCTTGTTCCCCTCTCTGTCTCTCCCTCTTCCTCCTCTCTCTCTCCTGCGCCGATCCTTGTTCGAAGGTAAGACTTCGGAGGAAGCTAATGATCAAGCAGATAAATCTCGTTTTCATTTGATGTTTATTTGTGTCTTCTCTCTATCCCCGCAGCATTCTACCCAAGACCTCACGCAGGTTTGTTCTTTCTTCTGCTTTAACTGCCAAAATGTTCCGCTGTCAAACTTCCATACAGGTGTGATACTAATACACCAAATGCATTTCAAAATACTTCAATACATGTTTTGAATAATTATTATTCCTAAAATCAATTGAATGAATGAATAATTAAAAGCTTAATATTTTCATATCAACAAACTTTTAAGTTGATAGGTTAGTAGATAGTCATCGGTTTGAATAAATCTTTTTAAATCAAGTTCTAAGGGATCTGTTCAGGAGATGAATGTGTCTGTCTTCTGTATAACATAAAACCAAAACAATAAAGATTGTTAAAAATGATCCATAAAATGTAACGATTCATTCTACAAGGCTTTATCATTATAAGTGACTTGAAGACGAACTAAATCACAAAGGTCTGCATCATCAGACCTTCATCCTCTAAACTGTGCAGGTTTTTAACCCTTGTATTTGAAGTTACCAAAGATGGATTAATGTGACCTAGTGTTTTGCTGGGTCACACTGCAGCTATTTCCTCCACTGCGCTGGTTTGGTGACTTACTGTGCCCCCCCCCCCCCGCGGGAGGGAGGGCATGGTAGAGTTATAGTGATGCTAATCTAGCAGTGCAGTGCAATCTGTGTGCCAAGAATGAACGCAGCTGTCCGCCACCCGCATGCTCCGAGCAAATCAACAGCTCCATACACTTTCACACTATATTTAGGTCACTTCATTTGGTTAGGAGCCACCCATATTAACTGCCTTAATATCACACAAACCAAATGAATCACATTTTCTTTGTGCTGCCGCTTTTATGGCGATCATATGTCCGTCATTCTCAGCATGTCATGTGATCACACAGAAAAACACAGGTGTATTCCCTTTACGAAATAAATCCCAGCAAGTCAGAATGCAGATTAATGAGAGCGGTGTAATCCAACAGTTTGCAGCCTATGTTATATATACGATACAGATCGAAAAAATGATGACTGCGATGCTTATGTCCAAAAGTATTAGTTCAACTAAAAATAAATCACTGTCTACGTTTGGAAGTATGTTTGAGCTGCTGAATTCAATATGTTCTTGTCCTGCGCGTCCAGGACAACACGTCTCCTCTACGAGGGAAGTAATGAATGGGATTGGCCATGATGCCACAACCTGTGACCTGCCCACTTATACTGTATGATAATGCATACTCTCCAGTCTAACCATTAAAGGATGAGATTTGACAGTCTAAACTCCATCTGCTGGAGATGACCATGAGATGTGGATGGAAGCTCTCTTATAATCTAAGTGTTTTAGACAATAAAGTTGAATTATTCGAAATTCTGGAACATTGTGTAACTCTATTGGTTCCATATTCATTTCTAGAGATCTTGGATGATAGGTTGAAATACTCACACTGCACTGACAGGTTTCAAAGAGCTAGTTTTAATAAAATAAATTTTTTAATAAAATACATTGCTTTTTATTCAAGTTTTTATTTAATCTGGAGCTTGATTCTGGAGTTCAGCAACCTACACATAACATTTGCTGTTAAAACGTTGCACTGCAGGACTGCTTGTGCACAGCTAGATCTCTCTTGTCTGAAATCAATCACCGCCCTCAATCTGAGAGACATGCACACATCCCCTGTTTCACATCAAAGGTGTGTCTCTGTTCCCTCTGTTGTGTAAGCCTGTTCTTATTCTGTACACTTGACCTTCTGGCACTGAGGCCCAGTTATGGCTGATAGAGACAACAAACAAAGAGTGATCTCTGTCTCCCAGATCATTACGCAACCAATGCAGGGGAAGGCACGGTACAGAAATAGCCAAAGGGCAAGGTGGACGGCCCGTCGTCAGGTCTCATCTTTCACACAGTCTGTACACCTGCATGCTGACACACACAACAAAAACACCACACAATGCACACGGACAGCAACATGCATTTACCATGTGGACGTACAGCTGTTGACGTGGGCAAAAAGCTCACAAATGACGTGAGTGTACAGGGGCTGGGAGAAATCCACGACCCTTTAGGCTTATGGAAACCTTTCAAACTATGTTGGATAAGCCCAAAAAGACATGGAGGACGAGCTCAAAGCAAAACAGTTTTGTACGTCCCGAAAAAGTTGCCCTTTTGGAAATAAGAGTTTGTAACCAGTGAAATCGAGCTGCACACACACTGATACCTGCCTTAGCAAACAGACCAAAGCTAGCAGGCAGTATTGATGTTTGAATGATCGTTTTAGGTTATTACCAGTTGGAACACACATCCCACTAAAATTAAATTTGCTAAAAGACGTTAGCAGTTAACAGATTCCGATTGTTAACAAAACCCTCAAGAAAGCTTTGCTTATTTGGAAGAAAAAAATAAAAAATAAAAAAGCATCTATTTCATGAAATGTTCTCGTTTTTCAAACACATGGGCGTCATGCAGCTTTAATTCACTGTGATTGCCATGCACAAGTCTCACAACGCATCACATCTCAAGCCATCACAGCAGGTTCAGCATAAGCTTCTTCCCATCTGCAGTAAGCCTAAATGCCAAGGACATTCACAGGCTGGAGAAAGACACTCTAAGCTCACAACCCATCTGAACTAGGTGCTTTACCCTGATACTCACCACAGGGGATGTCCCAATCAACTTCTTTTTCTCCCGGATCGGAGTCCTGTCGGATATCTGCCTATACTGCGTCCGCTCCAATTAAATAGATGTTGAAGTAACATGTATCTAACACTGAAATAAATAGGTTCATCGTATTTTTCTTTGCAGCTTGATCCAAATATTCAAAGTCCTAAAATGAAAACTTACAAAGGGTTATTGATCTGATCATAATCTGATGTGGACAAGACAAAGGATTGGATTTTTGCTCTTTTTTGTTTCAGCTGATATTGATCCATAAAAATACGAGTGGATCTGCCCAAATACCGATTTGAGACTGCTGATAAATTCCTGCCTAGAAAAACATGAAGCATTCATCCCCTTTATCACTTTGTCATGACCTATTTATATAATGATACATTTAATCCCGAAAACCATGACCCCCCCCCCCCCCCCCCCCCTCTGCAGGTGTTTCTGACTCCAGATAAAAATATCAATTTTGTATTACTATTATTATTATTATTATTATTATTATTATTATTATTATCTGTTGCTGCTATCATTAATAACATCTTTAAATAAAAAAAATATCACTGTCAAAGCTGAAACACGATGGTACACAACTGTTCCTGGTCTCTCTCTCTCCCCCTCTCCTCCTCCTCCCCCTTAACTCTTTCTCTTCTCTCCCTCTTTTCCACCCACCTCCTCTCTCTGACCCATTTTTCTCCGCTCACCCCAACCGGTCAAGGCAGATGGCCGCCCACATTGAGTCTGCTTCGACCAGAGGGTTCCTTTCAGAGTTAATTTTCATATTTATATTATATATATATATTCTATATCCTTTTATGTAAAGTGCCTTGAGATAATGTATATTATTATTTGCGCTATACAAATACATTTTTATTGAAAAATTTAATTCCAATGTCTATATGTACTACATATATATATATATTAATATATCATTTCAGCAGGTACCAACATTTACGGTGGCTCACATTCAATTTTACCTCCCATTAAAATGGTTGAGCTGAGCTTGCTAAACAGTTGGCCAGTTTCCAAGCTTTCTGTCTTCCTGATATTTCCTTGTTCCATCTGACTTTTTATAGCAAAGTCACCATGTTACCAGATGTCAGGAATTGCTTTGGTAAGTATAATGTTATCAGAGCAAATTGAAACGAGGCCTGAAGTATGAAAATGAGACCCAAGATGCAAGAAATTAAGGCTATCCTTTTAACTGTGTGTCAGCACAGTAGCTCGTAACACCATTCTGTTAGGGATTATTCATTTGTTTATTAGGCAATGCCCATGGCTGGCTACCACCCAACCATCAAAGGCTTTGCCCCAATACCACAGAGCCATCACTAAAATAAAGCAGAGTTTCTTAGTTCTCCCTCCCTCTCACAGTGCCATCTCTCATTCCTCCCCTTAGGGTTAGTCTATGAAATTAAAATAAAGTGAATGAAGTTACCCTTTGAAGAATGGACAGATAGAGAGAAAGGGCTAAAATGACAGAGTAAGAAAGAGACAAGGGGGAGGAGTGAGCAGTCGGGGGCCTTGTGGAGAAAGGGTGAGTGAGGGGCAGTGTGTGTGAGAGGGAGAGATTTGTGGAGCTGGGGGGCAAGTGATGGGAGTGCAATTAAAAGTGCACACACCGGCAAAAATCTGGGTGCTTTCAAGGCAGAGTAGCCGCAGACCTCTTCAGGGAACTCACTAAGGCAGTGTGTTTGAAGATGTGGTGGGCTCCGCTAACTGACGGTTTAAAACAGTCCAGGAGGTACTGGAGCCCTCTATTAAGCCTCTCTGAACCCCCTGTGCGTCTTATTTTTCCATTCTTTCTTCTTTTCGTACAATTTGGAGCCGTAACCAACAGTTAAAATGATTTGGTCAATTTAGGCCAAGATCTGTGGCTTCTAGGACCGTCCAGTCCCAAGTTTACTGATATGACGGCCGCCAAGAGTCCCATCTTCGTGGAGAAGGGTCAGCTTCATTATACACAATGGTCTCCAGAGATGTCAAATATTTCATACCACTCATTTTGAGACCATATTTTAGTCTACTGCAATGCCTATAATCTTCTTATTAGACATTGTTATAGCAAATTAAGGCCATCTCCACGGTATACCTTCTTTTAGCCATAAAGATGTATCTATTTGGATGAGCTCCCAAACTATTAAAACTTCTAATTGACTTGCTAGAGCTATTTCTTGCTTCAACTTTTAACCTACTATATTGTTGTTTCCCCACAGGATGGTTTAGCTTTTATTTGATCTTGAATCCAACCAAATTTTTGTCCTTTATCCAAACACCTGCCTCGTCAACTGGCACCATAGTAGCTGGTCGGGTGGCCATTTTAGAGGACAAGCTGTGTTGGGTTATTGGAAAAAGAGTAAACGCACATTTGCTTTCTCATTTCCTTGCTTATGAGCACATCTGTGTTTTTATTTTCGGTCACAAAGCTGTCGGACAGGCCCATCTCTGTGTGTATGTGTGTGTGTGTGTGTGTGTGTGTTTCTTACAGTATCTATGGGCCATCCTCTCCTTTCCTCACCTTGTGGAGGCCATAATAGCCAGTGATGGATCACAGAGCCGACGTGCCTAATTGCATTCCTCTCTACTCTGTTCTGTAATGACAGCTGTTTTAAGGGCACACTTCACCCACTGTGAGTGTCAAACACCGAACAGCATTTAAGAAACATACACGCATATATTGAATATAGCTCAGACGCACACACACACACACACACATACACACACATACACAATTTATCTCTAGTTAAAAGGGCTATATGTACGTTTTACAGCCAATGTTAGCATTAACAGCTGTCTACCTTCCAGTCTAGCAGAAAAGTTGTGACTTTGGAATCACACTTCATTCCCTTTCTCACCAAGAGCTCTCGTGATCCTGTTCTGCTTTTAGAGCTCTGCGATCTAAGCAGAGTCAGGGGGTAAAAATGGAGAGAAGTTTAAATTAGTAGGAAGAGGAGGAATAAAATAAGTGAGAGGAAAGGGATGAAAAAGGCAAAGAACACCAAAAATTAAATGAAGCTGAGAAAAAAGGATAAAAGGGGACAGAAGTGAGGAAGATAAAAAAAACAAACAGGAAAGGTCAAAGGAGTTAAGGGCTACAAATTAAGACTGAGGAGACGAGGGGTTGAAAGGAGCAGGCGGGAAATACAAAAGAGAGGAGTGGAGAGGACAGGAGAGAAGAGGAGAATACACCGGGGAAGAGGAAAAGGGAAGCAGATGACAGAAGAGGAGTGGAAAGGAGAAGGCAGCAGGGATGGGAGGAGAGCTGGTGTTCTTTCATGTCATATTTCGTGTCCATGCCACGGAGATAACACATAAAAGATGACCAGGCTTCGGCTGACGACGATCACAGAGCCGACGTAGCAGAGCAGGTCTGAGCGGACAACTCAACAGGCCATTAGTGCTCCATAAATGATAATTTATGCATCCAGGTTGAAATCCGGCCACAGGAGCTTCATCACCGGCTCCTTCGGAGTGTCTTCTGCCACTAATTACGGGGTCAAAAAAGCAATTTGTACCGTCGGGGAACAGCCTCCGTACTTTCCCACATTCTCTCTCCGTGTGTCTGTGATGAAAAAATATGAAAAACGCAAATAAACACCTCGCACATTATGCAAAGGCACCAGCTGCTGGTAACACCTCCCCAACAGGCTGGCGAGAGCGCGAGGAGAGAAGAAGTGCTGGTGGTGGTGGGTCATGGATGGGTGGGTTGGAGGGTGGGGAGTGATGAAAAATGGAGAAAGAGTGAGAGCGGTGGAGGGAAGAGCAGGAATAATGAGCAGTGTTATTGGCTTTGTTTACAGGCCGGGGTTGCAGAGTTGCGTTGTATGTTCGGTGATGGTGCCACCACGTTTCTTCCTCCATGGCTCTATACCTATTTGTCTTTTCATGATTGTCACCAACTTACACACACACACACAGCTATTCTTGAGAGTTGCTTCCAAAACTGTGTAGGCACTCTGCACAGTGTGTGCTCACTCCCTGTAGCAGAAGCCGACTGCAAGACACATTTGTGCTGGCTGCATGATGTGGCTGGGGAAGAGGTTCAGTGGGTCCACACACACGCACAGGCTCACAGGATATGTGTTTGCGTGCTCTCCCCAGCCCAGCACACAGTGTAAGGGACAGGCCAGTGCTTTCAGAGGCATGTCAACTGGACACATTAACTCATAAAATACCCCCCTCTCCATGAAATATGCAGCGCCAGGCCACAAGGATGGAAGTTGACTATCCATAATTGATGTAAATGAGGAGCTCTCCCACGGCAAACACAGCAAATCTGTCCCTGTGTGTGTGTGTGTGTGGGGGGGGGGGGGCTGCACAGGAACTTGTGGGCTGAATTTTAAGTCGACAGAGGTAAGGTCATATCTGATATCATCATGCACCCAAGCTTCAGAACTCTGTGCAGTACAGTTACGGACAGAACCAAGACTTTGTACCACACGGTGTGGGACACAGAGCTGTGCACACAACAAAAACGGAGCAAGAAAACCAGAGAGGAAGAGAGAAAGTGAGTTTGAGCCCAACAAGGTGAAATCTTTGTCCTGACACAGTGACAAATTGAAATCTTCCATAATGGCCTTGTATGAATTGATAACATCCCGGCACTTCAATAATGGATGCAGTTTTCAGTTGGCATGTCTGCCAAGTAGCTGGATGTTTCACTTGACTGGCCTGCAAGCAGGATGAATATTTTACTGCGCATAACCGCCATCTCTTTCTCCACGAGCATCTCTGACATGCAAACGAACAAGATGATCGCATTCACGCAGGATAAGTGAGGTGAGGGTGATAGCACTCTGCTGATGAACTGATGCCCCTCCCTTGCACCCCACCTCTTTGATTTCTCACTCATTCACTCTGGTGGGACTTGCAGCCGTGGTACCGCCTGATTGGTCAAGTACTTCAGCCTTTTATTTCAGCAGGTGAAATGCAATAGCTCATAAAATCTTTGTCTGAAGTTTGGGGTGATTTGAATATGCAGGTTTTCTATTTTCCCATCACCAATTTAAGCTCAAATCTCCTCCATATTTACTATAGTGTTGTGTGTTGTAATGTTTCACTCATTGCTGGTTGTCTTCCTCTCGCCATGTCATTGGCATGGCAAAAGCATCCAGCATTTTGACTGTCCTCTGCAGGCAGGCAGAATTACATGGTGTATACTGCCTTCCCTGTGTGTGCTGCCATGACAAGCATACCATGCTCAGTAGCCACACTTGACCTTGCCATGCATTTGGTGCACATAACAATGTACTGCCTGCAATCAATCTTAAACACACGTATACAGTTATCCAGCCTACATGCAAAATATGCGTAATGTAAATATGCATTACTGCTGCTGTCACTAGAAGTTACCGTAGTGGATTGTGATGATGGCTTACAATCCACTCCCAGTATATGGCATTAAGACTGAAATTTTGGAACTGAGGTAAAGTGATGACTTGAAGGTTAATTCACCAACAAATGCCATGGGATATGGTTGAAAGCTTGAAGTAAGTGGACCTGCATCCCTATTGGTCAAGAATGGATTTGTATCAACACAATGTTCCTTTATACATCTTTAGTCTTTTCATTGTCTTAGATCCATAGTTCATGTGAATACAGGTGAATAGCCAAAGGTGACCATTGTTTTCTGGCATTCAGCTGTCAAGAGATAGTCAATCTGCTTGGTTCCCCCCAGCTGTAGGTTTAGATCAGCCATGTCTCCTGAACAAAGCTTCAAGCCATTGTTCTTTACACTCTTAAAAATATATGTTGAAATAATTCATGACGTATTGATCCAGGTCCAGACACGTTGAACGTGCTGAAACCTGACACAAAATGGACACAGAGAAGGGCATTGTTAAAGTTAAAGCTACAATCCATGTTAGCATTAGAGTCGTGACTGCAATAACACCACTTACAACGTGCCACTTTTTCTCGTCTTCATTTCCAAATGAAGGATGATTGCAGTATATAACACGTATATTGAGGAATTATCCAATTAAACAGCTACCAAACTCCATATGGCCAAGCCATGACCATTTTCAATGAGCTGTTACTTACTGCAAACCTTCAGGTGCCGAAGTGTATTTTTAAGAGTGTAATGTGACAGTCAGCCCGGCCTCTTCTCCCCGCCTCTTCAGGGCCAAATCAATGGCCATTGTTTCCCTCCTTTGACCTTGTGAATAAACCAGGGGACAGTGCTTGGCTGTAGTTACCGCTGCCTCTCTCCTGTAAAGACTTCAAGGTCATTATCTGATTTATGCCGAGCAGAGGAAGGAGCGCATAGCCTCTGGTTTTTCGTTTCTTATGTCTAACCTTTTTTCTTTCCCTGTCTCTCCCTCTCATTCTTCCTCTGCCATGCCGTCTGTTAAATGGCAACCCCTAATCAAGTCTTGACTGGAGTCTTGATTTTAATCACCCTCACATACTCCCTTGCCAAATTCCTACAGGCAAATAGCCATGAAAAATTTACCAGCCATTCTTCACCTTCTCCTGTGCAGCAATTTGTTGTCCAGCTTTAAACTGTGTAAAATAATATATTATTGAATTCCGGGGGAGGAGACTAGAGGGGAGGCAGGAGGAGGGAGGGCAAGGCACAAGGGAGACCAAGGTCGGCTCGTTTTGCCTGAGGAGCTGTCGATCAATATCATTTGGTCAATAACTTCTTTATTACTACCACTATCACTCCGAGCAATATAATTTTGGAGTTAAAACACTTTTTTCTCTCTATTTCTCTGGCTGTAAATACTGTTCAAATATTGAACCGTGTGCTAAGTAAAATGCAAGGTCCCGTCACATAAAAGCCAAATGGTTGCTTTGCTATTCTAATGTTAGCAATTCAAACATATTCATCTGTCTGCCGAAGAAATGAGATGGGCTCAATCTCCATATTATCATTTGTCCTTATTTTATATTTCACATATTGATTAGGCCTGTGCTTGCATAATTATCGATTGAGGGCATGACTTGCCAATGTCTGATGATTCTTTCATAGAAGCCTGAAATCATAATGTGAAAGTGGCAGCCTTGGAGAGAACTTTGCACAAAACCCCCTGTGGCTGTGGGGAAAGATGTTTCAGTCAGATGGAATTTTACAGATGAAGCCACAGACCAGTTTGCATCAACACTAATGCCACAACAAAAGAAGACAAGCACTCGGAAGATTCAATATTTTATTGGTTTTATATCTGTTTAATTTTTTTAAAGATAATATTCCATTATATAGACATTTTAATTAGCGTTCCTATTTTAGTATTTTTATTGGTAGAGCTTTGTCACTTGGTCATTGGCTTAAGGTTATTATAGTGACCCTACAGAGCATTATCATCTGAATCTGCAGCTCTGCTCAGCTTTGTGTTGGGTCTCAGATAATTGCTCGGCTGTCCAGCTAATTCTCACTGCTGTCGTAGTCTTTTTTCAGCTGCAGCAGGAAGCTGCTTTAAGGGGGAAAGCTCAAAAACCCCATACTTGCCAGCACCAGATGACAGAAAGACAAAATTAGCGACTAGATGGTGAACATAGTGGAGAATTTAGCAGCTGAAGAGCCCCATATTTCCCTCAAGAGCTGCTAGGGTCCAAAAACCAGGCTGAAGGGGTGTTACTGGACAACCATTCACAAAGTCGAAAGAAACACGATTCCACATAAATGAAAATGCTCGTTTGTTACTGTTTAATATATTCATAAACAAATATTAATATACAAGTTCACCATATCACCGTAAAGAGTGACAAGTCAATGCTGTGATGAAAACGCTTTATATTCATATTTACTACTTTGTTTTCTACAAAGCAGTACAGTAGAAAACCTTAAAGGAAGTCCTTAGGGCTAAATCTGGCCCATAAGAAAGCGAAGGAGATCAGATACAGAGGCATGTTAGGGTCTTAGGGGTGTTAAAGGAGCTTAGCCTAGCACTGAGCTACTGAGACGTATAACCCGGCGTGACCTGGTTGGCTCGGCTTAGCTAGTTTGATGCATGCTACTGTATGACATGGGGGAACTCACTCAGCAGTCCTGCAGAACAACATCCTATCTTACTCATGCATGAAGTCCACTTCATACAGAAGTTTTGGTGGGAAGGGAAAAACCTAGCAACACTCCTTGGACTGACACAAGGGCTGAGAAGAAGCATCCTGAGTCCTAATGATTCCGTCGATAGGTGCAGACCCATATGTCTCTCTGTGGGCAAGTATTGTGATTTGAATTTGATACTTACAAAATGGTCACAGCATTGGATCATGATACCCAGGTTTTTCAAGATGGGAGAGGATCTGGACACTTTGATGTTGTGATAAAATTATGAATTGGCCCGAATGAGTGATGCCGCATTTACTCAGAGCTTGACATAAAAAAAAACTGTGATGAGACGCAAGTAGAAACAATTGCGCTGGCCTTTCTGGCGTTTTCACAATATGTACACTGCAGCAGTTGTGGTTGCTTCAGCCAGTACTTCTCCTCTTCTCTCTTCCGCTGGCTTCCTTCTGTGTTTACAGCAGGTACACAGCAGCAGTCACTAGTCCTCCTCTCCCCTTTCCGGAGGAGAGCAGACGAATACTCACGTGAGTAATGCAAATAAACACAAATTATCACACAGCACAAATTGCGAGGTTGGTGTGAAGGCAACATAAGAGTTCTGTTTCTGAGAAGTTTTGCCAAAGGTGGCAATCCTCCATCCATGTGGATTTGTCTTAGAGTAAACTTTAGTCCTACATAGTTGTGATAACTGATCACAACTAAGCAGTGTGGGTGTATTTGGTTTGTATGTCAATATTTTGTACCACTGTGGACAGCAAAACATGAAAAGACTCCAAAGAAGAGCAATGTTTGCTGTTTACAGTTCAGCAAAACAAACCTTTTGTTGTCATATAGAGGACCATGAAGTTAGTTGTCAGAGCTGAAATTAAGATTGATATGTTATCTTCTACAACCCGTAAAGTAAACACAATCGCTGACTTTTTTCTGATGCATCGTTCCCAGCAGGTGCTTGCAGCCTTTTCTATGAATCTCTTGAGATACACAGCTTGAATTCCAAGTTTTAAAAAAACATACCCCAGTGCACATACCAGTAAGAAAGAAGAAAAAACTACCATGACCAGGCATAAAGGCAAGTACTTGAATTACTTACTGTAATACATGATGACCATACATAATTATAAATACATACGAGCCAGTAGCCAGTCAGATTTACCTTAAGCCTCAGCGTACCCTCAAGTTCGGCCTCTATCGTCGATTACAAGACCAAAAAACCTCAAGACCCTAAGGTGCATAATTAAAGTTAAGTCCCTAACATCCGCTGGTGGCCACTAACACCTCCTAACATCTCCTGGTATTTGTTGACTTAATTTGTGCGGAAGACCTTCAAATTTATATTCACCATATTGTCCTTTGTTCGAAAATAAAAATGTGGTTTTGAAGAAAGAAACACTATAAGACGCAAATGGGCCTGATCAAGGGACAGTATAAATACTGCTGCTTAGTCCCACCAGCATTTTATTATTTTACTAAATATATACAGACAAAATACAAATATATACATGTATTTATATACAGTACATAACCCAACCAATATAATTTAAGATAAGTAACAAATCCTCTAATAACTAATGTTCAACCATGACTAGAGGGAAGTTAATATTTCACTCCAATAATAATTCCCTCCCCCCTCTAGTGTTCAAATCCCACATCAATATTTTAAAACACTGATGTGTGGTTTGAACGTAATCTCTGAAAGTAAAAAAGGGGAAGTTATTTAAGAGCAGAGGGAGACTGAGCCCACCGGTAAAAATCGCCCTATTCTTTTTTTCTACCACAGAGACAGAAAGTCATTCACAGAGAAGGAAGCAGCTCCCCAGAGCCACACTGTCAATGTATTTTACAACTCCATCTCAATGCTTATTGCTGTGCCATTCTTATTCTCCCCAGCCTCGCCCTGTCACACACACTGAGGGAATAAAAAGAAACAACAATACAAATGCAAAAAAGTACAATAATGCATAAAAACTGCCAGTAGATTTCGCAGACCCTGAAAAAAGGGTAGGCACAACTTTACAGCCTCATATAACACAGGTTTAGAGTCTATCATTTCAAGCACAGATGGGGATAAGAAAAATATTTTCCACCCAGCATTCAAAGTTTTTATATTTTTTTTACAGAGATGCAGGCAAGTTTTGATGTTTCAAGTACAGTTAGAGCCCAGAGTATTTAAGTGGATCTGAACATCTGTTTGTTCTCTGAAAATTGCTCTAAATCTGCCATGTTTGTTTGCCATGAGTGTCAGTGTCTTCATGAATATACATATTTTTAAAAGATCAGAGCACCTTGATTTAACTGCAATTCAAACAAAAATCACGCTTTACCAAATATGGCTCTTTTTGTTATGATGGTATAAATAATGAGAGCCACTAAAAAACAAAATTGTTAGTGCTTTCCTTAATCCTTCATCAAGCTATGCAAATTAAGATTTTTCTTCTCATCACTTCATGCTCTCACAAATCAGCGCAAGCTTTGAATTTGTATCTGACGAGCAAAAACACTTTTCAATCATTGTAGTGTTCATATTTTGTTTTCTAGAATAAGCATTGTTTGCTTCTGCCCTTACGTACAGTAACATTTAATGTAAGTTCAAACAGGTTGATAACAAACTATCACTTAAATCACAAAACTAGCCCTAATTCTGTAAACATAATTTATTATATAACTGTAATAATTATGATGTGCCAGGATGTAAAAACAATTGGGTTTATATAGTATCTTCAGCAGCTTAACAGAGGTCCCCTCTTGAGTGCAGGAGTTTGAGAAATCGGATAAGAGTAACCTGTGACATCTGACCCCCAGTAATTGTGACATTTGTTGACATTCTGGTAACCCTTCAGACTTGAGGCCCTGAAAAGCAAAAAAAAAAAAACTAAGTGAAAAAGAGAAGCAAAGACAGAAGGAGAAAAGATGGGGGGATTCAGACACATATGGTGATACAGATGGGAAAGAGAAACAGTGGAAGGAAAAACTGATATCTCAGAGAGAACTTGTTAAAGGTGTCTCATGGTTGAAACATGTAGTTGATTCATTCCTTTATATGAACTTTAAAAAAAATTAAAGAAATAAAAGTTGCCTCCCTCCAGGTCCATTTGAAGCTTTTTCTAACCTTAACCCAAACTACAGGCAGCAGCGGTGAAATATGTTAAGAGCAATTAGCAGACAAGAGGTTATAATATTTAAATACACTCTCTAAGCAGCACTACATAGTTCAGGACGGGCGAGCTGGGCCAGGGCAAGCCAGTAACCCTGCTAACATCAGTATAGGCCAAAGACTGTCCATAGAGATGAATGTGTCTCCAGAAATGAAGTAAAAAAAATAACGCTGCCATCTTGCAAATTTGGGAGCAAGAACCACAAACACAGGAGTGTTCGGAGAGGGAGCTGCAGTAGCGAGGTTCCACCACTACAGGTGCTCAGCCAAGTGAGTCAGTCTCAGCTGTGTTCACCCGAATTTATCAAATACCGAATTAAAACCAAATTTATACATCATAACATCTACCATAAATGATGGAAACCCCATCTTTGAGAAAATGCATTTTATTTGTAATTAGATTTTTAGTTTTGCTTATATCCCATCAACTAACATGGAGGAGACGGATAATGTATGACCTTTACTGGTGAAGTGCATCTGTATATACAATCTAAGGTCGAAGCAAATCAGCAATAGAAATAAAAGCAAACAAGAGTTAACAGTGACATTATTTCCCAGCACGGGGGGACAGCTCTTAGCAAGTATAGGTATAAAGTTTGATGCTTAACCGAAAGTCTAATATACAAATTATGATCCTGTTTTTGCACTTCAATCTTTCTCCATTGTTTTTTGTGAAGCAGAGGATAATTTGACCCTTTTATTTAAATGGAACCATGTGAAAGGTTAAGAGGGGAAATGTGTGACAGGTGGAACTGCTAACAACTTCTTGACACCTGAAACCAAACATGGAGACCCAACCAGTGTTTTTTCTTTCCACAGGCACAAAAGGTCAGGGACCACTGGTTATAGTTCTGACTTAAGGAAACTTCGTAGGAAGAAGGAACACTCAAGAACACGGTTCTATAAAACCCCCTTTAAGTTTGTTAAAGACCTCTTCGCAAAGGAAAAGTGCGGAATCCTAAAAACTCCAAAAGCAGAACTGGAAGAACATCTGGAAAAGGTCCACCAGGACACGAAAAGGCATGAGCAGATAATCATCCCACATGACATCCCACCTCTGCAACCACCAGAATTCAATCTGGACACTGACCCTCCAAAATGGAAGGAAGTAGAGAACGTTGTCCGACGAGCAAGAGCGGCCTCGGCTCCTGGGCCTAATGGAGTACCATACAAGCTCTACAAGAACACCCCGGATGTTCTACGCTTTCTTTGGAGGCTTATGAGGATAGTTTGGCAGAAGGAAATAATACCAAAGGCATGGCGAAGGGCTGGTGGTGTGCTAATCCCGAAAGAGAAGGATGCAACAGACATCAGTCAATTCCGACCAATCTCCCTTCTCAATGTTGAAGGGAAGATCTTTTTCAGTATAATAGCACAGAGGCTGTCCACTTACCTGGAAAGGAACAAGTACATTGATACATCTGTACAGAAAGCAGGTATTCCTGGTTTCTCTGGTTGCCTGGAACATACTAGTATGATCTGGCGCCAGATCCAAACAGCTAAGAAGGACAAGAGAGACCTCTATGTCATCTTCCTCGACCTGGCCAATGCCTTTGGCTCAGTTCCCCATGAACTCCTCTGGGAATCCTTCAACTTTTTCCACATACCAGAACCCATCACTACACTGGTAAAGGCATATTTTCAAGACCTGCAATTGTGTTTCACAACACCTGACTTCACAACAACATGGCAGCGCTTGGAAGTAGGCATAATGGCAGGCTGTACAATTTCACCTCTGGCCTTCACTATGGCCATGGAAGTCATCATCAGGGCATCGAGATGGGTGGTCGGCGGTGAGAGAACTAAGGAAGGGCTCCGTCTCCCACCTATCCGAGCATACATGGATGACATGACTACACTGACCACCACTGCAGCATGCACCAGGCGGCTACTTGCAAAACTGCAGGATAACATCAAGTGGGCCCGGATGAAAATTAAGCCAAGCTAATCTCGAAGCATCTCCATAGTCAAGGGTCAGCTTAAAGATGTGAGGTTCTGCATTGGAGATGACCCGATACCAACGGTGTCTGAGCAACCCGTCAAGAGCCTGGGTAGATGGTACAACGAAAGCCTCCGGGATAAAGATTAAGTGCAGCAAGTAAGGCAGGACATCGCCGACGGTCTTGAGAACATCAACAAGACCCTACTGCCTGGGAAGCTCAAGCTTTGGTGCCTACAGTTTGGACTTCTCCCCCGGGTAATGTGGCCACTCACCATCTACGAGGTCCCAATAACAACAGTGGAGATGATGGAACGAACCATTACCTCATACGTGAAGAAATGGCTGGGTGTCCCACGATGTCTGAGTAACATCGGCCTCTATGGCAAAGGGGTCCTTGAACTACCTCTTACAAGTACAAGTACGAGGAGTACAAGTGCTCTAAAGTAAGACTTCAGATGACATTGAAGGACTCCAAAGACCAGACCATTAGCAAGGCTGCACCTCTCCTACAAACTGGACGGAAATGGACATCATCCAAGGCTGTGCAGCAAGCAACATCAGCCCTGAGACACCAAGACATTGTGGGGACTATCCAGCGTGGAAGAGGAGGCTTTGGCCTGGCAGCAAGCAAACCAACGTTCCATAAGGCAACAACATCTGAACGCAGGAAGCTGGTGGTCGAGGAGGTGCGCAGACAGGAGGAGAGTGCAAGAAGTGCAAAGGCTGTCTCTCTTGTTAAACAAGGGCAATGGACGCGGTGGGAAGGCCTGGAGAGGAGAAAGATCAACTGGAGTGAGCTTTGGCAAATGGAGGCAAGCAACATCAGCTTCATAATAAGAGCTGTTTATGATGTGCTTCCATCACCAAAAAACCTACATCAATGGTATGGCGAGGACCCGACCTGCCCCCTCTGCCCAGCTCCAGCGACTCTCAGGCATATAATGACAGGTTGCAAGACCAGCCTCTCACAAGGCCGCTACACCTGGAGGCACAATCAGGTCCTCAAGAGCCTGGCTGCAGCACTTGAGACCAAGAGGAGTGCAACCAATTCATTACCTCCAAAAACAAGCAATCCTGTCAAAACAACAACATTCATTCGGGAGGGACAGAAAAGGCCCAAGCATCCTCCTACGAAGCCAGAAACTGGACACCTAGCCATGGCCAGGGACTGGAAGATGCTTGTCGATATTGGCCAGCAACTCATTTTTCCACCTGAGATTGCTTCTACCAACCTTAGGCCAGACATGGTACTCTGGTCTCCTTCACGAAAGGCTGTTTACATCATAGAGCTCACAGTCCCGTGGGAAAACTCTGTTGAAGAGGCCTACGAGCGTAAGAAACTGCGTTACACAGAGTTGGCAGCAGACGCAACTCAGCGTGGCTGGAATGCAAAAGTCTGGCCAGTTGAAGTGGGATGCAGAGGATTCGTGGCTTCTTCCACCATCAGGTTGCTGAAAGAAATTGGAATCCATGGACAGGCTCTGCGACAGACCGTCAGAGAAGTTTCTCAAGCAGCTGAAAGAGGCAGCCAGTGGATCTGGATCAAACGGAAGGACCCTGGCTGGGCTATAACTTCATGACCCCCCATCCCCACCTGAGAACTTAATTCAGATCCCTCCAACTTGAGGAGGGAATATGAGGTATGCGGTCAGCTGTAGGGCTGGCTCAGGGAAGAGGACGCCCCTGCCTTGCATAGTCCCGTGGGAAATCTTAATTGGGCATGGGACACAAGCTAAGGCTTGATCACCCTTTTGCTGGCCACCTTTGATGAGAGTGTTTAGTGATTTAAGGCCGAAACACCCACTGATTCGAAGGCACACTACTGAGGATGTGTCCCAAAATGGAAATCTTAACCCAGTCTAAGAAATACACCTCCCATGCCACTCTGTCAACATCACGGCAAATCATGTGAGAGCATACCATCTATTGGCACAATGGACAGTTTTAACATCTCGTCCCGTGTTTTATGATTCTGACAAAAAACAATATTTTGATTTATCATCCCTATCTCAATAAGGTAACAAGTAAAATGACCTGCATATAATTGCACTTGATTATATTTAGCATTTAGAAACACTGAAAATTACCTGCTGCTGCTTATTTCAATTCCAGGGTGAAGTTTAATTCAAATTTCACCTACATATCCATTACACAAAGCACACACAGGGCTATATAAATACGTCAATATATTGTTAGTAATATTCACTTATTAGAACCTCAGTGCACATCCACAGCTATGCACACATACACATGACCTCAGAGCACAGACACATATTCACACACTGTCTACGTATTAAAGTGAGCGCAGGGAACAATCACATAAAGAAGACAAACCAAACACATGCAACATATTTAGACAAGTAGATGCGAAGAAAATACGTACTTAAATAATTGAGCGCAGACACGCACACACACACACACACACTCAAACTCACACCTGCCCCTTCTCAGAACCCCTGTGGGACTGAAGGCCGTAACCTCGAAACTCTAACTCAGTGCCGAGCAAAATGTTTCCACATTTTCCAAATATCCACAAAGGAGCACGTATGTTTTCATAGTGAGCCCAACAGGACAGAGAGTGCCACTGACCCCCAAGTCTCTTTTATCACGCCTAATCTTTAACACACCCCATGGCATCATACATTTACACTGTAGGGCCTGTGTGTATCATGATCACGGGTGTACATAATAAATCGCATTTATAAATTTTTTATACCTGAACTTTCACCTAAGCCGTTTCCTATCGGGTACTTGTAACCACATATTAAGTGTTAGTCCTTACAGAGTAAAAATATAATCACATGATAAAGTGAGTGAGTGAGATTGGAACAAAAGAAAGGCATTTAATCAGCAGCTGCTGCAGAGAGGACCTGTTGTGTCTGCAGTCACTGAAGGTCAGAGCTCCAGCCACCAGCTCCCACACTTGGTTCAAGGGGCACACACCCTGTTTGACTGTTATGGTTGGATGTTAAACTTTCTTCTTTGAAAAAACGTATACTTAGAGCTGGCTTAGATGAGGGCAGAACCATCCCATAGACTGGGGCAGTTTTCCCAAAGGAATGGCATGAATGTTTTATTAATTTTTTTTCGGGGGCCTTAAAGGAATAGTACACCGAAAAATTTAATCACTCATTATCTACCATGGCGATGGACGGATGGGCGAATTGTTTGAGTCCACAAAACCCTTCTGGAGTCTCAGGGGTAAACTTTGTTAGAGCAGTATCCAATACAATCAAAGTCAATGGTGAGTTCTTCTTCAGAGGGAATAAAACAACAGAAAAAACATAATTTATCTCCATACTGCTCGATTGGTGTCATCCAAGTGTCCACAAGCCCCGACATTCATATTCAATCTGAAACGAGGTCATTCACACCGTGTTTTTAGACTAAAAGTCCACCAGAAGTGGCAAAGCTAGAGGACATGAGCATGTCTGACGGGCCGTGAGTGCACCTCTTAGGAAGATATCAGAGGACATTCAGGCCAAAAACATTGTATTACATTATTATATAATTAAATTATGTTTAGCATTTTTACACAGGCTTTTTTGTCTCAGGATGTTGGAGGGGGTTGGCAACCTGGTGCCCCGTATTAAACCAGCCGCCATTGATTACCACAGGCCAAGGGCACTGCATTAGTTTCAATAATTTGATGTCTCTCGAAGCTTGAAAAAAGAGTACAGAAAATCTCAGCATCGTTTACATCACTCACAACATAAAACTTAGTGGGAAGGCTTGCGTCTCCGTGATGCACAAACTTCAATATTATGATGGCTTTAAACTGCCATGATTCAATTCACCATAGGAGAGTGTTGTGAGTGTTAATAAATGCAAAACACCGGAAAACACTCACTATTTTTTCAGTTGTATGAATCAACAGCTTCTCCTTTACGGAAATCACAATATTAACTGGAACATGATCACACAGAAATGAACGTACACTTGTTTAGCATCCAACTGACACATTTTCGATGCATTGCCTCCTGAGCTCGCATTCACTCAATTCACTATCGTGCAATGTTGCCACAGTCATACTAATCCTTCTCTGACAGGGATAAAGATGCCAATTTCCATGTAAAAAAGCCTTCATTACAACATTAGGTCTCTGGCAGTGTGGTCCTGAGGTTCCACATGGCTAATAACAGCCCCAAATCTCCTCAGGACCCTGATCTTTTATTCAACTCAGTCCTTGTGCAGTCCAACAAACTTCATTTATATTGCATGTCCTAGTCAGCAGTACGGAGGGATGCATTAGCATACAGAGTCGCGGACACAGTGATTACAGGCTGACAGGCGACTTACACGCCCCCCTGCGAAGAGCCGAACATGTCTTCATTTCATCCCCCCCTTTCCTCTGTCCCTCTATGGCCTGGAGCAGCTGATACACGGGTTTCTAATAGAGCAGAACACAGGAGAGATGGGGCGAGGGGAGCTTTAATAATGAATGGATGACACTGGTGATGGGAGAAAAGAGAGGCGGAAAGTAAAACGGATCTACAGAGTCAGAGCAAGCTTTGATTAAAGGAGCTTCGTGGCGTATTTTAACATCGATAAAACTCTACAATATTTATGCTGAGACATTAGTAGTGTCATCGTGAACAGACTATCATTAGTAAGGTTAGCAGCCTCGATCATATACCATGTTGTACGACGACAGATTTAGAGGTAAATGCACCGGATTTGTTTTTTTACGGCACAAGGGTAGATTGTTTTATGGCACAAACAAGGAAGAGGATGCTCGTTCGCAGTGCACAGCTGTAGGTTCATGGTTCCTGGTAAGGGCAGCTGACACGCGGCCCTGCTCACACTAGCCTGCCATGGTCAGGATAGGCTGCTGGGCTTTACATCCACCAAGGCTCGGGTAGGACCCACTTCTTCTCACAGTCACTGACATAGCAACGGACTTGGTGTTATTTATTTCATTAGATTCAAGGAAAATCATTGTTAGGCCAGTGGGAACGCAACCCACTGTAGTTGGCGTTGTGGGAGATCACTCACAAGAACTAGTCAGGATCCACTGGAGGTAGTTGGGCCATATTCAGACAGTCAGCAAAAGTGTGTGACAATCACATTCCTTTTCAGTCAGAAACAGCGGGGTGCCACCACAAAGGGCTCTGTCAAAAATAAAAAAGACCTGTCGTCCAGTGAAAAAGTTGAACCTTGGCTAACTTTTGCAGCAGTATAATGAAATATGATAAGTTTTGCAATGATGAAGCAAATTTAACGTGTAGTAGAGAGCGGGGTAATGTGAGACATTTTTTACATTTGCTCCCCTCTAGGCGGGCTAAAATGATATATCAGTAAAATTTACACATTTCCCATTAATTCAGGATGTTTCCTAGCAATGGAAATGATCAGAATGTCTTCAGGTCAAAGGGCAGTGAAATGAAATGATTGTTTTAAAAAAAGTGGTCTTTTGTCTCACTTTATCCCGGCTAGAGACCAGAGAAATCAAGGGGGTAAAGTGATCCACTTACTTTTTCCACTTTAAAACTACCATAACAACACATGTTGTAATAGTTAAAATCCTGACCGCTAGATTGACAACCACTAATATCGGACTAGTAACAGAATCATGGGGATTGGTCAAATAAGCACATTTATGATTATTATGATTCATGTGATCTCTTGCACACCCTAGCTTACCTGCACATTGTTTCTCTGTCCAATTGGCAGGGACAGGGATATTGATTTTCTCTGCGTATTTAAATGCCAGTTCACGGCACTTAACTGGAGCAAGGCCATGGAACTGGTCAGCTAGTTGTTTCAAGTGTTTGTCAAGCTCCTCCTCCATCTCATCTGTGAATATTCTCTTTACGTCAGCTACTGCACCCCAGGCTACTGATTTTACTTTCCCTTTGTCTTTTTTCTTTATGAATCTTTTGAGGGTTGTCTTATCAATATTTCTATCCCTTCCAGCTTTTTAAGGACTTCTTTCCTTGCATGACCTCAGCGGCTGCACTCTCCATCTCTGTGAGGAGTGTTTGGCCCCAGGTTGTCTTCCTGGTGTATAGTTTCTTGGCATGATGGCTTTTCTACAATGTTTATGACATTACAAATAAAACATATGTAATGTAATATTACACTACAATATGTTTAAGACTAAACTTAACTTGTGCTTCATGTCTCACTTTACCCTAGAGCATTTGTCTCACTTTACCCCACAGCCAACATTTTAGAAAAAAACAAAATCTCTTAGCAATTCAGGCTAATCTTCAGCTAGCATCAATCACATGGTTTTATATGTTGGAAGTTCATCAACATGTATGATATAAGTTTTTCTATCTGGATCTGAAGCTCTTTTCAGACATGAACTCCTGATAAAATCTGGAGATTTGGCTCAGGACTTTAACCGCAGTCTGCCTTTCACACATGCACCTTCACAGCAACATCAAATCCTCCATGTTATTCAGGTGAGGGGTGGAGCACCCGCGTGCAGCAGACAGAGGCAGGAAGTGCTGTAATAACTCCGTTGCAGAGATCATGTGATCATATGTCTGAGGAGATGCTCAGTCATCCAGGTCATGGTAAAGCCAGGTGGTAAAAACAGGTCATCCTGACTTGGTCAACCATAAGCATGTTATTATGGTCAGTGGGGCCCGGCCCCCCTCAAATATCCTGGGAATAAATAACTTTAAATTTAAACATGTTAAACATAATTTCATTAGATAATGATAGTTAACTCAGACAATGTGCATGGTAGACCGTAAGCGCCTGCAAGCATTTAATAAATTGTTTTCAAATTGAATTTGGTTAATTTCTGTCTAAATAAAGACATGGGGGGTGTGGGGGGCGCCAGCCAAATGAAAGGGAGTGTGGGTCTTTAAACTTTTGGCAACCACTCGAAAGACCTTGGTCCTGATCACACCTGGTACGAACATCGCTTCCTGAGAGATGTGATTAGGGGAAAGTTGTGTCCACTTGGGAAGTTGGTCTGTTCACACCTGACATTAAAATGTGTCTCTTGTGACCACTGGTGATTGGATCTCACGTCCCCACACTGTAAGCAAAAAAAGACGAGTCTGTTGTCAATTTGTGAGTGTGTGTCGTCGCTAGATGGAAAGAGAGAGAGGCGGAGAGTATCAATGTGCTGTGTGCAGATCTACTGTGAAATAAGATTTAACCTATTAGAAAAAACAGAAATCCAAATGTGTTTGCCAATGTTGATACGCCCATGAACACATGAATGCGTCGCATGTGTAAAATCTGGGAGTTAGTAAGCTTGACTCTGTAAACTCTCTTTTACTTTCTTGTCATTCACCACTTCAGGTTTCTCTTCTTATTTATTTTAAGAATGTTATTTTGTCCACTTTTACAAATAAAATTTTTTAAGGATAACAGGGGAGAAAATGGATGAGTCGGGAGAAAGAGGAAGCTGAAAAAAGAACAAATAAAAATGATGAATTGATAGATTTTGGAGAGTAGAGGAATTGGACAAGTGTGTGTATGTGTGTGTGTGTGTGTGTGTGTGTGTGTGTGTGTGAACGCGTGTGAGAATAAGATTCAGGAAAAAGTGTGTGAATTTGTGTCTGTGTGTGTAGGTATGTGTGTGTGTGTAGAGGGAGAGGGAACGGGGGGTTGTAATGTATTCAGGACAGGCCTGGCCAACCACTGCTATCAAAGGGACCTGCCTGACGAACTGTAATAACTGGAAAATTATTTTGATAGCCTGAAACAATCTTGGATATCACAGAACTTTATTAAAATAATATCAAATCAAATTAGCCTGTATCCCCATAATGAATTAAGTAACAGGTTACGCCGATATTAATCTCCTGGCTGGCTCGCAGGCATGACAGCTCCAGCATTTAATCAGGGCTACCTCTCTCTCTCTCTCTCTCTCTCTCTCTCTCTCTCTCTCTCTCTCTCTCTCTCTCTCTCTCTCTCTCTCTCTCTCTCTCTCTCTCCACAGGAGGGTCTTTTAACACACACATCCAGGAGAAATACTCTGCAAGCCGACAGCCCCGTAGCTGCGTGGCAGTTAAGCGAGGAAGGCTTCAAAAGACAACCCCCCCGCCCCCCTCCCAAATAAAGTGGGTGATTTTGCCCCAGCAGCCCCCCCCCACTACGACTTGTCACTCGCCCCCGGTGAGGTTATTCAAGAGCAGAGGAATCAGTGTCTCAGATGTGTTTGGGTGGGTGGAGGGGGGTGTTTGGGTGAGGATGTGGGGAAGTGGGGGTCTCCAGAGAGTTGTGATTAGCAGCTGACCCACAGGGACAGAATTAAGAGCCCTTCCTCACACCTCCCCTTCCTTTGGTTCCCCTCATCCCTGATTCATGCCAGGCTAAAGTAAATTTAAAGGGACTTTCAAACCTAAATAACAATGTCAGACTGTAACGAAGGCGGCTATTCAATGCCCCCTTTATTTGAAATTCTTTAAGCTCGACTTGTTCTCGGGTTTTGGGACACACACAGCCAATCACTTAAACAATTGAACTAACTGTACTTCAACAGGATAATCCAGTCAGTGTCTTTGATGGAAAATAGAGCATCTGAAGATTTTCTTCTTTTCATCTCTGCTGCCTTCCTGCCGGTCATATCAGAGTCATTCACTCATTCATTTCTGCCAACATATAACCACTCAAGAGTTTATGGTTTACTGAGCAGTAAAATTATGTTTCAGACACTTTTTTTTGCATCATCACTGACTGAGCATCATGTCACATTTAAATGTCTTGGCAAAAAGTGACATCCATATCCACAGACAACAACCATAAGAATTCAGACTTTAGAATAAGATGGAAAATATGATTGGTTCAAGATCCGTCTTAAATGTCTCGAGAACCATGTTGTGCTTCAACTGTTGACAAGGCCCTTTGGAAAATTTGAAATGAATGTGTCAGGAGAAATAAATGTGGTTCCTCTTGGTCAAGAAACTGAGTGAACGCAGGAAAAAGATAAGATCAGCTGTCGGTGAACAGACAAAATCCATTATTTTTGATTTAGGAGGAAAAGTAATTTGTGGACTAAAATGCACCATTCAATTTGTATACGATAATAAAAATGGCGATATGCGATTGAAAGCTCTGAAAAACTGACTTGATATTAGACTTTACGATGGATTCTCTTGCCTTTAAAGAATCGTTCATCCAAAAATGGAAATTCACTCATTATCTACCCAAACCCTATGGCGATTTGTGTTTGAGTCCACAATACGCGTCTGGAGTCTTGGGGTAAACTTTGTTAGAGCAGAATCCAATACAATTGAAGTCAATGGTCAGTCCTTCTTCAGACGTAATAAAATAACAGAAAAATATAACAATAATAAGTGTCCGCTGAAGATGAAGTCACTAATCAGCTACACTGTTTCCTCCTGAAACTCAAACACTTCACCCAACCCCACCATTGGCATTGGGGTGAGTAGATACTTTTTGGGTGAACTATCCCTTTAACAAGCTGCTTTCAGACATGCATTGAACTCCAGACATTCTCCTGAAAAGGGAAATTTGACCAAGGGCGAGTGGGTGTGTTGATGACATTTCTAACTTGCAACAGATGCAGAACTGAAAATCCAAAAAGAACAAATATTTCAAGTTGAAATAGAGGTGTGATACAACGTGAAGAAGCTGACAAAGATGTCAACTTGGAAAGACAACAAGATTCTTAAGTTTTTGGTGATATTGGCTGATGCCGATGTTGATGTGCTGCAAACAAAAACCTGTGATCTCTATAGAGGAGTTTATACGTTACATTTATTGCTGCATTGTTCTTATGTGAAAGGCCGACAGGGTCTGAAAACTGCTTAAGACAGAAAGTGCAAAGAGACAGGAAACAAAGGGGAATGACATGCATTAAACACTCTGGACATCCGGGAGTGAACCAGGGCATACATGTGCTCTAACCATTCAGCTAACAGGTCACCGCAAGATCTTTTTTTTTCAGACGTCTTCCTGCCTTTGGTTTCTCTGAAAGAGCTGTCTCTTCTTTCAACCTCATGAATAGGCATGAGTGGCAACACAGAGGTCAGTGCTCACTTATTTGGGTTGGCAGCTCAACGGCTGCATTTAAACATGTCATTAACATATGCCTTTTATCTGAAATGTGGTCAGATACAACTTAGATGCATTACAATTAGTACTGAAGACGGTGTAAAGACTTTTTTTTTTTAGGATTTGTATTATGGTGGTACATACATACTTCCCAAGTATGTATGTAGATATTTGTAAAACCCATCATCCTGAGCCCGTAGTCTCTCAAGTGCGGCTCATGAAGAGGTGAAGAAGGGGAGCCACTGTGCCTCTTATTCTTTGCTCCCGCCACCCCTTTCTCATTCCAGTTCCCTCCCCGTCCTCCACCTAAACCCCCTCCCGGCTCATACTGCTGTTGCTTCCCTCTTATCTGTCCCCCGCCTGCCGTCTTTCTTCTGCGTCCCCTCCTTGTTGTTGTGTTTGCCCGGCGGACTGCGCCACACAGCCCACCTTGGGGTGGGAGGGAGGGATGGCGGGGACACTAAATCTTTTGATGCAGCCGTTTGTGGCGATAACATCTGAACTTGCCGTGCCTTTGCCAGGCAGCGCTGACAGATGTAGTAGGACCCTTCCACAGCTTCCAGCTATTGGATATCTATTACTGCTGGTGCCTTCTCTCTCTCTCTCTCTCTGTGTGTGTGTGTGTGTGTGTGTGTGTGTGTGTAGCACACAAATATCTTTATGAACAAATCTATCACGAGCATCAGGACACACATCTACAGACACTCACATGCAAATACACACACCCATATACACGAATGGAAAACAAAGTCATGTCACTCATATTCACATATTCATATCATATAAAACCATCTTTCCTATTAGAGTTCCTGCACTTAGAGAAGCAATAGTGAAATATGAAGCGTTTTATCTTCCGATCCAGGTACATTCATTCCTGCATGTCAGGGCGTGTATGTCCTTGAACTTCTGCACCTGGCACCGACACACACACACAAAACCCGAGCTTGGTGCAGATTCCCTTTTTATGGTCTTGGAGAATGATGCGTTTGGTCTAGAAACAGGGCTAAGACATCAAGTCACAACAACATCACAAAAGTGATGCACCCCCTAAGTGTCCCCGCACCAATTTGGTGACACGTTTCAATGACAGCGTGAGGCCTGGCGTTATCAGGGATGTAATAGCCGGCCTTAACATACACTCAGCTGAGCACGTTAGAGCAGAATGACGTCTGTCATGGAGAAGCGTCTGAATCTGCTTCACAAAGCAGGTGATTTGTAGCTGATCACGTTTTTGAAATGGAGTGAATTGGGACGTCTTCTAAATATGAGCACTTGTGCACTGTGAGACTCGCAGTGTTTGTGTTGAGATACGCCCCTGTGTGTGTTTGTGTGTGTGTGTGTGTGTGTGCACGTGCGTTACTTCCTCCACTGGGGATTTGAGTGTATGCCATCTGGCTGCTCGGGAGGATGGGGAGGCTAGGCAGGGGTGGTGGTGTTGGTGGGATGGGGGGGGGGGGGCGTTTGCGGGACGGCTGCTTCCCATTATGATGGCTCCTCCGCCCCCAGTACCCATCCCTCTGTGGCCCCAATAGACCTCGGTATCACTTCCTCAACACTCCAAACCAGACAAAAACACACATACACACTCACATATGGCCTGCATTGGATCACCTCCTGTCTGTCCATGACCCAAACTGCTTTTGTTGTTGGGTTCAAGAGTGTGAACTTCACAGTGTTTAATGAAATCTTAATTGGCCACAGTCAAAACTTTGACTTTGGCTCCAAACAACCTCCTCAACCCAAGGCTTCATAGAACAGTTACTAGCAGAGCACAGAATCGCAATTTATTTAACAATACACACAAAGAAACCTGCCAAAATAAATAATTGATTTATAGGAGATACAGATTTTTTCTGTGTTTTGGCTTGTAATCCATTTTCAGTGCATTAAAAAAACGTTTCGTTCGACAAAATATTTGACAGAGTTCACTGTTAGGTTTGTGCTGCAGTGCTCTTTTAAATTTGGGACGTGTTTTTGCTACCTCTATTTAAATCTAATTTTCACACGTTATAATAAAAGCAAAATCAATTGAAGGTTGACTGTCAAATAATTTATCCATAATGAAACTTCATACAACCGGATACAGACAAAATATACAAAAACATTTTACACTATAAAGTTAAGGTTTTTCAACTGCAATGCCTTACAATTCTGCATTGTGTATATATATATATATATATATATATATTATATATATATATACTTCCTGTCTTTGGAAACCATTAAACATAATGAAACATTTTTAGTGTCTGAAGCATTTTTGTGGATAGTAAAAAAAAAGCTCTTTCCACTGATATGGGACGAGTGATTCTTTCTGCTGCGGGTCTTTATCAGGTGAAAGTCCTCTGGTCCTTGCTTTCATGCTTTGTGTTTTGAAAAACTGGGAGAAAACTGTGCAGTTTGCATGAAAAGTGATCTCAGCAATGGCTAAAATAAACTTAATAAAGAACTCTCCCTACAGAAACTCAATCTTCTGAGGGGAGGAAAATCTAACGGAACGTCCAAAGAGTAATTTACTGTATATTTTTGTGGGCTATGTAATCTGGTCCTTGTTCGAGGGGAAATAGCAACAATGTGCTGAGACTGGTAGAGTTATGTTTTAACTTAGTGTAAATAATAATCCATATAATTTTAACTTCTGGTTACATTCAATCCCCGCTGAGCACTACACAGTGTTAACTTTAAGAGCACGAATTTCTACCTCAAAACAAAAACCTACAGAGATTAGAAATGATGACAAAGCTCAGAGATGGAGACGAGTATTAATATCAATATTAATATCGGTGTCTCACACACACACACACGCACACGCACACGCACACACAGATACAAAGGAAGTGCCAGGACCAAATCACCATCCAGCCCACTTGCCCCTGCGCTTCACCCAGGTGGCATCATGTGAACAATGAGCTAATGAGATTTAAGGATAGGGGCCTGAGCGCCTGCCAAATTACTGCCAGCCAAGAGAAAATCTTCCCCCAGCTCCACTTCTTCCTCTTTTTTTTATTTTTTTTTCACACCCACCCATATTTGTCATTCAAACCAGCTTTAATGGAGAAAGATCTATGCATATGTAAGTGACAGAGCTGGAAGCCCATTACCGGCATTCAGTGGAGCACTGTGGAGAGGCCCTCTCCAGGCTTGGATTACTGACCATTAGGGCTTATTTCTGCACCGTCTCCAGGCAATTATCCCCCCACCCGCGCCTACTCCCCCTTACCCCAAACACACACACACACACTCACACCCTCCTCACACATCCGCATCACCCACTCCCTTGCCCCCTCACCCTTCCTCAATTTAACCATTTCACATCTTGAAGAGTTGCACCTCGGACTGCTCTCAGTGTACTATCTGTCCGCGTGTTGAATCGTACATGCATGTTGTTCAAAGCCCCTCGTCTGCTCCCAGCGTGGCGGACTCGTGGGGGTGGAATGGCGGCCGCAATGACGAAGATATTAATGATGATGATGATTCGGTTGAGTCAGGAGAAAATAGCTCCCACTGTGTATGCGCACACCTGTAATTAATGTTGTCACCCCAGGTTCCGCTTGCTCTCTAATGAAGCCAATGCAAAAATAATAAAAAAATAATGTGCGGCGCAGAGTCGAGAAGCGAGCAGATTTGCATATTGACGCTGGCGATGAACAATATGTTTTGGCATGTGTGTGTGACGTGTGTGTCTGTGTGTTTGTGTGTGTGGGGCAGACAGAGAAAGGGAGAAAGTTCACCATCTTGGCTTTCAGCTGATTTAGAAGGGTTTCTATGGAGGATAAATGAAGAAGGTAAGAGTGCAGGTTGGACAGAAATAGTTGTAAAAGTGGGAGAGGTAGGATGGATGACTTGAAGTGTGAGTAGGTTGTATGTGCTCGTGTGTGCGGAGCCAGGTGAAGGCTTTGAGCGAAGGCTCCTAGCTTTGACCTGATTAGTGTGAGATGCACAGTAACCTAAAGGCTAGACATTGGCCCATCTCCAACAGCTGTGACCTATCTGCCCCCCCAACCCCCATACATACACACACACACACACACACACACACACACACACACACACACACACACACACACACACACACACACACACTCTCTCTCTCCCTCTCTCTCTCATGGGAAAAAGGGGACAATGCTGTTGTAAGTGGGTTGATTTGCACATTAGTTATAGTTTAACGTTTGCAGCTGATAGGGATGTCACTGAACCAGGGGTACAGTGATTGGCTGTTGGCGATCTCTGCCGGTTTCTGATGCCAGTGGAGAGGCAGGTGTTCACAGTGATGATGAAAAGCTTCCGATCCCTAACAATAACCCAATACAATCATTCCTGAATGAATGAAAATAAACACCACAGAAGTTACCTGGATGTAAATCCACTTATAGATCTTTTAACCCACCGTTCTTCTGCAGTATATAGCAAAGCGAAAGAAAGAGTGTACAACACAGTCACACAGTGGGTTCATGTGTTTAACATCTGTCTAGTGTTGCAGTGATGCTGTCAATGGGAGGAATCTGATGTGGGACTGTTAGGAATGTTACAGGCAATTAATTTGCAAATGATAGAAGATACTTCAATGCCATTCAGTAGTAAATATTTAGTGCATACTACAAGGTACTACATCATAATATATTTATTATTAATTATTCTCGCTCAGGCAAATTTATAATTAAATTATTTGTCTCAGTTTTCAGCATATTAATGTGTAAATATTTGCTAATATACAGTGTTAAACTGTAAACAGCAAGAATCACAGGGAAAACCCTGCATTTGTGCTTGTATTGGCTGACACAGCCATACAGGTGTAGAGTGCCAGGACATTATTACCTGCTGATGGAAAATGCCTTCCATCTTGACATAAATTGGAAAACAATGGATCTGAAAGTTCGGCCTGTTGATGGCGCTACATAAATCCAGAGGATCATGAAGACAAGTGTAAACTGCATCCTGGCAGCATGGCTCCAAAGTAACAATTAGAAAGCAGCACTCATATTCACAGGTATTCGATTATGCACACACACACACACACACACACACACACACACACAGACACACACACACACACACAAACAAACACATGCATCACGCACTGAAGCTGGTCTATCTCAGATGAAGTCTGCATGATGAAATTACTGCAGTATAAACACATCAAAAGTTGAGCAGCTCAATTATTTAAAAGCACAGCGAGTGCATCGTTAAGGACACAGTAATTATCCTCCATCTTAATGAAGTTTTCATTAAGACAGCTGCATTATGCTATCTGTCTCCTCAGAGATTTAATATTCCCACTGTAGACAGGTAATGCTTACGCTCCAGTCATTTGCAATAGAAGAGCATTGTGAACTAGTGAAAAGGTGTACTTTTAATCAAAGCCTGACAAAGCAGGGGTTTCAGATCCAAGGAGTTAATTTCTCTGCTATTCATTTTTTTGTTTTTGTTTTACAATTACATTTTTTTTTTTTGCCTTTATTTAACCAGGTCGGTCCCGTTGAGATACAATGACCTCTGGCCAAGACAGCAGCATACAAAAAATGTCAACAGTCACAAGACACACAAAAATCACATAACACAGATCATGATCATTGTTCATCTGGTAGTTGTAGGGAAAGGGGAACTGTGCAAGTAAATTTCACTCATACAGTGGCAAATCTGTTTACATAAAAAAACCACAGGCATCAGTGGCTGGGCCATCGAGACATTTAGTTCAAAAGGTTAACTAGGGAAAGAGCATATAGTTCTGTAAAGGCCTGACAGTCACCTTGTGAAAGGACATTTCAATTCCTGGATCAAATTGCACACACTTAGAAGTATCAGTCCCCTAAATATGCCTGATCTTTCATCAAGATCCATTGATTATTCTCTGAGAAACAAAGGAAAGTGTCAAATAAATAAATAGATACAAAAAAAAAAATCAGCTCTTGCAATGAAGGAAGTGAAACAAAAATACAATTCCCTGATCCGGCCCCTGGGCCCAGACCATCTGAGACCTTGTTACTTTGGTGGATGTAATATAACTGATCCATAATGTATTGTAACATTTAAAGAAGAAGGTGTTGGAGACAAATCATTGTCAGAAGACCAGAGAAAAGTTGGTGTGTCGTTAGAGAAAGCTGATGTCTTCATACGTTCTTTCATCTGATTCAACTGACTTTCTGCAGACTTTATTGTAGGGGGTCATGTGGAAAAAGTCTGCAGATAGTCCAGAGGCTGTCACTCAGACATTTGCATTTACAAGTGCCCCTCCTCTGGGGAAAGTGCTGGGAATCTCCGGAGTTCAATGTGAGTCTGAAAGCAGCCGAAGTAGGTTATACTCTCGGATAAAAGAGTCTTCATCACACTTCTGCAATGTCAGTAAAACTAAAAGTGTCAGTCTATCTCATTGTAAAGATAAAATTAGTTAATATCTATTAGTTCAATTGGTCCAAACTTTTATTTCTAATATAGAATTTGAATAATAAAGTATATTGTAGGTAACTGTAGGTCGGAATGGGCCATTCTTTATCTCTGCCCTCTGTGGATCTTCCCCTTTTTGATGTCAAATGAGTCCAGAAATAGCAAATTCTCCCTCCTGTACAAATTTGGCACTGGTGCAAAACTCGTGCTGCTGTGGTCCTGGGAGGCAAACAATGCTCGGAGGAAAGCGAGATGAGAGAAACCCAGTGGAAGCCTTTGATCCTGGAAGATATTAGAGAGAACCAGAGAATAAGGTATGGCAAAAGGGGAAAAAAAAGACGTGTTGTATAAAATACAACTTGGAATCAAAATGCAAATCACATTGAAAATGCATTAATGTTCTTTGTTTTTTTTCTCTCTCCATTTCTCAATCTCCCATTGTAATTAGCAACACCAGTAGTGTTTGTATTCCCTCTAACCTCGTTAAGAAAAAAAGCTTTTCTTTATTTCTTGGTGTACAAGCGGGGATGTCACTGAATATTTAGATCAAGAGAAAATGAGAAATGCCTTTTCAAACTTGCTTCAACATATTTATGTGTCTAAAAATTAATGATAAAAGAAAAAAGAAATCAAATGAGGGATTATGAAAGGGCACAAAACCGAGCAGGGGAAATAAAAGAGAGGATTAGACTGAATTTTATCATTTCCTCTTGTAGGGGAAGTTTTTTCCCCCCCAAAAAATACATTGTTAATTTTTTCCATCTTTGGCACATTATTGAATTGTTTCCTCGGGGATGATAGGGAAGTGAGGGCGCCTCTTGCTGGGCTGAGGCTCTCTAATGATGCCTTTGTAGGGACGTCAGCTCCATGTTCAAAGGCAGAACTCCAGCCAGCTGACCCAGCCTTTTACAACCTGACAATGAGCAGCTGTAATTGAAAAGTGTTGAAGGAAAAACACACACGCACACACACACGCAGACATACACACAGCACACACACAAACGCTTCTTGAGAATATGATAACTAGCGAGCACTGCTCGATCCAGTGCTCTTAAACAGGCTTTAATGCCACTCACAGACCCCTACCTGTTTAGCATGCTAACAAGCTAACAGAGGCTTTCCATTAGGCTACTGTAACACGGGCTAATGCACTGCACACCCTCTTGTCCATCTAATAGGGGGTTATGCTAATAAGCTAACAAGTGTCATTGCGTTGAGGTAATGTAACATGGCCTAATGCCATATCGCTCCCATATCATAAGTCCATGCTAACAAGCGAGCATGCGATCAGGGCCTAAAGGGGGACATTGCCCGCCTATTCAAACATGAGTTGAAATGCTAACGAGCTAATGCCTCAGTCCATTACTGGAACATGAACTAATGCTAATCAAACAGTCCTCATCACCGGCCCTAAAAGGGACTGAGGTCTAGGGAGCAGAGGCTTTTAAAGGCCATATGGTGCCAATCTTTTACAAAGTAGATGCTTTAAAAGTCTACAAAATAAATGTATTGTAAATTCAGTCTGAAAAAATCAAGTAACACTATACTTCTAATACAATACATTACAATAAGACATTTAAAGATTGTGTATTATAATTGAATCATGTTACAGTTCATGGACAAAACTGAGCTTTGTAAAGTGTATGTAAGGAGAAAATAAGGCATTTATAAAACAACTTTTATAAGTTAGGTTAGACATGCACAGACTTGTGCTCAGTAATAATGACACAAGCACTAATGTGTCAAGGATTTATGCTTTCAAGGGGTCTTCAGATGTCTGCAGAAATCAACTCTGCATGACCAGTCATAACCTGGAGCAGATATCTCATTTACTTTGAGTAAAACCAAAATTCATCCCATGTGAACTGATCGCCATTGTCTCCTTAGGACACGTCTAGCAGGCTATAGGAGTGTAGAGTCTTAGAATTCATTAGGAACATAGAACGGAAACATTTGATAATAAACATACCCCTCAAAATGTATCCAAATCTTTTGCAATTGTACCTGTGGCCCTCAACCATGAATCTAGCTCTATGTTAAATTACTAAATTCAGGCACCATTCCTTCTTTCAGTGTTGATGTCTCTGATATTATACATAGTAGTGGTCCATACAAAAATGAATGAAATGTTCAGACGCTGATGTTTTTCCCAGGGCTTCACATTCACTCAATATTTTTCTCAGTTTTCCCTTATATTCTGGCTATGGGTTTTTAATCACCACCATGTAAGATCACATCAGCAATATCATATTTTGAGCCATTGTGGGTCAAAAAGAGGTCCTTCAATGGGACGTTTGGCCATAAAGATTTGTCTTGTAAACGAGACCAGTTCATGAGACCAGTGGGGTCTCGGGTCCTTCAGGCCAAATCTAGCCCTCCAACACAAATTGTTTGTAGCTGTTTTTCCATTTTTATAGAAAACTGTTTAATTTAATTTAATCACAATCCTACAATGTTAATAAAGGACTCAAAATATGTAAAACTTCTCCAAATGAGGGAAACAAAACTGAAAGCCATGGAATCCTGAACCAGGCTATTTGAACAGTGCATGATGCTGAACAACATAAAGGAATATTATCCACTTCGATTAAATGGAACAAGTGCCCTTTGAACTCAAACAATTTTCTATGAATTTAGCATAGTTGACCAGAGGACATTTGTGTCAACCACAGTACTCTCATTCAACCATAAATGACGCAGGCCTCTGTTTATGGTGTGGGTATAACTTATCAATTATATTTCTAGTCTTGTGCAACACACAACATACATTCATTCAAATGAGCCATTTCTTTTGTCAAAGGAAAAAAAAGTGTAAGATATATTTATCCTGTCTACCCTCAGATAGTCCTCAGATAACTTAATGTCTAATGTATCCCCAGAAAAAAACAAAACATATAATGTTAACAAATAGCCTGCAGTTTCCATTTGACTGCAAAGGGCCCCCTCAAAGAAAAATGCTGAAAAAAGACTATTCATATTGATTTAAAATATGAAATAAAAATAAAAACGTCAAGCACAGGTTTTTGGAAAATGTTCTTGCAACATGGCTGTAGTCAGACCTGTCTTCTCATAAAACCTCTTAAGTTCTGCCCGGCCAAGTGAAGGGCTATCACACAGCAGACGCCTTGCCCTCAGAGTAGATGGATGTGTCCATTTGACATCCCATCCTTTCATCCTCACTGTCCCCCTCCTTTTCTCTGCCTCCTCAACCGCACAACCAAACTATCCGAATAGAGAGATCTGGAGGAGGTGGGGTGGCAAGGTGGCAGGCGCCCCAAATGTAAAGCATACGCAATCACTCAGATACAAGTGGCACCGCTAAAAATTGCCTTCATATATCAGCTTATGGTTTACGTGCTGTGGCAGAAAGGACGGCAAAAGGTCAGGTGGAAAAACATATAGACGTGTCAGAGCCACTGCTCGGGGCGCCGGAGCCCTGGGCTGATGGCTGAGGAGATGCGTTTGTGTGTTTGTGTGTGTGTGTGCGTGTGTGTGACAAACTCTAGGATGCCAGAGCAGTGTTTGATGAGAGCCCTCTTTATGTGTGTGTGTGTGTGTGTGTGTGTGTGTGTTTGCTTGCATGTGTATGGGATACTTCTGAAACACTACACTTCACAAACACATATAAACAAAACAAATAAAGACAACACTGATGATCGCATAAAGTACAAAGCACCAAAACATGCTTATGTCTTAGCTTTTTATAACCTTATTCCTTAACCTAAACGCCATCCATACTCGTACCTATCACAGGCTTTGTCCTCTCCCCATCTTTACCTCCATCTTTTACATTTTAAAGGAGTACTTTGCTAAATTTGATTTTCATAACCATGTATTAATCAATGGCAATGCACATCCAGCTGCTGGAGGTTAATTATTCCTTTTTTTCCACCACTGACTGACACATTCAGATTCCAGTGGGGAGTTTGATTAGTTTCTGTCTTTTTTCCGCACAGCTAAATGAGCCCGGAGAGTTGAAGCATTAAGTCCACTGCTGGGGAAGCACAGTACTCATGCTGCTTTTGCCTGTAAGCAGCACTATTAAGTGAAATAAAGACTAAAGGCTTGGCCACACCAGGAGGTGGTACAATCTAATTAATTCTTGTGTCCTTAATATTTGGTCCTAGGCGTACTATGATATTAACTACAGTGACAAGGCTAGAGCCATCATGTTAGCCGACCCGGCTAGCTCTAGTTAGACACAGTTGCTTCCGGGGCGACTTTTGTTGCTAATGTTTTGTTTACTCGCTTTTTTTTTTGTTCCGTGTCATTCAATAAAACTTTATCAAAGAGGGAAAGTAAAGGTCTTTGAGTCTCTTTCCTTAATGAGGTATTTAACACAGTTTATTCTTATGACCTAATATTTTAGCTTGAAGCAATTAAGTAGTTAACTAGACATAACTAGTTTATGACTAGATAATACAGGAAATAAAAAAATATCTATAGATGTGGTCATGGTTGGTAACAAAATCAAATGTTACCTGCAAACAACTGTTACAGATGTGATTTTTTTTATATATGTATATGTGTGTGTATATTTTCCAGTTAATGCCAGAAACATTTATCTTGAGCGGGTGGGGGAAAAAAAGCCATGAACACACCTATTCCAAAGGTAGACTTGAGGGATGACCATTAAAACCATATCTAAATTGTATGGTTATGTGTATGTGTTCATCGTCTTTATCTCAGATTACTATCATTGTGAGGGCATTTGCTGATATAAAAATAAACGTGTATGTGCACACACACACGCACGCACGCACGCACGCACGCACGCACGCACGCACACACACACACACACACAGGTATTGGCTGGATACTGTAACCTCTTCACCGACCTCCGCTGACAAGACAGATCACTCCATTCATCTACGGGTGAGTGCACCGAGCGCTCCATTCATCTGCGGCTGAGTGGATCAGGCCGACCGGCATTTTTCACACTGCTGGCCCATGATGCATCTGGGGCTCTGGAGGAATGTCACTGGCCTGAATGCCCTGATCTGTCATGAGGCCCGGGCTTCCACACAACTCTATACACAATGACACTCGCACACAAACACACAAACACAGGTTTGATTGGCTTTAGCTAACGTATTTAGACGTACAGCGCACCACATCAGAATGACGTCATTTCATATTACTAAATTACAGTATGTTCATTGCAACACAGACTATTTTATGACTAAACAGTTCAATCTTTATGGTTTTTGTATTGAAAACTTTTGTTTACGGTACTATTGAGTGAAGTGTCTGCAACCATTTCATGGTACCTGACTGAAGAATTAGTCCAACCACTGTTGACCATCAATTGGCCCAACTGCTAGTATCCACATAATAGTAAATTGAAATGTATATTAATTCACATTATTTCTACTTTCTAAAAGAAGTTGTGACAAGTTCTCAGAGGATCTCTGATATTGGTTGACAGAGACACTTCATGCAAACATAAAAAACACAAAAAAAAGGAATGAAGTAGCCCAACTTGACAAATCTACGACAAGTGGCCGTTAAGAGTCTGTCTTTTTGCTGAATGTTTATGAGCACCTTTAATTAAAAAAAAGTTCTAGAATCCATCACACAAGGGGTTAAAAGTCACTCACATTCCTCAAGCAATATATTCTATTAATAGTCATAGCTGTTAGACGTTAATTCCAAAGTCAATAAAGAGAAATGTAAAATATAGAATAAGGACAAATGGTAATTAGAAGATGGAGTGCATCATGCATTACCTTCCCCTGTCAGTTACATATGTTTGAGAACTAGGCATTTCAATAGCAAAATATTCATTTGGTATTTATGTGGAAGGACCATATCTATATTCTGGTATGTGGTTCAATATTGGAACACCCCCAATTGATATGACTTCATTCCAAAACCAGGCAACAGAAAACAAACCATCATCATCCACTTCTCATACAGATCAAATTAGAGTTTTACAAATGTGAATAAAGTCAAACTTTTGAGTCTTTTTTGAACAGCCCATTTCTTTGAGCTGCAGTTTAATTTTAAAATCCCATCTTTGTGTAAACAGTTAAGAAGCTAATAAAACATGCTGGGGTGACTGACGCTGGTGTAAGTCAGTCTGTGGGTCAAACATAAAATAACTGGTGCAACAGCCTGGAGATGAATAGTTTAACTTGGTTTGTGAGAGCTTAGTCAAACGACTCTGTGAATAAAACAAAGATAGATCCATGTTCTGTGGTCAGTTGTACGAGTGGCGGAGTTGGAGTCAAATAGAGGGGAAATTAGCATTGTGATACTAACGGGTGAATTATGAACACCTCAGTGAATACATGGAGCACCTCTGGAGACCTGAAGATTGGACCCTGAACAACTCAAGCATTCACAGTGACCTGGCTGTCACCAGCCTTAGAGAGAGAGAGGGAAGAGAGAAGGAAGAGAGAAGGAGAGGTAAAGGAAGGATGGAGACAACACTGGATGTGTTTGGTCCCCTGGTACCTCATGTTGCAAATATGCCCATTTGTGGCAAAGGGGAACTCAGCTGATTTTACACATGAAAGAGTTTTTTAGGTAGTCTTGTGGGATTAGTACTATATGTGAAAAAAAGTTGGAAAAAGATGCATATGTATTGAATGTTTCGTGGCCTCGGAGGGAGATACGCAAAATCTAACAATTCCACTCATTTCATATCGGATGGGTCAGAGTCGTTTGGGGCTAATGATTGCAAATTTGGACTGGCAAAAAACTTGGGGTGTGTATTGTAGTAGAAGTGAGCTCTCCAGACATATGTGGTGTTTCTGTAGGAAATATAGGTACCAGGTTTTTACAAGGACAAATAAAACTTGGCATAAAAAAGACAACATCTCTGGTTCTGCTGCTGCAGCGATTCTTACTTATTTTTCTCCAACTGACCAGTGTGAGTTTGGCAGTGAAATGCGTTGTTAAATCAGTGCTAACTCACAAAAATGCACACATCAATGTAGATTGCTTTGCTTTATTTAGCTTGTTAGGTCCTTTCATTGCTTTCAAGCATTTTTTTTAAACTCTGACCCTACACCTATATCTTGCCTTTATCTTGTAAACAGAAGTTTGAATTAAAACAATCTTGGTCCACCATCTTTTTAAAGAGGTTTCAACCACAATCTCATGGTCGACATCAGCAGGTTGAGGCTAGAGTTGACTTAGCCTCAACCTGCTGATGTCGTTACGTCCAGTGTTGACACATTGACTGGAGGTTGGCATGAAAGAAAAGCTGATGGATGTCCCTAATGGAAAGGGTTTGTCTGGGAAACATGAGCATGCTCTATATGTTTTATACATGTCTGCATCTTATTATATAGTGTAATATACTTCACTTGTTTCTTGTTTCGAAGTGGAAATTTGACCTCATACTAACGAAATCACAAGTAAACACCATGGACACCATGACCATCCAAAGCCTAATGATCAGTGCCTAATGTAAAATAAGTGTCAGATGCATAAAGTAGAGAGAAGGATATGACATTGGACCAACTGTTCGACAGGCCATCCACACATCCATCCACGAGAGATGCAAGTTAACGTGGGTTTCAAACAGTGACTAGTTATTTCGACCAAAAAAAATATAAACTATCTTTAGTGAACTTCTGTTGCGAAATATTCAGATCAGACCGAAAGCCCTCACATATCAACCCTCATTGATTTGTCTTTATTGTGTCTATCAAGCTTGGGTCACCATTGATGAAGTCATCTGTGACATAATCAAGGTACATTGAAGTAAAAACAAACTGATTGCTGGATTAATTAGCAGCATGAGGACGTTAGAGTGTCAGACGTGAGGAAAATCTGTCCCTTTTCCCATGTTTCAGAGGGAGACAGGATCGAGTGGGGAGGGGCGATGGTGGCCGGTCTGGGTAGAGTTTGTGAAGCTGAAATAATGATGATGCTGATAAAGTGCAGAGCAGGCATCCAGTGGCACAGCTGGCAGAGGCTGGCCGAGGCAGCCCAGTTAGGCCAGCTAGCCGGCTGGCCTCCACTGGACCACGCACAGATGCCCATTTACTGCCCCGCTGATGACACCCCTGGGGCATGACACACACACACACACACACACATTTATAAAGATATATAAACACAAATTTCATACACAGATAGATATAACCAAACAATGAAAATCACATGCACACAGATACACAGACACATACATAGACACATAGACACACATACATGCATACATACACCTGAACCATATTTTGAGTACAGCACATGGAGATGTTCACAGACACACACACACACATTCATAAACAGCTGTGGCTCTTTCACTTTATATTCTTACAGACACACACACACACACACACACAAACACTCACATACAGTACAACACTGACTCACTCATGTCCAAACATCACTAAACAGATAATTTCCACAAAAATATGTCTTCACTCACACACACATGCACATTCGAACACAAATCTCATGCTGCTCAGCCAGTATGTTCCGGCAATCACCACACAGACCCTGTGACTGCCCACACACACCCACACCACACACACACAAACACAGAGGCACACACACACATAAACACACACACACATGTACAGAGACTGCAATTCTCACCTCAGGGCAGAGATGTGCTCAGATGTTTCCGGGGCAGTGGGCAGTCACGAGTGTATGTGCGTGTGTGTGTGTGTGCCTGACAGCTGTTTGTGTGCATGTCCATGTGTCAGTGTGTGTGTTGGCGCGGTGCCCTAATTTGACAGAGCTGGAGCAGTGGTTGATCCCCAGTGCAGTTGATTTGGCTTGATGTTGACCCTACAGGCCTTGTCAGCTCCAGCATGCTCCCTGTCTCCTCATGTAGCCCGACACAACACTGAGTGGACACACACAGACACACACACATGCACAAAAAAGTGCTCATATTAGCGCATATATAGTATTTGTTCATTGTTGTACTGTCAGTGTTGTTTGTTGCTAAATACCAAAACACACATGTTTTACTTGAGAGGTTTTGTCTTTTATTGGTATTTGACAGTTTAACTTTAGTTATATTGTTTAATTATTTCAGTATAGTGTGCTGTATAGTCTTTAGTAATCATTTTTACAATCTGTGTGTATGTGGAAGACAGTTGGTTCATTGTTAAGGTTCCAAAGAAGTGCAGTGTCGAAGTTAGGACAGCAACAAATTAAATATTAAGCAAAACTTGAATAAAGGGGCAAACAATGCTTTGCAGTCATCGAAGGTAGGGCAGTGTTCCAACATTGTGCAGTACCTCTGTGGACCAACAACCAATGGCCCACTGGCCCAGAATGTGGCCAGATCATGTGTTTGTTTTTATTTCGCCATATTGGATTTACAGGCATTTTTTTTTTTTAAGTATGAAAAAAATTAACTGTAAACAGCATTCCAAAAAAACGAAGTTTCACTTTAAAAGATAAATTCAGTGACTATAAAATCAGTTCAAAAACAGAATCCAGTTGATCATGGACACATGACTTCACTGCAGATAAAAGGATGAAAGCAACATTTTATAACTTCACTTTGCTGCATAGACTGTATATAAAAAGTTCTGCACACAATGTTCAGCACACAAACAATAAAAAGTGACAGAATATTGTGGAGCTGTTTGAGGTGGACTCACTAATGACAAGCAGCAAAGCTGAAGTAGCTCCGGGTCATTAACACAGGTCAAACAACCCATTTTGAACAGAATTTAAAACCTTGCACTCGACTGATTATACAAGTCTGTGTCATGTCACCACTTGTGTGTAAGAAATCACAATTTGAAATGAAACAGTGACATTTAGTGCTATGTTTTGTCTGAGTGATGTGGCCAAATTGTTAACACATTTCTGTTTCTGTCTGTTAAACACAAAAGAAGCAACGTGTGAGAGAGGACACAGCTTTGACGGGGCTGATGGCTGAATAATGACAGATAAGTAATGAGTAATACAATATATAGTTTTTTTTGCTGAAAAATTAGGAAAGTGATAATTTTCCTTTGCAATGTTTTTTAGAGGACTGAAACCCACAAAAACAAACAAACCAGCAATTGCAATAAGCTAAAATGTCACCTCTGTAATTTTGTAGAAGCCGGTGAGACAATGATGAAAAAATGTAAGTGGAGCAAAATGTTACACCAATGAGGGCACTATTCAGATTTTGGATGCAAACTTTTCCCCCAAAAAATGTACGTAGAAAGTAAAACATGTTGATGTACAATTTTTTTTCATTTTTTATTTCCACTGCCCTATTATTTTCATGATAATTGGAAAAAAATGTATTTCAATTAAATAGTAAAATCACATTTGATTGCACAAAAGGATGTTTGGATTTCCAGCTGGAGTTTTATATTAATACAATGCCTATTGGTTACATTGCCCGTTTGTGTGGCACATTGGTGTGTGTTTGAAAGTTGTTGTGTGTGTTTGTGTGTCAATGTGTGTGTGCGTGCGTGCATGTGTTTGAAGGTTGACTTGTGTGTGTGTGTGTGTGTGTGTTTGTGTGTGTGCCTCTTCATCGATAAACAGAGAGCCAGGGCTAATTTTCCGACCCAGTGAGGTTTTTAAATGGGAAGGAGAACCCTCTCCACTCTGCATGCCTGACACTGCTACACTACTGTTTCTGTACTCTCTCTCTCTCTCTCTCTCTCTCTCTCTCTCTCTCTCTCCCCATCATTTCTACCCTTACATCTGCCTTTCATTCCCTCCTTTGTTAGAAATACTTATAATGTCCTCTCTTTAGTTTCTTGTTTATGTGTTTTAGTTCAAAACATTTTTGTGGACCTTCTAAGCTGTGTGTGTGCGTCCATGTGTGTGTGTGTGTGCGTGCGCGTGTGTGTGTGATGGTTGTGGGTCCATCAGGATGTCCCTGCTGGAACGGATCCTCTGAGGTAAAGGCTAGATTTTAATCCCAGGGTCCATCTAATCTCCTCATATTCACATCTCAGATTAACACACACACACACACACACACACACACACAGCAGATGATGATGACAGGCATCAAACCGCTCTATGTGTGTGTGTGTGTGTGTGTGTTAGCGATGGTGTGTGAAAGAGTTTTGAAACTCATTCCCCTCCTGACTGAAGGAGATTAATTGTTAAAAAATTAAGCCTGTCTAGGGCCGGTGACCTGAAGGTCAACTCTGTCCTCGCTCTACTGAAACGCACATGTGCGCGTGTCACACACACACAGACGCACATTTATACACACACTCAGATCCTAGTGCCATCTGCCCCGGGGCGGCTGGCCAGCGATGTCAGCATGGTAAGAAGGGTGGGATCACAAATGAGAACAGCATGTACTATGTGTTTTAACATCAAAGGTGACTGGGTGCAATCACACACTCACACACACACACACACACACACACACACACACACACACACACACACAGACACACACACACACACACACAAGCTGTCCATACATGAAACAGGGAACGGTGACTGTGGTCACTCTCTCTGTGCTTTCTGCTCAGGATAAAACCCTACAGCGTCAACCAAAGAGGGCAGTGAAACGGGGAAGTTTCTCCGCCAGGCCACATGAACGCAGACATAAACACACTGACTAATGAAACTCAGGCCTGGAAAGTGGCTGTGTGTGTGTGCGTGAGCGAGTGTCTGTGTGTTCTTTAAGCAGCTCCATCTGGGCAGAGGTGGCACCAGAGATGTTTACTGGAGGCTTTAGCCCATCAACTTATTGTCAACAGTTCAAGGGACTGTCAGCGCCCACGCCGTGTGTATATGTGTGTGTTTGAGGCAGAGAGCGAAAGAGAGCGTGTCTGGAGCGGGTTAGTGGTTAGGGGCACAGAGCGAGCGGAGAACAGACAACAAAGGCAATATCTGAAATCTGACATTGACCTTAAAGATTGAAGAAACTGAGATTGTGGTTGCTGCGAAAACATTCACGAGTTGGTAGTAACAGGTCTAATAAAGAGGTATTAATACAGACCACCCAAACTACAGCAGTGCACTACAGATGATTTTATTGAGAATAATAAATAGTGATCACTGGGCCTGGAGCTGGGAGCTGCACCTTTGGTTGCATCTGCTTGGACATTTCTCTCTTAGCTGATACGGAGGTTTTCTAATGACTCCACATTGAATCCATTTGGTATCAAAGTAGGAAATGGCCACAGTGCAAATCATTAGGTATTGTGGTGAAGTATGACACACAATTTGATCCACACTTGGCGATGATTTATTTTGTTTGTAGGGACATGTAACTATGGAGATTCAGAGAGGCAGAACTTAAAGGAAGGGTTTCTAAATTGTTTCTGAAACACTTTTCTGATAGCTGCCTATAAATACATTTGTCATAAAGAAGAAGGAGGGGACACTTGCAGGAATGAATTGATGATTGATGGTGATTGTTTGGCGTACCCGTCCATCGACAACAGACCAGACGATAGCCAGAGGTTAGCGAGCGAGCCACATGTTGTCTTCTAACACTTGTCGGTCAGTGCACGTTCATGTATTTCGGGAGCGTAGCTTTGACAGGAGGGCCGGTGGCGAGGGGTGTGCCTGCTTTTGCTAGCTTTTCTAGCATTGCCAACCCAAGGCATCAGTGGGGATGTGGAACTGTTTACAGGTGAAACAGAGCACACGTCTGACCACACCCATCCCCACCTTTCAGTACTGCTGCATGTGGTGGAGTGACACCCAGTCTTTCAATCTGTTGTTTGGTTACTCTTGTGCCTTTGGATGTGTGTTCAGGAGGCCACATCATTAGGTTATGCTAAGTTTAAGGACCCATCGTATGCCCATTTTACCACAGTTGATATTTCCTTGGGGTCTTAATGAAATGTCTGTAACATATTTTGGTCAAAATACCACAAGGAAACAGCCCTCCTCAGATTGACCTGTTTTGAGTACCCCGCCCTGCCCCCCTTTGCTGCTTGTCTTGGACACTGGTATAAAAAGGTCAGATAGAAAAAAAAACACCTCTGACCTAAATCTGTAAATTATTCCCTTATCTTTGTTCACATTCACTTTATTTTCTTCGAAGCAAAAATAGTATTTTTTCCTTTTTCACTTCTTGTCTTATATCCGCACTAACACACACCCTCCTCTCTAGTTTATTAAAACCAACCACTCGGATCCACTTGATTATTTAACTACACCCAAGAAGCAGTGGTTTTTAGCGTCTTGGCTTTTTTCTTTTTTAATACTCGTTGACTAACTTCTGACAAATGTTCTACTGTCTGTGGCTGAGCTGGCACTGGGGAATAGTGGTGTATCTGGATGGACTGAATCCAAGACAAGCAGAGTCTAATTTACAGTGGTGCCCGGGCAGACTAATGCCAAACACACGTTGTGAAGCCAGCCGCCACCGTCACACATCACATGACACCGAGTCTTCACAGCCTGTCGGCCCACCCAGCTCGAGACACAAAAACACTGTTTTCTCATCTCATTCTCTCTGTGTGTTTACTCTGCCATGTATTTCTTTTCACACGAATAATTCATTTGACTGATAAATGAAAAGCTGATGTAGATGTTGATGCACACGAGGCTGTAAAACAAACCCAAACATCATTAAAGCTACAGGATAATTACATAAAGGGAAAACAGGCTCCTTTGAACTTAATCTCCCTGTGCACTTGACGCCTTCGCTTCATCCGACACTGGTACAATACATTTTGACATTTAAACCTCATCCTTTGCTTTTTAACCACACTTTTGATTTCTTTCGTCAGTTTCTTTTTAACCACTACTTTGGGTTGTGTTTTAACTGCCACTTTAACTTTGTTCAGCATTTTAACAATGTGACATATGTCACCTGGAAATGTCTGCAAAATGTCCTACGATATATAATCACTACAAAACACAATTGTATGTATATTTAATATGTGAAGAAATAAGATTTACTGTTTAATATTGGTATGTTTGCTTTTTACAGTACCGACTGTATTTGTCTAAGTTTGGGATAATATGTTTTAATATTCCTTTTGGATCAAACGTGTTTAACGGTTTTGGTTTTCTCCCGGTGTTTAAGTAGGTAATTTGTCTAGTTCTCTCATGATCTATCTAGCAATGATGTAAATACACTGTATGGACAAAGGTATTGGGACACACACAAGCTATAACTAAAGGAAAATTTATGACATCCCGTTTTAAATCCACAGGCATTAATATGGAATGTGTCTGTGGGAATGTATGCCCGTTCATCCAGAGGAGCATCTGTGAGGTCACCCACTGATGTTGGACGAGAGGGCCTGGCTCGCGATGTCCACTTCAGTTCATCCCACAGGTGGTGGACGAGGGTCTCTACCGGCTCTTTATGGACCTTTCTTTGTGCACTGGGGCTGAATCAGGCTGGGACAGAAAAGAGCCTTCCCCCAAACATTTCCAACAAAGATGGAAGCATTGACTTCAGGTATGCTGAAGTATTAAGATGTCCCTTTACTGGAACTTGGGGGCCAATTCAAACAACTGGTAATGGGACTGACTGAAACACCTGAATTCGATGATGAGGTGTGTCCGAATACTTTTGTCCATGTTGTCTATATTGAACTCTGTTCATGCTGGTTCAGATATATAATATAGGTTTTCAACACCAATATATTATTAGGATTATTATGAAATCTATTAGCAGCTTTTCTCTTCTATTCAGTTACTTTTCTCACAAGTTCAAGTGCTGCTGACCAGCACCTTAAGATCTGAAAAAAGAGATGACATCTGTAATATTTAAACTTTCAAAGAGGAAAGACAAATGTGCCAAATAAGAGAGGGACACGGGTTCAGAGCTGACAGTGGGTTGGTGAGGATCCAATCAAAATGCAAACATGGACAACATGGACCCTAACCGATTAGACTGAACTCAGCCGTAAAAAGCACTGATATGTTATCAGTATCACAGCAATCCTTCAAGAAAAGAAAATGCTTTCCGTATGAAGTATTATGATTGGTAAATATTGACCTAAATACCTCAAAATTCTCCTGTTTCTATCACATATTACTATTTTTACAAAAATACAATATACGTGAAACCACAATAAGATTATTTAACATGGTAACAACTTTAATGATTTATTCATTAGATGTAAAAAAATTGATAAATACATTGACTATACATTGAATATTTGTTTTGTTGTTGAGTTTTGACTGCGGAGAAGTATTGTATGGCTTTTTGATCCCTCCCCCTTCTCTCTCTCTTTCTCTCTCTGAGTGAGAGCCATTCACTCTGTCGATCTGCAGGGGCCGCAGCTGTAGTGCCCTTCATACCCACATACACACATGCACACACACACTCCCCTGTGTCCCCCTGCCCTGGGTATTAACTTCCCTCTCTGTAGCAGCTGGAGTCACACTGCGGTGAAACCATCACACGTACACAACACATCATTGCATTGTGTGTATGTGTGTGTTTATCTTAGATTTCATTAAATTCCTACAGTTGGATATTTTTGTATAAAGCTATAAGGGAACTGTTCCAGGACCAGTATGAGAGAGCTCGCTAAGAAAAAAAAAACAAGTAAAAAAAAGATAAATAACGTTTTCTGTTAAACACAAGCCTCTTTGCCTTTAACACAGAGGTTGTTCATGTCCATTACAGCCTGAGGCCAATCACAAGGCCTCTGCTGGTTTCTTCACATTCTGCTGTTGCAGTTTGTCTGCCCGCTGCATTTGTCTAAATCTGACTTTTTGTTCTCCAACACTGCACATAGATAGAAAAATGGATATATAGATAGATAGATCGCAATGAAAAAGGCTAGTGTGCATAATGAGTATTTTTACCTTTTAATGGCTGAAAACACAACTGAACTTTAAATGAGGCAAACCTCCAGCATACACGTTGCTGTTCTATCACACCGTCCCACAGTGTGTTGCGATAGGACGGTTTAAGTTTAGGAGCATTTTGGATTTTTTATCCACGGTGGCTAAAAGTGGAGACAAAAAAAAGAAAAAGAAAAGTTCCTTCTTGATCTTGGACTCACAGTTGCCTGGTTTGTGTTATTGATACTTTCACTCAAGTTAATCTGAGTAGTTCTCCTGAAATATACACATTTATGTAGACATTTATTTGCACAGTCCACCCGTGCAGAAAAGGTCCAAAAAAGCTGATATCAGGCTTCAGCACGCCAAAAGGTTTGAGGACCTCTTTGCGCTGGGAAGTGAATGATATAGTCCGCAATATCGAGCTCAAGTAAAAAAGTTACATACAGGAGACAGACTGAGAGACGAGCTTTCATGTAATGCTTCATGACCAGTACGGCGACCATGTGACTTTACAATTTGGCCTTGAAATAGTCCAAATCTGTTCTTTAACAATTCTAGTAGAAAGTCCAAGTTCTGCTTAATGTACTTGCAGGTGTGTGTCAGTTTTCATGTAAGATTTGCAAAGTTCAAATGTCCGGATGTGCAGGTAAAGTGACCAGCAAACCCAGAGCTGTCTGTGTTTGTGTGTGTGTGTGTGTTTGTGTGTGTGCACAGTGAACACTACTTTCAGCCACTGAAATAAAGACGTCTGGATTTTATCGCCTCCTATCTCTCGCTTTCTCTCCCTCGCTCTTGCTCTCTCTCCTTCTGCTCTCCTCTCTCTCCTCCTCGGATATCGATCGGGCCGAGCACTTTGAGTACAAAGAGTTAAGGCCTGAAAGGCGAAACAGCCGCGATTTCAGAGGAGTCATGAAAGTTTAAAATGCCTTCTCTTTCAGCCGGGTCCAGGGACCCCCGGGCGCATTTTGAGATCCAATGGTTGAACCTTGCTCATCCCACGTTGAACCAGTCAATACCTATTATTAGCTACTGCCTGCCCTCTGCTACAGGGTCTGATGAGCCAGAGAGAGAGAGAGAGAGAGAGAGAGAGAGAGAGAGAGAGAGAGAGAGAGAGAGAGAGAGAGAGAGAGAGAGAGAGAGAGAGAGAGAGAGAGAGAGAGAAAAGAAGCCTTCTGAAGGCCTGGAAGTGGCGAAAGCTGCGCCAGTTTGAGTGCATGTGTGTTTTGTGGTTTGCCAGAGCAAGGCAAAGAGTATAGGCATGTTAGGAGCATGTGTGAGTCTGGCTATAGTAAGTGTGTGGACTTGTTTTCTGTGCTTCACGTGTGTGTATACATGCATGTGATTCATTGGAGCTGGCTGTGTGTATATTTTTCATCTATGGCAAAGTGTATAAGTGTGTGTGTAAATACATGTGTTGAAGTGTACAGTGCATATGTATGTTTTAGCCAGTTTAAGAAGAAAATATAACCATGTTAACTTCATCTGTTGTGCGAATGCTCCCACATCTGTGATCACAAAACATGTGTGTTGCATAATTGCAGGTGTACCTAGATGCCAGTGTTGTGTGTGTGTGTGTGTGTAAACGCGTGTTACTTGGTGTGTATTGAGCACAACTTGTAAAAAGACACAGTATGCCTATTTGTGTATTAACTAATGCAAGAGCAACCCTGCTTGTGACAGATATAGGCCACAAAGGGCTACTTTATTACTAATGGGAAACATACAAGCTTATTTCCTTGAATTACTGACCTAATTACATAAACATGTAATTACTACACTTCCCTTACAAGGCCACAACTATAAAAAGAGACACAAAAAAGCACACACCTTCTCAACTGGAAATTTAATGGGGAACATAATGTAAATTGTTTTTTATAATGATTGAAATCCGCACTTCACATCTTGGAAAGCACATCACGTGCACCCAAATATTTCCTGGATGTGACCGTTCACATAATAATGTTATTCTCCCTGGTCAGTTAACTCTTTAATTTTTCTGAGGGGATTAAACTGTGAGTTTGAAAACACAAACCATCGCTCCCTCCACATGAAGCTGAAATCGAAAACACATCAACCTGTTAAATTTCACATGTCTATGGGTAATATAGTATGATAACAAACAACATAAATTAATCACTGATGGGATATATTTTTGCCTTGAGCAACTTAATGCTAATTTGGCATATGCACTGAATAATTGAATAATTAAATACAGTAGAACTCACATTTACATCCATTTATATTGTCCATTGATTTGTGTTATGTATTTTAAACCATGCCATTACAATAGCAAGACAGGCGAGGTCATATGTTGACTTGTCACACCGCGGTGAGGGTTGTCTTGTCTTGGGGTTTCTGTCTCGTAACTTCCTGTTTTATTTTGAAATCCTAACTCTCCTCTCGTTTCAGGTCACTTGCCTTTCCTCATGTGTCACTGATTCCGGATTGTTTCCACCTGTTCCCTTCACCCTCATGTGCTTATAGTCTGCGTCTCCCCTTTGTCTTGTGCCAAAGTGTTTCGTCCTTGTCCGTGCACCTAAGCCCTTTTCCACAGTCATTGTCTTCTGCCTATGAGTTTTGCTACGCCACGTAAGTTGTTTTCTGTTTCCTCCTTGAGAGTGATTTTTCGTTTGTTAAAGTTTTCTAGTTTAGCTTCGTTTTGTGTTTGTAATCTGTTCTTCCTCCCTTTTGGAGCGATTTATGTTTAGAGAGTTTTAGTTAGTTTGATGAGCCTCCTGTTTAGGTGAGCCTTTTCTTTTGTACCGTTTCATAGTAGTTTGGTTTTCCTCCTTCGGGAGCGATTTATGTTTTATATCTTTCTTTTTCTAGTGAGTGTTTTGTATATATTAAGTGAGTTTTTTCATAGCCCGATTGTTTGTCACTCTTCATAGAGGATCAGAATTCAATAAAGTGTGCTGGTACGTGTAATCCTCTGCATCTGAGTCCTCATTTCAGTCCAGGCCTGACAACAGTGAATATGCTTGGTAAGTAAGACTAAAGGATACTACACTTGCTTTCTCTTAATAATTATAAATGATGGTGATAAAGTTTATTTATATAGCCGTTGTAAAACACCAGAGATTACAGCGTACAATACATTTTTTCAGATTGTTCTATAGTTGAGATGGAAAACTGTCCGCTTTAGTTTGGTACCTCGGTATGAGAACAGCCAAAGGGTTCTTGTTTCAGGACCTCAGAATGTGTGTGGGTTTTTAAAGTCGCTATTGCCAGGTCTAAAGGTTAGTAGAGTTGTTAGGATAGGATTTGAATCAAATTAGATAAAGTTGCTAACACCTTTAGAGATCCCGCCAAATCTTAAACCCCAAAAAGGACTATCTACAGTGTCATTAAATTATGCAAAAATACGTAATTATCATGCAAAAAGAGGATACCTGCACGGTAACGCAAGCGCGTTGCGAAAGGAATAACCACAATACATTTTAATTATATTACACTAAGATCATATTAAAATCATTATCGTAATTTTTAAATCCTGGGTCTCTCGCCCAGCTTGCCGGGGATTCGCATGGCACCCAAGGTTTGAAGTGTGAATCTGAAAAATCAAATTTTCTAGGGATATAAAGCCCTAACACTTAGCCCTACCCATCCATCCCAACAGGAATAGTGACAGCCTACACGTGAAAGCACAAAACGAAGGGAAAAGGCTAAGGGATGAAATGTGATTGGGTCTAAGTGTCATACTGTATCCACTGTAGTGCTAAAGGCCTGTGCCTGAAATCAGTCAGTCCTCTAGCATTGTTTCCACCTAACTCATTTCTTCACTTTATAGTTTGAGTGCCGCTGAATATAAGCAAGCCTAGGGTTCGAACCTCTGAGTCCAAGGGGAGTATCATCTCTTTGAGCATTCCCTTGAACCACTCGAACATCCAAACCCCGCCACAACCTTTCAGATTGTCCAAGGCAGCTGGGTGGCAAGGCATTTTTTTCACCCCATGCCACCCCAGTAAATTCGCCCCCGATTCCATGAAATTTTCTCTCTCTCTCCGTGCGCTCCTGTCCATCTGGTGAGTGAGACCCATCTGTGGTAGCCAGTTGAATTTCCAACCAGATACTTGCTTCAAGCCGTTCACTTCACACAAAAAAAATCCTTCACTGAAAGAAATTGCTGTGTTAAACACTGCGAAAAATCGTTGCAAATCATTTTCAGCGAGTGAAACACAAAACTGTTGCATGAAATGTGCTGGCAACACCTCAAATGTCACAATAAATACAGTGAGCCGAATAAGTCGGTCAGTCCTAGAACAGAGGGAGTCGATGTGAGGTGAGTAGCTACTTTGTGTGAATTCCAGAGCACACGAGAGCCCAACATCTACTACTCGAAGACAAGAACTAGATCTACCCTGGTTGAATCTATTAAGGATTTTGCCAAAATCGGAACAGCAAACTTTCAAAAGAAGGCCTGGACTCTGGCGCTCAAGTCACCGACAGGTTTCAACAAAAAATCATTAAGAAAAACCATCAAGTGAGCCAGTGAATAACTGGTCTTGTTTACTGCGTCTGGTAAAGCAGGTAGACTTCGGGGTGCATTTGTGATACAGCTCTTGTTTTTTGGGGTGAAAGGTCTACAGGGAGATATTATCTGACATTTTTATAATTTCAACCGTGGTCATATTATCTTTCTGTAAACGAATTACAAGAAACTATTACAATTTATTTGTCAAAGAATAGCAAACAATGCCACACGTGGCATCTTTAAGATAAGAATAGCTCTACAAGCTCCACAGCATTTAATGGAGATAAATATCTGGTGTGAAGGTGTCGATTGCTGTAACACAACAGCGATTGTGTTCACCGCAGGAAGTCAAACAAGTCAGAAATAAAGTCTGCACAGCATGCTGCAGCGTTTCGAAGCGCCAACAACGAAGCAGGAAACGTGTCTCTTTGCTGTGAACTAACATTTACCTCACGAGCCTGAACCTCCTCCGCAAAGGATGGAGCTAAGTTTGGCAGCGGCAGAGACAAAGTGTGGCCTGACTGAACTGAGTTTCCGCTCTCAAGACAATCTGTAACAGTTAACTGAAAGGGCAGCAATTACCGCACATCAGATGCATCTGCGGACAACTCTGCAGAGACGCGCCGCGCGCAGACCCGGCCTGTCACATCACGACACGCTCGCCGTTCAGTGTGTCGACATAACGCCACCTGGAGCGAGGCCTGGCAATAATGGATTAGGAAAGTCCAACTCACACTATGTCCGCCTCCCCCGACACACACAAGCGCACCGTCCTCTCACACACAGACACACACTCTTTCCTTTTAATTGCCCGGGATTGAATGCCCTCCCCCACCTCATCCTCCAACACCACCCCCCCTTCCCCTCTCCGTAGCCTGTCCCCGGCTCCAGGGGCCCATCCGTCAGCCCTGTCCAGTTGGCTCTGGTCATAAATACGCAGACAAGACAGGCGGGCAGGGGCCTCGGTCCCACGGGCCCCTAAGGACACAGAGACACAGCACCCAGCATATGCTCCCTAAGTACTGAGCTGGAGGGTGGGTGTGTGGAGGAGTGTTCAAACAGGACACCCATGGGAATGTGTGTTCAAATGTCTGTGTCTCCGTGTCCTGCTATCCTTGTGAGGGCCGTAATGCAACACAAAGATAAAGAGCAGCAGGAGGACGTTTTTCAGGGGCTAATGTCCGAGGCCAGTTTGAGGTTAGATTAGAATACAGGTTGGATTAGGGTACTGGTTAGAAGTAAAGGCTAAATCAGAAGTGTTTTGAGAGAATATCTCTCAAAGGATAAAGTCACCACAGAGACCAAATCGAACACAGGGATATAGAATATCACCGATATGCGCATGAGGTTAGCAACTTAATGTGTTGCTGAAAATGTCCTGAAAACTTAAACGTTCTTAAGCTTGAAAGTGTTAATCGTTTAAAAAAATCAACAATAATAGCAAACTTGAATTTTAATACAATGACAACTTTCGAGAAATAGGCTATGGTTATGATAAAAATAAGTCCTTTCTTGAGGTTAAAGGACCTTTGTCCTCATGGCTGCAATATGAAACACATGGTTCAGGTTTGCAGGACAGTTATGACTATATGAAGGTCCTCTGTTTTGTCACTTCAACCTCCTCCTTCGTAGAATTGTTTTTGTTTCATAAGGCTGTGTTTAGTAGTTGTTCCTCACTCTTGTGGAGGGTTAAGGACAGAGGATGTTGTATTTCTAGGCCCAATAAGACCATTGGTAAACTGTGAATATGGGTTATACAAATAAGATTGGATTGATTTTTAGAATTGCCCCAAAATTCCTATGATTTTATATACTGTGTACATTCTGAGATCAAAGGATGTCCAAATTACATCACAATTTTCTACAAGGTAAATAGCTGGAAGATGATGTGAATTGGTGTGGACCAATTACTTTGTGCCAAAGCTTGTATTATACCTTAAGGTAGTGATTGTTTGTACAAGTACAGAAATAGTATATCAATATTTATTACACCATCATTTCAACATGGTGGTCAAAAAAGATGTGTTGATTGTTTTAAAGGTTCAGTGTGTGGAATTTGTTGACATCTAGTAGCTAAGTTGCATGTTGCAGCTGAAAACCCCTCACCCTCCCCTCCCAAACATGAAAGAGAACCTGTCGTAGCCTTTAGTTGTCTTAAAAGCTCAAAAGGTGTTAAATTGGTCCAGTCTGGGCTCCTGTTAAAAAACATGGCGTCCTCAGTAGGGCGAATATGGTAGTTTTTCCTGACTCTTGTTGAGGGTTGTCACGCCTTATGAGACAAATTGTGATTTGTGAATATGGGCTATAGAAATACAATTTGATTGAACTATCACAAAACCATTCAAATCTTGTCCAGTATGTGGAACTTTACATTTAACTAAACCCTACATAACTGAGTAACTTCTTAGGAGTCAAACATTTTTTTTTGCTTTGGCTAAGGTTAGCATACTGATAATAAAAAGTCAGCGAACACTTAAAAGTGTAGCAATAGCAATGTGTGTTTGCGTGTGTGTGTGTGAGAGTGGGTTTGTGTGTCAGAAGGAACAGAGAAGTGTTGCAGGCTATGTAAGGCTGTGGTTCTCTGTGGGCTTTGATGTTGTGGACAGGGCCGTGAAGAGGCTCCCAGGCAGCGCTCTCTGTCACCATCACTCGCCATCACACACACACAGGCCTTTCTTTCTTTTCGCCTCCCTCTTGTTTAAGAAGGTGAACAACAAGTTGAGAGAAAGGATTGGGGGGGGGGGGTGCATGCTTTATTGTGATGCTGTCACATAGTCGCAAATTTTGATACGTCAGAGGCAAGCAACCATTTAGTGTGTAAGCAACATGGGAGTTAAGAGGAGGAGACCCAACAGAGAAAGAAAAAACGGTAAAAGTGTTACAACATTTTTTCCTACACAACATTTTATCTGAAAAATATAATAAAGAGGCTTCTTTAGTGGCAACAAGCCCATTGTTTCCTGTTTAAAGACATGTTGCTCTGAACTGTTGTATTAAAAGGCAGAAACCAATTCATTTATGCTACATTATGGCCAATGATTAAACTTATTTTTTAATGTTAGACGAGTGAACCCTTACATATTTGTAGTTTGAAAAAAAGGGGAAATCTGGATGGTGGAAGTGGCCCAAAAAAAACAACAGGACTAAGAATTTACAGCTATGCATGGGCAAACCAATTCTTAAAGCAAAACCGCTCATCAAGGTAACCAGCTCACAATAAAAGTTTAAATTCAGATAATTAGCATGCTATTTGTTAATCTGCACCACATACAAAGTACAACTGAGGGTGATGAGAATATCATTATTTAGCGAGATTAAAGTTACAAATCATTATGTGGTGATTTTTCATTCTGAGCCAACGATGTGAAACTCATGGTGGCACAAGAGAAGTCAAAGGATCATCAAAGTGGTCACATGTAAACCAATTATCTCTGTACAACATTTTAGGAAAATCCATCCAGTAGATACTGAAGAATAAAAGACAATCATTCAAAACTCTGACCTTGACTTTGTGCTAAATGAGAAAGCAGGGGATAAACAAAGTGATTAGGATTCATATCCTTTGGGATATATTTGGGATGTATCCAATATTCAAGGCGGTCCATTCTGCAGCTATTAAGATATCCAACTCAAAGCCAAAACTGTCAGTCTTATTGTGGAGCTCAATGAAAAGCTAGGGGGTATTTCTAGTGACATGGAGGCCCCATGCAAAAGGGACCTGGGGGGCCCAACGTGAAACATGACCTAAACTCCCTCGACCAAATTATGATGCTGTTGCCAGAAAGCTAGTGGCATGAGTCCTCATTAGGGGGTTTCCGACCAAAGTGTTGATGAAATCTCTTGGACATTGCTGATCATGAAATTTAAGAATGTTCTCACAAAATTGTCATTCGTGATCAGCCATTCTGGAAGGCTCTCACTCAAATCTGTGCCCTAAGCATTTGCCTTCCCTGTAGCAACCCAAACTGACCTTTAGATCACAGTCAGTATGCGTCATCTCCAGTGACCAGAAGAGCTTGTACAAAATACAATCAATCAAATATTTGTTGTGATGTTCCCGTCTGGATCAAATAAATGAGCCATCGTTGCCATCTTGGGAGCCAGGATGCTAGAAGTCCTCAAAAGTAAAATATACTGGCCACACATTTTTCTTAAAATCAGAACTCTGAAAAATACAAAATGTAAATCAAAGTTCTTAATAAGTGCATGGCGAAACAGTGGTTCCAAAAACACCCATTTTATTTTGGTATTCAATGTTTAACATTTGGAGGCGAATTGAGGTTGATTAAAGGCTACTGACCTTGAGGAACCAAAGTTAGCAAATGTTTACAGTCAATCCAAGTCCATAAAGTAACGTAACCTCTCATAGCCAGCCATATTTCCCCGCGTTAAAGGATTATTTGTTATCTTTCTATCCTTATGAGGATGGTCTAGTCCTCCTGTGCCCATCCTCAGAAGAGTACAGCACATGTAAACCCCATCCTGCGGGTGTATTGCCAGGCGAGGCACAGATGTCGCTCCTTCCTTCGCTCTCTGGTGTGAGTGTGGCCTGTCCTCCAGGGGGAATCCCATCCTTCTTAATCCTATTAGTGCTGGAAGTCATGGCTCGGCGGTCTACTCCTCTGGACTTGTCCACAGTCATTATCCTGACCTTTACTCTGCAGCATATCCATCCCTCCTCCACTTCTAACTTCATCTCTACCTCTGTCTGCGTTTCCCTCTTTACCCACTCAGCCATTTTATGTATTGGGGTTGTCTTGGTATCCTGTTCTAAATGATTATGATGCCCATGTGAAAAGAAAAGTTTGTGTGATTTTTTTTTTTTTTTTTTTTTTTTAAGTGAAGGTTTGAAGGTCTCAGGAAAAAAAGAAAAGATTTGATGGGCATGTTTTTCCTGGGTAATTTTGTCCGGTGGGTGAGCTCACTATGAGAAAACATTGAACAGATGTTTGTTTTAACAGAAAAAACACTCACTTGTGGTATGGTTTAAATCCCCTGGTCCCTCAGCCACTGCCACAAACGTAACTGGGCAGAACCTGTGAATTAGTTTGCAGGATAATTGTTCCGGTATTGTAGAATTTCTCTTGTTTCTGTGATTGTTTTAATCTCCGCAAGGATTTGATCAATTATTTTTAAAAGGTTGATAGAGTTGATTCTAAGGCATTTGACATCCAATTAATCTGGATATCATCGGAGCACTAAAGCTGTACCTGCAAAACTGTCATCAACAATTCATGACCTCACTCTGTTTCATTTGACAATCCAAGAAATGACTCAAAGAAAGAAAAGCTCCCTGCTGACGACTTGACACTGAAGCGAAAGCATGTTGATATGCCAGAGGGTATTAGAAACACTTATTTGCAATCTGGTTCTTGAATTTCTATGATGTGGCATTACACATGGTGTCTATTACTGAGTAATTTCCTACTAAGAAAGGCTGCACAGAGCTCTGCTTATCAAATCTGTCTCACTGTCAGGGAAATACAGAAACCTTTAGTGTCAAATATTTAACCTAGAACACAAATATTTATAAATTTATCACCTTACTACAACCTGACATTAAATACCGCTGACCGTATGTTTCAATGTCTTTGATTTATGATCAGAGAAAGAAAGCAGCAATGACATGTTTGTGTCTATCTACAATTTTTTACACAGAAGATGTTTGATGAAAATGTTGTGGTACAGACCAAACACTTATACCAAGAAGAGATGCAAACTGATATAAATGGTGAAGCCTTGTTCGGCCAGTCACCGTTCATGTATATTCTTGGACAGGATTCATATCACAATTTGTGTTTTAACGGTTGAGTGCTTTTTCCTCTGCTATTTATGTGCAATTTGGGCAAATGTTAAATGGAATATGGCACCCTCATTCAAACTGATGGCAGATGTAAGGTGCTGACTTGGTGTCTTGCCCAAGGACACTTCAGCACGTGGACATGCGCCAAGGACCAAACCCCCAACTCTGCGATTAGTGAACAACCCACTCTACCTCCTAAGCGACGACTGTCCCTAAAGCAACAGCTGATGCCACACATCCAGACATGATGGGACTACACAGCATCAAGAGTTTGACACCAAGATTTATACCAACGGTGATATTAAACTTTTCGATAAAAAAAATGTTAAGAAGGCATAGCAACTCTGTGGCAATACCAGCAATACTGTTTGCAGATTGAGCTTTTGTCCCATTTACATTTGCCATTACAATGTGTGTTGGGTGATTAGCTTTCTATCTTAATAGTGCTTGAAAAGAACAAATACACCAAAGCGTAAAAAGATGGATTGCTCAGATTAGCCAGACCACCACCAGCAGTAGTCAGGGTCATATAATGACCACGTTAAAAATAAGTGGTATTAAATAAGCCACATACAACAACCAGGCAGGCGGAAATTTGTTCTCATGTGTGACTGTTTGAAACCAGCGTGGTAGCAGCAGCTAGGTAATGAGCAGCCATTAGCCAGTAATCACACAAAGCAATTTTCAACTCAGTCTTCATGTTATTCAAGACACCTCTGGTGGGAATGATGAGACCAATCGAAAATCAAGAAAACCAAATAAAGCAGCTTTATACGGAAACCATGTCCCCCTGTTCTTCCTCTTTTCTGGCTTTTGTTTTTAGGTCCTCAAAAAAAAAAGGAGGATGCAATTTGGGCTTCTCATGGCACCAGATCATAACTGCCTGTAAACAGAGGAGGTGCATTAACATCAGCTGTAAATGTAATTAAGTTCAAATCATATCTGGAATTGCAGCTCAATGTTAAGTGTAAAATAATTCTCTGTCACTCTAAGTAAAAGCTACATTTTTGTGCCAGCTCATGCTCAGGGACGTATGGGAAGGGATACATGCGTGACTGTTGTGTTCCTTTCTGTTTGTCAGAGCACATTTATGGCAAGAACATACCAATGTTTCCTGATCTAAGGAAACGTAGTCCTCTGATTAGACCTGGGGGCAACTCACACTCACCAAATCTCATACACATGCACATTTCCTCCACAGCTGAAGGATTAGCCCGACTGAGAGTGGCCAACAGTTTGGATGTGTTTTTTTTGTCTTCAGGTGTGTGTGTGTGGTTGGAGGTCCTTTCCTGTCACTTCAATGTTCTTTACCTGCTGGAGGAGATGATGATCGGTCCCCTGTGCTCTGCTCTGAGCCTGGTGGATGACAGGATCTAACAGAGCTGATAAACACAGACGCCCCACAACCCAGGCTGGCCTTGGCCCTGACAGTGACTGAACTGGCCTCAAATCGCCTTTGACAGGGAGCAGTGTCAACACACCTACAACACACACGCACAACCCGGGAGTGAGAATACACATGCACGTACACTCATACAAATAAAAAGGCCATATTTGCTCAAAAACATATGCAGTTCCGACAACGGCACACTCTCTGTTAAACATGCCCACACACACACACACACACAAACACACACACACAAAAGCTTAGCATGTCCAGACCTGCTGAAGCTGAAGTGAGCTGACATCACCTCAAAGACATGATTGTCACATCACCTGAAATCGCATGAGGATGATTCGTGACAAACACCAACGTGTGTGAGGTGCTCAGTGTCATGTTGGAAACCGATCGCCTCCAATACTCAAGCGTCTGTACAGCCCCGAGCAGAGGCAGTGGTTCCATGATGGTGATGATACCTGTTAGAGTGACGATAGAAAGGTAGGTTGACAGCACACATAATTATACATAAGCTGATATTAATCGGGCGTATAACCAGTAGGTGGTTATCCTTAAAACCAGTGGGTGGTGCAATGGAAGCGACCCCCCCCTGATATTCCATACATCCTCAATCCTCCAGGTTCCAGGTTGGAGATCAATGACTCAGGCGGCTTGGACTTACATATATTACTAAACAGCCTCATTTGGTCCACATTATATGGATTTTTACTGGAGATGTAGTGATTGACTAGGTGGTTGTAGAGATTAGTGGTGGATCTGCTCTTTCAGATGCTTGTTCACTTCTCTTGTATTGGCTCTTCAAGTTATTCCACATTTATACTGAATATTGCAAGAAAATACATATGATAAATTATTCTACATTGTACTTTAACATATGCATTAGTTGGGTTACAATCCAGATGAAGAGCAGATCGTACGTACATTTCCTAAAAACGCTAATTAAAGTATTGTAAATGCAAACTGTTGTGCGTTTCCATTCTTTGCTATGACTCATGATGAATATTAACAGTTGCAGTATCAAGACAAAAAGTCGGTGGTGTAATTCTCCCATCGGTTGATATTGAACCATTCCACTGTTACATTGGTGAAATCATTTGAGTCTCGTTGGTACTCTACCTCCTCAGTCACAGGCTTCATGAACATCATCACCAGCGCCTTTTTGTCTTAGATCACCACATTGGGAGGGTGTGTCTAACAGAGGACTGTGGAGAGGGAGGCAGGTCACATGATCAACTACCTCGAAAGTGTCGCTCCATTTGACATCTTGTAAAAAGGGATGTAGACCAGATGTGGGGGGAAATTCACCAACGATTTTAAGTTGTTCCTCCAATTCATTTAGAGAGGATTCTGATCTTGTTAGTCCACATTGACAGCCTCAAGGCACTGCCAAGATGGCTCCTGAGTGTTGAAACTTGTTGAGGACCCCCCCGCCCCATTTACCTCACACACTGCCTCAAATAAAACTTAACATCTTCCTTTTTATCCTTGCTCTTATACCACACACTTAAAAGTTTCCCCTCAGTAGTCTACTTTCTGTGGAAGCCTGGGGAGTTTGTGTTTTTTAATTTAATTTTAAAGTCATTCCTCTATGCTGCATAGGCACTGAGGACCCGGGTCATTCGTTTAATGTGGCGCAAGTGTTCATCACACGGCGAGATCAAGAGCCAAACCAGTGCAGGGTGAATAAGAGCCCCATGAAAACCTCTCAGCAACTTTAATAGAACGGTTCCCTGCTGAGCACCGGGGACTCACATACACACACACGCACACACACACACACGCTAATCATGACATTTATCTTCTATGTAGAGAGAAGAAATTTAAGAAAAGATCAAGCTGCAATAATACCAGGCCCCCTTGACAGTCAATTCAACATTCTAAAATCAAAGCTGTCATTGTTTGACTAATGTACGTCAAAGTGTTTCATTTTGCCCGCTGTTATACAGATTTCATGTGAATCTAAGTACTGTAAGTATTTAAGCCTTCATATTCTGCAAGTAGTTCATACATTTTTAATTAGAAAGCGTTTTGCAAATGTATATAAACCAAATTAAGAAATTTGGGAAACGTAAGAATGGTAAAAAAAAGGACTCTGGCATATAATTACTGCAATGTAATTATTATCAATAGCAATATAACGACAAGTCCAACATATAATGATGTTATTCTCATGCATTGTGCGAGTTAGTGAGAAGGTGCAACACATAATCGTCATTCACTGCCCAGAACGCAGATCAATCTTTACATTTAAAAGGAATTATAAGGTGTCTTTTATTGTGATATTTATTGATATTGACTGATATGAAATTTGTATCTGATTTTTGGCCATATCGCTCAGCCCTACTTGGTAAGAGCAGAGGGAAACAGATCGTAGTAGTGGACAAAGTAAAGTGAAGTAAGAAAATGTCAAGTTTCGTTGGTTTGAGTGCAAATGTTTATTGTTAAAATTCTACCGCTGCATATCACAATGAAAATGTTTCCGTCATGTGAAGACAACTAATGGGTTTAGACCGAACAAGTGAAGGAATGACCCATTTGCGACGTATAAGATTTCCTGGTTTTGCCCAGACAAACCACTGTGGTCAGGACTGACCAACAGCCGGAACTTTCTCTGCACAGATCACATAAAAAAACTCAACACAGTCCACAGACGACTAAAGTCTCAGACAACTGACGGCGCTGTTTGTCTTTTATTGTCAAGATCTGTGCCAAAACCACACGTCTTTATGAACACTGACTATTCTTTCACAGCAGAAGAACAGATTTATATTGTATTGACGCCTGCTGTCATAAGGTTTAACAAAATGATAAATGCAGTTAGTTTTAAATGAATTTGTTACAAACTAACACTAAGTATTGTGCCCTTTATGATGAAAAAGCATGAAGAGTGTGGAGGGTGGAAGATGGGCGTCAAACAAGCCTTCTATTTCTTAGATTAATATATCTTTACTGAGAGTACTTCAGACTTCTGTAGAATCACGCATCAACATTAATTGAAGTGGTAGAGTTGTGAAAAGGCTGTGGCAGTGTTAATCCTTTAAGAAAGTCTTCTCTTCTTTCTACTGGACTGAAATTAAAAACTACAGCCTTTAATTTGTCTTGGAGAGTCAAACTATACTTAACAGGGAAGAAATACTTGAGTCTTGGTGCAGGGATCTCTAATTAGCTAAATATGGTTATGATGCCATTCTTTGCTGCAAATATTTGCAACAGATGCCTTTCATTTAATGGGAATCTGCATTTGCTGTCTTTATGGTCGCGCAATCTCTACTTGTTCATATTGTTCTACTGAACCATGTGTCATTATCCGCATTTGATTATCAGGAACAGATTCACTACCAAACTAAATTATGTTTACTCGCCCATCTTAAAGTCAATAATTTGGCATATAGTGTGTGTCAGGTAGGCAAGTGATCACAATGCTGTGTTATCCCCTCAACTTCCAACCTTTGAAATGCAGGTTTTCCATTTATAAGAAGCCGTGGCGTGGATCGGTTCCCAACTTGGCTTTCTGCTGTGTTCACACCTTCTTACGGTCACAGTTTTTGAAAACCATGGCTTTCTCCTTTCCCTTACCTTCAGCAGAGCTATTCATGTGTTCTCTGTTGCACCACAACAATCCCTGTGTTAATATTTGAGCCTAGTATTTTTTAATGCTTTCTTAATTCATTGAAATAGTCAATATGCTCAGACAATTCCAATATTATGCTTTTTTATTGTATCAGTCATGTGTGGCAATCGATTCCATATATCAAAATATGACACTATTTCAGAAAGAGATTAAACAAAATTGAACAGAAATAGTAAAGTTTTATAACCACACTGAGATGACACAAAATTAGCCACAACATTAACCTGGTTTAATGATGTAACCACATGGGTGTATATGTTTCCTGTTTCTAAGGGTTCATGATGAACCATCACTAATGTGATTTAAAAGTAAGCCTACATTTTTATTTTCTATAGCTTAATGGCTTAGCTTAGTCAAATTTTCAGCACTCTGTGTATATTTTTTATAACATAGTTTGGAGTCCCAGCCCTAGTGCTACTACTTTGCCAGACAAGTAAAATTGACACACACACACATTCACATAAAATGACAGTGCAGGCACACATACAGTATTTGTACACTTGTGGGTAAAGTTGAAAGCAACACTTATGGCACGATAATTAACTTGGACCCTCTGTCACAGCGGCCCCTCCTGCTTCGTATTAATTGCTAACAGTGTTTGTCTTTCTAACTCTTGGATGAACCAATCTCTGAAAATATGGTCAGAAGTCTCCAACAACTTTTTTGCTTTCCCAGACTGGCAGATGCTGACCATTTGGAGCAACCAAAACAGAAAAACAAACATGAAATCCCTCCTCTAATCCCTTCATTAGAGCTCCATCTTCAAATCCAATTGCTCCTGAACTTGGTTCTATTAAAGATAAGCAATATTAAATGCTGATTCTCTGTTTTGGTTTGGGAAGACATGTATATTCTGGGTTTTAGTTCAAGTCAGCTGTCTTGTTGTGGTGGTGATCCACATGGCTAGTCAGGCGAGAGGTGAAAGTTGAAGGTGATGGCATAAATGCCTCCTTTTGCCACGGGGGCCAAAGCTCTCCATGTCAGCAGGGGAGCTTCTAACTGATGGCTCCCATGGTGTCAGAACATGTTAACTCCATTTCCTGCTCCTGCATGCTGAAATATTATGCCCTCCAACTCAAGTGGCCAAATAAGTCTGATTTGTCAACAATGGTGAATAGTGAATATGGCTGTGCCTGAAAAGGTTTGTCCTTTGTACCTTGATGAACTTAGAATATTTTAATTTGCAATTGTATCTGTCTGGTGTGTTTCAACACTCTGAACCCAGTTGTTTCGATTATAAATCTTGGGACAAACGTAGTGGATGTTAAAACTCCTACAGAAATGTTTTACCTGGTTAAACAGTCCTTTTTTAATAGTGAGACAATCAGAGAGGAAATTGTCTTTTTCTTTAAACTATTGTCAATGTCTGTGCTCGGGATGGATTACCTGCAAAGTCAGGCTGGAAAAGCCTATGTTTAGGTGGAGGGAGAGGAAACAGAAATAGGAGAAGCGAGCCGAGCTACATGCTAGGCTAAAGGCTAGTCTAAATGCTAATCTGTACAGAGAATCGCTCCCAAACAAGATGGCTGAGATCAGAATGATAATTTCGATACATTACCTCATCACTATGCATCCTACAAACACGTGTGTGGTTTGATATTCCAGCCAACTTCAAGCCCCTATACATTGAGTGACTTGGTATAGTCTCAGGTGGGATGTTCCCTTTGCCCTTAAAAGGGGAGGGGGAAGTATGGATTTCTCATACCTGTATAAATATATTTAATACTCAATGGCTTTGTTGAATCAGTCATAATACTGCTAGAACATTGTCTGCCATGAAAAATTAATTCATATTTTGTGTCTTTATTTTGATATGAATATGTTGAGTATTTTTCTCTTTTTTTCGCTCCTTCCAAAGCAAATGCACATGCTGTCTGGTACGAGGTTTTTACAACAGGTGAAAGTGGAAACACTACTTTCCACTTTCCACTTGTCTGTTTGTACCAGTATTTTAAGTTATTAAATATATATGCTTCATTCTATATTTGTATTTCATAATATTAAAGTATTTTCCAATCATCCTATTTGTGTGCTGTCATCTTTGAAACTATATCCCTCTATCCTTATCCCCCGTTTCTTCCATTCTGTGAGTTTTAGCTCCCTTCTCGCTCGCTATCTATTTGTCTCCAGTCATCCCTGGTAGCCCTCTGTCATCTATTGTTCGAGCTGGGAGTGATGCCAGCCTGGCTGAGCTTGGCATCTTGCATGGCCCGCCAGGCCGTGCTTGAATGGAGAGGCAGAAAGGACCTTGGCTAAACTGGCACGTGCATCACAGGGTATGGGTAATGGCTCCCTTATGCCAAAGACTATATTCCTCTAATATGACTAATTCATCTGAGAGAAAGGGGGGTGGTCAGGGGGGACAGAGAGAAAGCAAGGGAGACAATCACAGAAAGACAAACTGTCAGATCAACAATCACAGGACACTAGACAAATGTTCTCTCACATGGTTCCAACCAAGGAGAGCACGCTCAGTGTCGGGCATGTGGTTGGGGTAGTTGATTATTTATAATGTCTTATATTCTCTGTTATGTCCAACAAATTGGCCATCACAGCATCTGGTCTCTTCAAAAACCAACAGTCTGTTATCTCTGCTCTGATCAGAGAACTAAAAGAGTGATGATGTCCAATGGTCCGTGGTACTTCTACAAAGGGTAGGTCAACTTTTCATCTCCCTAGTAAACGTGTATGGTATTTATTCATACGGTTCCAAAGTAGATACAATAGATGTCTGCCTGGGCCTTAGACACCTGCCTTACACGTCAGAATAATAACTTGAACCTTCCCTAATATTAGTTACATAAAAATGCTGAACTCCAAATATCTTTCCCAGCTAACCTTACTGACACCCCAAACTATTATTATCCAGAAAGAACAAGCTATGCATAATCGGATACTTAAAGAAGTGTCAAGGGGAATTTGCTCAAAACTGCTTAAAAAAGTCAGTCTTTAATATATTTGCAAATTGCAGGATATGATATGAAAATGTGTAGTTTCCTTTTGGACAAGGGGGTATAACACCACAATAATACTACATTACTGCTTTATGTTAAGGTTTATGTCTGCAAATTTGCATTTCTGGTGTAATATTTACTAATTTTAACTTGTCAGGTAAGGAACTAATTGTGATTAGTCTAAAACAATCTGTGGCCAGAGATGATTACACAGCTCACAGACAGGACAACAGTCATGAAAGAAGAGAATGGAGTGCAGTATGTCACGTCTGGTAGTGTGTAAACCCAGCCAACGCCTCCCCACTTACCCCAGACCACATACCAGTCTGGCAAGGAGTCTGTGCCAAGAAGCCAATGCTACTGCATTAAGAGTTAAACCCTCAAAACTCTGCATGTGTGTCTGTGTGTGCATGAGTGACATTTAGACTACTCTACTGCCATTTATGTTGGCATCACAGTGTATACCACAGAAACACAGCGTTTGAGCCAAGTGTTGCTGATGACTCTCTTTATCCATTGCAGTATGTAGGGTTGGTAAAATCACACAGACACAAACACGCACACACAGCGTGCAGCGCTTAAGAATAGCCAACTGGCGCAGATGGCTGTAAAAGTATATTTGGAGCCATTAGCCTTGAGGACACTGTAAGGAAAACTACCCAAGTAAAAAACTCGGAATACTACAAAGAAATTGTGCCATAATACAGCAATGAATAACCAGTATATTATTATAAGAGTTGGATTTCACCCGTTTGAGAGATCTTTAGTACCCTCCCAGAATGCATGTGGAGCTTGGGGATTTGGAAAACATTTTAGATTTGTTGAATATTCATTTATTCTTTCATCTTTCATGGATTTGTAACAAGGCAATGCTCGATGAAGTACCTTATTTGAGAGTTTTGGTCTTTAAGTGTGCATTAGTGTCTTACATCCCACGTTGTCCACAGCCTTGGACGACCTCATATCCTTAGAAGGATAACAGGTGGCCACTCCAAGCTTTTATCATACTGGTTAGACTGCCTTTCAGCGTTGGTCATTGAAAAATGTTTATGTTTCAGAGCCTTGTGCAATGCAGATGAGTTGGGTTGTAACAACCTAAATAAAACATTCTCAGCATTTCCATTTTTACGGATAACTTCTTTTGGGTTATGAACATAGATTGGATCAGGCATTATAAAGGTAGACCAAGTGTAACTGCCACAACATGTAAAAGCCAACTACACACAGAAAGACAAAAGGGATTCAAACTGGTAAACTTCTGACAGGGAGGCCCTCGTATTTCCATAACTATACTGTATGTTACGCCTTCCACTGAAAAGGGGCCATGAAGGTCACCTATTCAAGCAGCTTCTAATGACCCACAGGTACAATTGATAATCTGCCTCTAGTGGCTCTAGTAATTGTGACGGGATCAAAAGTCAGTACCTGATGATGTTGATGGCATTATATAAAAAGTGGTTAAGTCCACATATGGATGAGATTGACTTTCAAGGTGTTTCCTGCTTCAAACTGAAAATAAATGTTGTTACTTTAGTTGGTAGTTACTTTAATACAAACCTCATCTTGTCCTCAACCTAACCAAGCAGTTTTTTGGTAAACCTGGTTTTCACCAGATTCAATACATCCATTAAAACAAATGTTTGATGCATGATAACGTTCGACTGAGCCAACATGCTGTAGTGCAGTTGGGTCCTACCAACCCAATGCCGATATAATGGGGTGACAGCCCACGTTACCATCAAAAATGTTTAAATAATACTACAAAGTTAGAATAAAAGCGAAAAAGTACTACTTGCAAATTTATGCAGTGCCCTAGAGAGACGTTGGATTGAATGAAATACTATATACTCAATATTATAAAACACAATGTGATGTGCATGCAATTTTTTCAAGAACAAACCTACATACTTAAACTACATCATCAGTGAAACAAGTGAAAACAATCCTAGGTGGCTAGTAGGCTAAAAAGTTATTATATAATAGTTATATAAATATAGTTATGTAATACTTATTTTCACTACTGCAATTGTGATTTTAAGATTCAATACTTGATTAAATAATTGATCGAGTCCCATACTCTATGGTGGGCTGTGTGTTTGTGTATGTGTGTGAACATAGCGGACAAGTGTAGTGTAGTACTGTGCCACAGGGCCCCTTAACACCCAGGCTAAATTCAAAGTGAAACAATAATTCCACTCTACTTCTGTTTCTGTCATGTTGAGAAATGTAATTTAAGGCCAGTGAGTTCTGACCCCAAGGCACTACTGTATACCACGCTTTTTCTGTGAGCCCGGTGTGCGTGTGTGTGTGTGTGTGTGTGTGTGTGTGTGTGTGTGTGTGTGTGTGTGTGTGTGTGTGTGTGTGTGTGTGTGTGTGTGTGTGTGTGTGTGTGTGTGTGTGTGTGTGTGTGTGTGTGTGTGTGTGTGTGTGTGTCTGTTAAGGCCAGGGAGACCCCAGGTTAAATCTGTGTCCCATTGGTGATTTTAGACAGCTGTGTCCCTTACTTCCTCTGCCCTGGAGACACAGAACACACGTGTGGACGTAAACATGCCCAGTTTAAAAAAGGGATTCACTGGGATAATTATCACCTGTGTGACATCGTAAAATCATAATACGCTCTCAGGCTTTATTCTCTGTATAATGTGAATGTTATTTTTAAATGTTCATTTCCTATAAAGCCCAATCTAAATAGATTTATAGAGATTTAACACATCGATACAGGGCTACAGAGTTTACGTGTTTGTCTTTGACCTGCTGCTTCACTCCCACCGTCACGCAGTCCATATTAGACAAGGAGCAAATTCCCATTTTGACATTAGTTTGATACCAAAAGCCTATATTTTCATTTGCGACTGCTTTTATTGTCAGTCATCATTGTCCTTAGCTCAGTAGTGAATCGAGCCCGTGTGAGCTCAGAGATAGCCAGTAATGATACTGACAGGGTTGGTAAAGTCTTTATGTGTTATTTAATGGTACTCTCGCCCACCAATGCAGCTTCTCAACAGGATTTGGCCTGTAGTTGCAATGGAGAGTCAGACAATGGAAGGACCTGCAGGACTTTATTTGCAATTGTCCAAAAATTCCCAAAACACATCCCTACCAATCTGTACTCATTTCAGAAATATCTTTATTTCAGTATGAGGTACGCATATCTCGACGACTGTTCATCTTTTTTGTGGCTGCTGATGAATGAATGTGTATAAACAGGTGCCCAGAACTCAGCAGCAGCGCCTGTCACTCAACAACCTATATGACATTGTTGATCACAACAGCCGCATGTACACAACAGTGGCAGTGAAAACTGATCCTCCACTTTGGGGAAAATCAGAGAGAGAGATAGAGAAAGAGTCGTGCTACACTGAACAGGTTAACACCTCTTTGTGCAGCAAAGTGGCTTCTGTAGACTGTGTTTCACTGCCGGTGTTTTGTTGCCAGAGCAGGGCACTTTTCCAGTTTCAGACAGAAAGATGCGACCAGCATTACCACAGGCCAAGCAGGCAGGTTTAGAACAGCACTGCTCTATCTAATTGCAAAGCACTCTCCCAGTTCTGTTACATCAAAATAATGTTGAGCACAAGGCCTAGCCAACTTTCCAAGAGGTCCGAGGCTTACGACCTCAGGTGTTCAGGGCGGCTGCCACTGTAAGCTGATTGGGGAAAAGATTTACAAAATTACACTTTATAAAACATACGGCCATGATTCCATTAGTCCAGCCTGTGCCCAGTCATTCGTTTATGATGTGAAATTGGTGATTTACTGAAAAGTTAGAATACACATCAGAGAAATGAGTGGAGGGTTGCCAACTCACACTGACTAAAGTATGATCCTTACTGAAAGTGTTCCAATTTGCACAGATTGGTTTTATTTGGTATTTTTCCTGCAAAAATAAACATATTCACAAAGTCAGTTCAAGTGCTCTAACCTATTTCATATATATATATATATAAGCTGCATGTGTACATAATATAATGGTCTGTCATTGTGTGTGTGTTAATTCTATCCCTTTATCAATCTTCTACTGCCTGCCCGTTTGTGTGTGTATGTGTGTGTGTGTGTGTGTGTCGTCCAGACAGGGGACTCTCTGTGTTGTCTAGGGCCAGGCAGGGTCTCGCTATGGTTAGTAAGGTCATGGCAAGCCAAGTTATTGCCTAATTAGATTACTGCACACATCCTGCTTAGATGCTACACAAACACACAGTAAGACACACACAGACATACACACACAGTGAAATGCACAGTCAGTGATAAGAACACATGCACACAAAAATAGACTCATAACCAGACACACATTTTCTCCTACTCATCTACTCTGTGTGTGTGCGTGTGTGGACAGGAAGAGAGAGGCCCAGAGTGCTTCTGACCCTTTATACACAACAGAATGACGTTTCCTGTCCATGTCACAAAGAACACTGGATGTAAACAAGCCTTGATCTTTTCAGACATTCATTCTTGTTTTCTCTGCTTCTCTACACACTTCATCTGTAATGTGTGTGTGTGTGTGTGTTTGTGTGTTCTCCAGTCCACCAGTGTTACCAGTACAAGATAGAAAGCAGTATTATTACATTAAAGGTATAAGCAAGATAAGATACCGATATGCTGTCTTCATTTCCATTAATTGATCCAATCTAAATAAAAGTACCAACATTAAAGTCAACTGTTCAAGAAGTGGAAACCCATGTTGCTCTGTCAACTGGACACCGTCTAAGGCCTGATATGACTTAGATGTGACTCAAAGAGGAAACTGAACAGTGACAGGAAGATGTTCTATACCTGAAATCTGTTTTTCTTACTTTGCTTTGTAGGCAAAACAAAACAAAATGTGCGCAAAACACCAGCAACTTCATCAGGGCAAGATATATGAGCAAATACAAATTGAAATGTGTGTATGCATATTATCTGTAGTACTTATTTGGATCAGTAAAAAAAAGCAAATGACACAATTTTGTTGCTGCTTTATAAACACGAGTACAGTGGCCGTTTTAAACATGGGCTGCTTGATTGGCCTGTGTTAATCCTCGGGAGATAATTAAGTATCATCCCTTGTCATGAGTGAGTCTTCCTCAAACAGATCGATAATATACTATCACTTTTTTCTGTTTATAAAAAGCAGAGCTATTTAGTCCAGTGTTCAGAGTAAAGTTAGAAAACGTTATGTTTATCATACCTGGTTTATCTGCAGACAAGATTTTATAGTAAAAAGTTTTAATACTATGAAACATGTGTGTGGTTTATATAAACATTTGAATGATTTACTTAGCTGACATAGGTAAATGTTTGCTGAATTCGTAGGTAGATTGTATAAAACAAGCTGAATAAAACAGTCAGGGAACATACGTCGATGTGATGGTTGAATTTTATTTGAGACCAGTGGCAGACCAGTTCGACCACTTGTAATTCATGCTAATGACTGGAAATATTATATGTCATAAATGTTAACGCTATATTTCAATGATTAATGGGCAAAGTCCATCTGCTGATGAAGACTATGGGACAAAGTCAGAGGTCTTGAATAAGAGAGTACCTGTAACCTTGAGTTGACCTTGGTATTCTTGTCTGTCTTTGGTTAACGTTCGTTTCAATGGCAGAAATTCCCTTCTCTTGGTAGTTCCATGTATAAGGGTATACACTACTGTAACACATACCTTTATGCACTTACCTTTTTGTATTTATTATTTTATACGTGAATTTGAGATGCACTCTCTTCCTGTTGGTGTTATTATGGGTACAGTATATACATGTACATTTTTCTGCCATTTTCTCTGTTACTTTCTTTCCAGAACTCAAATTATAAGCCTGAACCCAGATATTTTAGCCAAGATGCAGCAGCAGGAGAGAAGATTCAGGCCTGATTTTAAAAACCCAGTTTTCTGTCCAAGCGAACACACAGTCATCCTCCAGACAACCTCCTGTCTCTCTTTGCGCTCCTCCTTCATCCCTTTCCCTACCACATGCTGCAAGACGACTGATCCTTAATTGTTGCTATGATCGGTGGGATTCATATAGGCTCATTAATATCTGTTGTTCACACAATCTTCCCACATGTCTCTCTTCTAACTGCTGCATCCCTTCCATCCTGTGCCAGTCCTCTCTTCACATCTCCTCACATCCGTTTCTATCTCAGTCCACTGTCCCTTGCCCCCTCTTTTCTCCCATTTCCATCTATTTATTTTCACCCACTTACGTGACCCCCCTCCCCCTTCTTGTTCACTGATCGCACATAAATTAACACTGAAGGCTTCCATAATTGCTTATGTAAAACTCACACTAATGCACACATCGCTCCCTATTTAACGGGTCTAATTTTATCCCCCTGCACCGTATCACCCGCCCCACTAATACACACGGTTTTTATGCTAAATGATTGATGTCTCACCATACCACATTTTCCACTTCATTAATAAAAAATTGTGTCTTTATTTATTAATGGGTAATATACATATACATGTATTTATGATTCAATTAGAGCAGCGATAGAACTGCAGGCGGGACCTATAAGAGGGAATTTACTGTGTAAGCTTGACGATCTAAGTGCTTGGTAATGTATCTGTGTTAAGATATTGCTCCTCTTGCCATGTGAAGACTTTATTGCACTGGACAGTAAGGAGTGCTGTGCATTAACAAAGGTATAGATGTTTAACATACAGCCCTGGTGTCACAGAGACTAAAGAGAATGCAGCTAAAATCTATTTAGTTCTAGGTCTAGCAGGAGAAAAATGTGGGATCAAAATTTGGGATAACAGCTGTAAAAGATCATCACTTCGTTCTTAATAAGAAAAGTAAATGGTTGGTTTTAATTTGAATAGAAGTTATCTTTTTGGTTTTCTCTTTTAGATTTTATCACAGTAGGAGAGAAAGATTAGGAGTAGATAAAAACAGTACAAAGGTTTCCTACTTCTTGTTGATTAGGCTGGGCATCAATGCTTATGTGCATTCAAAATAAAAACTACATTTTGGTACAAACACATGAGTGAAGCACAGTCAAGTGGGAACTAGGACTTTACACCGGACTCAATGTCATTAACTTTAACCAAGAAAGTTGTGTGTGTCCTCTGAGAAGACCTGTGTCAGACTGTTTAGATGTTACAGGTTGAAATAGCTCCATTGCTGACCAGGAAAACAGCCCTGCTACATTTACTTTCTTTTCCTGTACTGAGTGAAAAGTGATTTACTTTCATCATCCGAGAATTTCATTCAGCAATGGATACCCCATTCATCCGAATGCTCACTGAGAATACTTACTGAATGTTTATGAGCCTCCTCAATCTTTGTCCAGACATTATGCTATAGCAGCAATAAGAACGCTAATTGTTAGACGTATGCTGTTAATTAAATGTATTATTATTATTGGCTAAGACTTCTTAGGTCACTGATTAAGGGTCAATCATTGCTGTAAATCAAGAAGTATGATCCAACTTTGTATCATAAACTTAACCCTAAAACTTAAAAAAAACACTCACATCCATCGGTGTGATAATAACTAGTTGACGATAGAATTGATAAGACTCAACTTTTTAGTTTGACTAACATGGAGGAGACAGGGTTTATGACCTAAACAGCACTTTCAGGGAACAGTCATGTCATCCAACTTTATATACAGTCATTGGATCTGATGAAGACGTCTGTTGGAGTATTTAAATGTCTCAAGTTCAGAGAGTATCACTTGAGAGTAGAAAAAGCCTTTGACGACTAAAACACAGCAGCAAGCAGGGAATGGACATGTTCAACCCAATCTGAGCGAAAGGTTATCCACTTTTGACGAAATACAGGGCTGCTGCATTTTCAGAGTGTATGGATGTGGGCCAACTCAATCCAATAAAAAAAGGTTTACGTTGAGAAATTTTGTATCAGAATGTTGGTTAATTGTTTTGTGTTCATTTCAGTGTAGTAAAGTAATATTGAGGATCAAAGCCACTTCAGATTTTGAGTTTTCATCCCACACAAAGTACAAGGCTGAGGGTTACTCACACAGCGCTAGAGACAAGAAGGTATTCTTCACATGTTACTAAGAATAGATAGAAATCTTGATTATTAGTCTTGGAGTAGGTAAATTCTCAAACTCAGCATTGTGAATATGTATCCTATTATCAGAGATATTGTTTTATCCACCAACTTTCCGTTTTTACAAGACACACACACACTAACAGGATTACTAGCCTTGTAAATCAAGTCCCAAGGAGGACACTCATTTGCTTGAAACATTACTGCTGGGCAGTGCTGGCTACTAAATCAACCTATATAAGCATTTTTTTTTTCTTCTTCTTTTTTTAATGTGTGTGTTTGAGCGTGTGCATCTGACCGCTAACCTAATAGAAGTCAGTATAACCCTGCTGGCGGAGAGCATGCAGCCACAGAGCTAATAGAAAGATAATGAGTCCATCCATACTCACGCCTCTATTAAATCTCTCCTTAATACTCTCTCCCTGGAATGGTGGGTGTATTAGAGTCTGCTCCTCCTTTATGACTGCAGCGTTATGAGAAAAGTGAACATCAATGAATATTCATGGTCCAGCGAAGGTAAATACTTCTTACAAACCGTTTACAGTTAGAATTGGAGGTGGTTTCAAGACACAGCATTTACTGTGGGCTGTATTCGAGACCAGCTACAGATACCAAAAATATACTGCTGCAGTTGATTTTTCTGAAAAAAATACGTAAATCTAGACCTCATTAAGACTTTAGATCTAAGGGAAGTTCCTGTGAACTACTCACTTTTGATGGTTGTTAAATATCACAAATGTCATGACAGCTAAATCCTGTTGTTCTGATGATATATAAACGCACTGTTCTTTCATAACCCTAGTTCCATTGAGATTGGCCATCTTGTCGATACCACCGCAGACTCACTTTGAGTACCAGTAGATTAAGATAGAGATACATTTTATTTGTCCCAAAAACATGCACAGACATGCACAGGCACACTCATGCAGGTAGGGACATTTAACCTCTGCTTTTAACCCATCTGGTGAAGGACACACAGAGCAGTGAGCGACCATGTACGGCGCCCGGGGAGCAGATGTTGGGGGAGTAAGGTGCCTTGCTCAGGGGCACTAGACAGGGTAGGGAGAATCCTCTTGGATTTTTGGACAGATCAATCCAGGTTCGTCTCTTTGTTGTTTCTCCGTGGAGTCAAACCAGAGATGAACCAGAGACCTTTTCTGCCCATAGTCCAAGTTTCTGCCACTAGTCCACCGCCTCTCCATAGCGCCTCTAAAAAATGCCGGGTGTAAAACATAGTGAATTAGCTCCCTGGTATTATACCAATACACATGAGTTAAAATGAGCTTCCAGAAAACTAGAAAGAAAGTGGGGCTCCAACAATTGGGTGAAAAATCACCTAGCCTGGAAAGTTAGTTTTAAGGTATAAGAAAGCCCTCCACAAAGCAAGAGCTGTCTATTACCCCTCATTAATAGAAGAAAATAAAAACAACCCAATGTTTCTCTTCAGGACTATAGCCAGGCTGACAGAGAGTCACACCTCCATTGAATCCAGCATTCCTCCATCCATTAATCACAATATCTTTATGTGTTTCTTCAACGATAAATTGTAACCATTCAAAATAAAATCTACAATCTCCTGCCCTCAATTGATGCTCATGGATTATAAAGCAGCAGCTTCTCTGCTGATCACCCTCGATCAGTCTTAACCCACAACCTGTATCTTAGATCCGACTTCTACATTTAAAGGAATCCTGCTAAATAGTAGTTTATTGAACACAATCAATCTATCAGTATCATCATGATATGTACCATCAACATTTAAGCTAGTTATTAAACCCCTTCTCAAAAAAAAAGCTGGACCCAGAGGTTTTAGCCAACTACAGACCGATATCCAACCTCCCTTTCCTGTCTTAAATCCTTGAGGAAGTTGAAGCCAATCAGCTGTTTGAATTTCTTTTGGAAAATTATGTATATGAAGACTTTCAGTCAGGGTTTAGAGCTCATCACAGCACGGAGACAGCCTCGGCAAAAGTCACTGAAGACCTTCTCATAGCTTCAGATCAGGGATTTGTGTCTGTCCTTGTCCTGTTAGGTCTTAGTGCAGCATTCGGCATTATCGATCATCACATTTTACTACAGAGACTAGAACAGTTAATTGACATTAAAGGAACCGCCCTAAGCTGGTTTGAATCCAATGCATCAGATCAATTCAAATTTGTGCAAATTAATGATGGGTCATCTGTGTGCTCCAAAGTTAACCAAGGTGTTCCTCAGAGTTCTGTGCTTTTTATTCTAATCAATGTTGTAAATATTGCATATTTGTTGATAAGTTCACCTAAACAAAGCATCTATTGCACTTCTGGCCATCCTTTGACTCTCTCTGAGGTTTCTACGTTATTTTTCCACTGTTAATATTTTTTCAAGTAGATTTTCCCTTCTCTTGTTTAGGGTTAATGACAGAGGGTGTCCAACTTAAAGCCCAATGAGACAAATAGTGATTTGGGAATATGGGATATACAAATCCAATTTGATGGATTGTATTAATTAACACAGTGCAAGAGTCTTGAAAGTAGACGTGCCTGATGCTTGATGCTGACATGATTGTAATGATGACAATAATCACATGTTTTATGCTCGGGACAACATAGCTCACTTTGCTGCTAACGTGCCCCACTAGCTATATATGCAATGCTAAATTTAATTACACTGCAAATAAAATCCTCAACCAGATGAACCCAGGTTGACCAGCTGCCTCTGCCTCCTCTCTCACAATAACATGAATTAATTGGCTACGGCCTACGCTTGAGTAATTATTCAAACACAATTTGATTGGCTAGTTCTTCTCCTGCCACAGGAACATTTGAACAATGCAGCGTGAGCAACATGACGTTACTGAACCACAATGCAGTTTGGCAACGCATGACATCACCCAATTCAAAGTGAGAGAGTAACTTTCCAGTTAAAGCCTCCAATAATTATGTTTATGTCCTACGTGAGAGTATCAAATGGACAAAGGTCAAGAAACAAATGCAACTTGCGTTTTTTTTATACATATTTGATATGGATCAGTGGGCATGTTTTTAAATTTCATATTTTCAATTAAATGTTGGCACCCAAAGTGAAATTTGGGGGCCATTGAATCAGCAGGCTAAAGGTGTGCAAGTTAATCATAGCTACAAGAAGAATGCATCATATTATAACTGACAAAAGACATTCTTTTTACTATGGGAGGGGGCAATGGTACAACCGTGATCATAATCTGGAATCAAACCCCCTCTCCTAAACATGATGTTTCTATGTAACTGAACTGTAACACCGAAATGTAACTGCGATTAAATAACATGCATTATTATCGTGATGAACACATTTTAAATTTACCTGGCAAGTTGCAATTAAGTGAATGCTAAACATATAAGTAAAATGCTCAAAGGCAGAACATATTTTTTTTTAACCAAATATAAGATTTTGCAGTACACTATCCACCTCTAGTGATTAAACAGGATTATCGTTATATGGCTACATGGTTTCTCAGCACATGGTTATGGTTAGAGAAAGATTGTGGTCTGGTTTAGGACAGAAAAAGTTATATAGCCAAAACCATCTTTCACTAACTGTAACCAAAGTGCCTTTGATGCCCAAACCACAGATGGGACTCTGACAGTTGGAGCTTTGTAAATTCACCATTTACCCCAAACCACCTCCTGGCAAATCCGCTGCCATTAATAAAAGTTCATTCAGAAATACTTTGCCTCTGAAGATAATCCAGCCAACAATTATGCTTCCTACAAAGCACATTTGTTTGTCGCTGTTTCCTTGTAATGAAAGACAAATTTAAGAAGACAGGGTTCTCAAAGGTGTTGAGAAGAACCCCTCCTCTCCAATTTTTCCTTCTATTGACATGTCCATTCATACTTACTACAGTTGTGCTGCAGGTTGATCTGAAAACTGCTTTTTGTTTTTGAAATTATTATTACATATTATTAGTATATATTGTATAGTGAGTATTTACAGCATCAGGTCAGTGCATGTGGGCTTGTGGCAAAATCAATTAAGAGTGTGCTCATAGTATTGATGTAACATGTCACACTGTGACACTATAGCAGAGTTTGGGAGCTCGATGGCACAGGACTGCTTTTGGTTACACACACATAGTTAACATTATGAAAAAATATTAAGCCAAGGCAAACAGGATGGGAAAATTGTTTTTGAAAAGTTCCTTCAGACTCCTTCTGGCCACCCAATAAATAACACATTCAATTACAGTTTTATAAAGTTTGGTTGTGGCAATTAATGATTAAACTTGTGCTGAGCCACAAAGGAGAACTGCTTCTGTAGTGTCAGACACATATGGAGACGGTAAAAGCTGAATTCTTCCTGTGCAGCCTGGGTGTTTTGTGTATCAAAATCATACAGATATACAAATTCCACTCAATGGATTTGTCCCCTCCGTCGTACACAACACCTTGGACTAGCAAGATGGCTTTTGTCCAATGTTGCCAATTTTTTAGTGCTGAATTACAGAACAAAAACACGTGCGCGCACAATCTGCATCACACGCTCTCTGTCAAACGTACACAGATGGACGGACGCATGAATACAAGCCCCGAAAAGAGAAAGGCACACGGATATCCAAGAATATTTTGATATGTGTTGAGGGTTGAGGATAATGCAATGTCACCCCTAATACCCAGATAGAGACACAATGTCCCTGCCACTGCTTTCCTTTTACATGTAAAAACAGCGGAGGAGGCACATATGAATGACAATGCGGCTTGTGTCAGTGCAGGCTGACTTATTGGGGATGTTTTGTGCAGGCCAGGCCAGCTTACTTCACGCCGCTGTGTTATTTACCCCTTTTTTCCTATTATCAGTGCATTTTTATTGCGGAGGGAATCGAGAAGATGTAATTGCCTACCAGGTATCTGCTTGCATTATCAGGCCTAGGATGGCATTAACTATAAATAGATAAAGGACATTATGCAGCCATATTGTGTAGTGTGTGTGTGTGTGTGTGTGTGTTTGTGTGGTGGGTGGACGATAGGACCAGCGAGTGTTTTTGAAAGTGTGTTTGATTGTGTGTGTGTGTGAGTTATTTGATTTATTCAAACTACACAGCCTGTGGTTTATGACAGATAGGATATACAAATCTATTGTGAGGTTAGAATTAGATATTTGACCAGACAATGGGATAAGCTGCATCTCCAGAAGTGACCCGCATAAACCCTGGCTGTGTATGGTTACTGTATAGGTACAGTGTGTGTGTCTGTCTCTGGAAATACTTTAGAAAAGAATACACAGTGCAATTTAACTTCCTTTGCATTGAAACGAGGTGTGTGTCTGTGTGTGTGTATATATATATGTGTGTGTGTTGTATGAAACCTGTATCACTCAAGCAAGCTGAGCAAGGTGTGTAACTATAGAATTGTCTATTTCCCTCCTCTTTCTTTCTTTCTCTCTCTCGTCTGTCTGCTTCAGTCTGGCTGTGTGGGCACAGACAAAGTCAAACTGCTGCTCGCACATATTTGGGCAGCTATTTAATTAAAAGTGGATTACAAGAGTGTTGGGTAAACAAAGATCAGATTAACAAATAGGCCGTCACTGCTTTCCCATTTGCTAATGCAAATTTGACTTGACGATGGGATTGGTCGTGCAGAAGAACGGCTCCGCCACTCCGGCGGAATATTAAGACCCGGTCTGGAGCTCAAGTTAAGTCGGGACGACTCGCAGAAGTTGGCTAAGCCCCCATCCTTATGCCCAGTGTGTGTGTGTGAGTGTGCATGTGTGTGTCTGTTGTCTTGAAAGATGGTTCTTTTTTTTATCTTTGAGGTGTGGTTCTTGATTTGGATGATGCAGTTTCTGCAGCAGATGACGAACAACAGTTTCTGGGTTTTTAAAAATATTTTTATCCCAAACCCAGAAATATTTAAACAAAGAAACACAAGTTAGGCTATAGACACCATATTAAATTGTGTTTAAATATTTATTATTCAGTATTGAAAAGGAATTGCAAGTTGTGATGAATGGAAGCGACTTCTAGGGGTCGTTTGTATACATACCATGGCTGCAGTGGCCTGTGCTGGAATCAAGCCCGGGCCTTTGCCTCTCTCTCCCATATTTCTCTGTCTTTCTTTCCAATCTCCAGATACACAGAAAATGTGATTACAAGAGTCATCACAATAACTTGAATTCATTTTATGCAGAGAAGCACTTACAACCCTTGAGGATTCCTTGAACTTCCTCAGTGACAGCCAGAACACTCCAGGTAGATGGAATCCTATGAAGGGCCAAGCATTTCCTTTTCATTGTCCAGTTTGTCTAAAGTTTTAATCATACTGACTAGGCTACTCTTACTGCCCAGCTGTCACAGTCCAAATAGGAATATGTGCTAAGTTGAAGAACATCAAACCATCCACTCACACTGAGAGCTTCATAAGGGTATTTTTGTCTCAACTTTAATATTACAGTGCCTTGCATAAGTATTCACCCCCTTTGGACTTTTCTACATTTTGTCATGGTATAACCACAGATTAAAATGTATTTCATCGTGAGTTTATGTAATGGACCAACACAAAATAGTGCATCATTTGGAAGTGGGGGGAAATATTACATGGATTTCACAATTATTTACAAATAAAAATCTGAAAAGTGTTGAGTGCATATGTATTCACCCCCTTTACTGTGAAACCCCTAACAAAGATCTGGTGCGACCAATTGCATTCACAAGTCACATTTGCAAGTCACATAATTAGTAAATAGGGTCCACCTGTCTGCAATTTAATCTCAGTATAAATACACCTGTTCTGTGACGGACTCAGAGTTTGTTGGAGATCATTACTGAACAAACAGCATCATGAAGACCAAGGAGCTCACCAAACAGGTCAGGGATAAAGTTGTGGAGAAATATGAAGCAGGGTTAGGTTATGTCACAACCTAGGGTGGAAATGACATACAAAACACGGACGTGGTACCAGGTAATACTAAGGTTTTATTGCAGATTTCGTTCCGTACAATTGTTCAGCTCAAGTCAAGTTAACAAAAACGTCTGCAACCAATCAATACACGACGCACAGGTACGAAACAAAAGATTAACACAACACCCCCGCTGCTGGGCCAAGACCAGCCTCCAGCCGTCTCTGCTGCAGGTCCAACAACCCCGACGGAGGAGGAGCCAGAGCCTTTTAACCAATCCGGGACCTGCGCGCCGGGTGCACCCAGTTACAGCTCATCAGCCAAAACAGCCAATCGGCATTCAGCGATCAGAGGGCACAAACAGGGGGTTAGATACAATACCGGCACAGGCCAGCAGGCCGTCACACCCTCCCCCTAAAAAGATGGAAACCCCCCCCAGGTTTTCACCTGTCCCAATGTTTACACAATAAACAAAAACAAAATTCAGTTAAACATATAAACATTACTCAGCACACATAGGGGCTCGTGACAATGCATCTGCAACTACATTGTCAGAGCCCCTAATGTGGCGAATATCCAAGTTGTATGGCTGAAGAAAGAGACTCCATCTCATCAGCCGTTGATTTGGGTTCTGGAGAGAATGTAGAAAGGTCAGTGGGTTATGGTCGCTATAAATAACCACGGCCGAACAATGCCCAGCCACATACACCTCGAAATGCTGGAGTGCCCATACGAGCGCGAGGGCCTCCTTTTCAATCACAGAATAATTAAATTGGTAATTCTTGAATTTTCGCGAAAAGAAACATACAGGATGTTCTACGCCAGTGTCATTTTCTTGTATCAACACCGCTCCAGCGCCGACGTTACTGGCATCCGTTTGAATTTTAAATGGTTTGTCCAGTCGTGGAGCCATCAAAACGGGTGCAGAGCTTAACAGAGCTTTAACCGAGTCAAACGCGTTTTGACAGGTGTCTGTCCACGTATAAGTGGCCTTTGCTTTTAACAAACTAGTCAATGGCGCGACTACGGACGAAAAGTTTCTGCAGAAGCAGCGGTAAAAACCCACCATACAGGACTGTAATCGTCTTACACTCTTTGTGTTGGTAATATACCGACGACTTACAGGACGACTTAAAAAAATATCCAGAGCTTTGAACATCTCTCTGAGCACCATAAAATCCATCATAAGAAAATGGAAAGAATATGGCACAACCGCAAACCTACCAAGAGGAGGCCGTCCACCCAAACTGAAGAGTCGGACAAGGAGAAAATTAATCAGAGAAGCAACCAGGAGGCCCATGGTTACTCTGGAGGAGTTGCAGAGATCCACAGCTGAGGTGGGAGAATCTGTCCACAGGACAACTATTAGTCGTCTACTCCACAAATCTGGCCTTTATGGAAGAGTGGCAAGATTGTTGAAAGGGATCCATAAAAAATCCCGTTTGGAGTTTGCCAGAAGCCATGTGGGAGACACAGCAAACATGTGGAAGAAGGTGCTCTGGTCAGATGAGACCAAAATTGAACTTTTTGGCCTCAATGCAAAACGCTATGTGTGGTGAAAACCCAACACTGCCCATCACCCTGAGCACACCATCCCAACAGTGAAACATGGTGGTGGTAGCATCATGCTGTGGGGATGCTTCTCTTCAGCAGGTACAGGGAAACTGGTCAGAATAGAGGGAAAGATGGATGGAGCCAAATACAGGGAAATCCTTGAAGAAAATCTGATGCAGTCTGCAAAAGACTTGAGACTGGGGCGGAGGTTCATCTTCCAGCAGGACAATGACCCTAAACATACAGCCAGAGCTACAAAGGAATGGTTTGGATTAAAGAATGTTAATGTCTTAAAATGGCCCAGTCAAAGCCCAGACCTCAATCCAATAGAGAATCTATGGCAAGACTTGAAGATTGCGGTTCCCATCCAATCTGACTGAGCTTCATCTTTTTTGCCAAGAAGAATGGACAAACCTTTCCATCTCTAGATGTGCAAAGCTGGTAGAGACATACCCCAAAAGACTTGCGGCTGTAATTGCAGCGAAAGGGGGTTCTACCAAGTATTGACACAGGGGGGTGAATACTTATGCACCCAACAGATGTCAACTTTTTTGTTCTCATTATTGTTTGTGTCACAATAAAATTTATTTTGCACCTCCAAAGTACTATGCATGTTTTGTTGATCAAATGGGAAAAAGTTTATTTAAGTCTATTTGAATTCCAGTTAGTAACAGTACATAATGGGAAAAAGTCCAAGGGGGGTGAATACTTATGCAAGGCACTGTAGGTACCTTTTCCTTGACTGGTGTTCAAAAATCCATGATAACCTCAACCATCATGGAAATCCATCCATCAAGACATTTCATACAAAACCCCAAAAGTTGACCTCATGGAGACACCAGGCATCAAACAGAGTCATAAGGGTTTATCATCTAGGAATCATTCCAATTACACCCAATATTTGTTGGAATAGATCTATCTATCTATCTATCTATCTATCTATCCATTCTGACAGAGTATCTATCTTTGTCTTTGTCTCTATTTCTTTCCCCACATCTCATTCAATTTTTTTAGCCCCTGCCCACATCCCTCACGCCCCCTCAGTCCGTGTGTCCCAGAGTTTTGGACAGGGTTCGACCTTGCTGTGATAGACTGTTGCTGTGTTCATTCCTCTTTTTCAGGACACCTCTCACCTCCCCCGGTCACAGGAGAGTGGGAGAAAAAGAAGAATGAAGTGGAGTCGGAGGAGGTGGGATGGATTTATTGACGTGGGGCTCGGGCTCGGGTCGATGCATCAGAGTCTGGATCATGGTGGATGATGAGGCCTCTTGGTGTCAGGGACAACTTCATACAGGCCGGGCCACGTACACAGCTCTGTGCAGCTCTCTGTGTAATCTATGCAACTTACTCTTTTAGCTCAGAACTTTCCCTAATTGTTCTGTCAAACGCTAAATCGTCATAATCCCATTTGGGATTTTATTTTTTGTGCAGATTTCTTCTTGTGCTCCGTGTCAATTGCAGTCTGTGTTTTTTTTACATCAATACTCAGAGATCAACTGTCAAATCAAACCCTGTCACATTGTTTGAAGTTTAAGTTAAACACTTTTCCAGCTCAGCAGTCGCTTATGGTAACCGGCCAATTCTTCATTTCCCAATCCAGAAATGTAGAACTCTAGAGGGTGTGTTTGGCAGAAAGACCTATAAGCTGCTGCAACTCTGACACATATCCTCACAATAGCAACATTGTTTGTGATTACCAGAGATGGATGTGCAATGGATGAGTGAATTATGGCTCATGTCCGTCAGAAACCAAGGTTGTTATTTGTGCCCATAATGGTGAATAGATCAGTAAGAATAAGTGCGTGACTTCAACTGTCTGCAGCATATTTGTTTGTGCAGCTGAAAACTGTTACACAGTGTCATCCTGTCAATATTGTTTTGGAAGGCAGGGGCAGTTTGTATGATTTGTGGAAGTGATTAATCAGTGGTCTGCATCAAGTGTCGGCTGTTTATTGTCTGTCTCCGTCGTGCACATCACGAAGAACAAGACTGAGAAATCGGGGAAGGAAATCAAAATATGTGCTTATGACCAAAGACCAATGTTACTCCTTTACACCACAGTTCTATAAAATACTGTTTGTGTCATGACATTGTATCTTTTGGATGTAAATTAAACCTTGATTAATATTTGTTGCTTTTATTTGAATGTCCATATAACTTTGTGTACATAAAACTTGCATGAAAACAAGGGAACATAAATGTTTATAGAGCACAGGGAACATCTGATAGTAAATCACTTTTTTCAGGCAGCACCTCTTTGTGGGCACTGCCTGTGACATGTTCCTTTGTGGCCTCTTCTTTGAGTTTTCATTCTGTGCCATTGTAACAAGGCTCTGTTTCTTGACTCACACATTAAGACAGACAAGATCCCAGTCACCAACTCTGTTGAGTTTTAGTAGATTTTCTTCTCGTTTAAAGCTAAAGTAACAAAACACTTTCTAATTCCAGTGTGAGGTCACCAGGTTTGCTCAGAGAAAAGGAGCCTCAGTGCCAGCCATTCCTTACTCCTATCACAGATCATCTGATTAATCACAATTAACAATAAATCCAAAAATAATTTGATATAGCATTAATTTGACATTAATTTATAAATCAGAATTGTCCCAATTAATTACCAATCTTGTGAGAGTACATTTCATAATAACCACATGTTCAGTGCTCTAATGGTTTCATGTCCATCCTGTTATCCTGTGCTCCGCTCAGAGGAGATGTCAAACAATGATTGAGTCAGAGAACTGGAATCATGAAGTCAAATAATAACTTTATTATTATAAAATAATATTTTTCATTGCAAATTACATCAAGACTTCTCACAAAATATACTGGGTCATCATGAAGAGGACCGGAAGAGAAAGTAAGATTACACTTTGCACTGATTCTGGGGTTGGAACTGTGTGTTGTTGGGTAATGTTATGAATAAAACACGTAAACTGCTTTGATTTTGTCTAAAAAGGATAATTACTTACTTAAATTGATGGAAAATGTATCTGTTTTAGTCATATGATAATAAAACAAGGTAAAAAAGAAGGTACATGTAACACTATGAGTTTGTTTGTTTTTTTAAACTATAGAAAAATCAGATCAAATCATCTTCGTAAGAAGTTTGGTACATCCCAGCGTATGAGTCAGAGCTGAGAGTGGCTGTATGAAAAGGTCAGGGACCAGTGCAGCACAGAGGGAGGGCTCAGCGTGTTGAATAATACAGTAGATGATGTTATGGGGGCCACATGAAGCCTCCTCCCATGATGCTTACATGCTTCGGTGTTATTTTAGTCTGGCAGAACAGGGATAGTCCATCTGGGTTAGCTGGAGAGTCGCCCTGCACAGTCCCAGGGAAGGTGCACCGTGGCTTTCTGCAAGGACAGGACACGACACAAAGAGTTCAGCAGCAGCAGCCTGACACGAAACGCTGGGGGAAGGAGGGGGGAGAGGACCGGGAGGAGAAGAAGAGGGACAGGAAGACAAAAGAAAATGAAAAAAAAAGAGAAAGAGAGGAGGGATTAAACGTGAGAAAGAGAACTGGGGAAAGTGAGAAGGAAGAGGAGCCGAGCTGGGAAATTATAGAAAGAGTAGAAATTGGGGGATTCATTTCATAAATGACGAGTGAAATAGAAGAAAGCAGGAGAGTGAGAGCAGAAAAAGAGGCTAGGGAGAGGATGACGAGGTGGGAGGAAGAGAGGAAAGAAATAGGAGACGTGAGTATTGGAGGATGCTGAAAGAAGAGAGGGATGTGACATAGAATTGAGTTTGACATGTGGAGCTGTGTAATAAAAGAATAGACAGATCGGATTTAAGGTGGAGAGGGAAAATACGTAAACGGTAGGACGAGCAAAGAAGCAGTTATAATGCTACATGGCTACATTACAGTACAATGAATGAATGCCAAAATATTACAGCTCAATACTAAACAGTGTATGTATACTGTAAAATATATATTGTGATATCTTACAACCTGATGGTACTCTATGATGTTACAATATGATAGTATGATCAGTGGGGGAACATATTTAAATGTAAAAATGTCAAATATACTATTGTGAGGTGAGCTGGACACAGATCAGATCTCAATCCGATCGCTATGTGGACACCGGAGACAACTACTAAAATCCTGTCAAGACAAAGCTGAATGAGAGACACATTTAAAGTCCAGGTGTAAATGGTGTGTAATGATACGTTCAGTACATTTGGTCACTAACTGATTTTTAAACGCAGGTCTTTTATTACAAATTACACTCTTTTTTTAGCACTGTTACATTTACTTAAGCAAGTAATTTGAAAATCACTGAAACCTCACCCAAGACTAATTATCAGCAAATATGATATGATGCACTACGTGATAGATAGACACCCACATTTAATATTAAGTAAAAATTCATGAAGAACATTTAGCTAATTATACTCCTGTATTAAAGTCAAACCTTAAAATTGAGATTATGTCGAAAAAACAAACGATGGGCAATGAAAGAGATAGACTGAGTATTTCAATCCCTCGTCCTCTCCTGTTAATTGTCTAGTTTAGCAGCGCTTTGAAATGTATCTGAGTGTGTTAACTGGACGTGTTTGCCTGTGAGGAGCGCCAGAGGGGACAGCATGAACTCTGTCTGCCACAAACACACACACACACACACACACACACACACATCAAGCAAGCCTCTCCTCAGGTCTTGTTACTTTGCAACCACCTATAAGTTTGGACACTTAACTAAAACTGAGGAAAGCAAATCTACAGGAGGGAGAGGAGTGAACAGGAGAGAGAGGAGACAGTGAGAGGAAAAGGAGAAACAGCGAGGAGAAGAGAAAGTTCAGGGTGGACAGAGAGCAGACTAGGCCACCGCTGCCTGTCATCCTGCGTCATAGTCACTGCCGCTGTGTGTGTGGTGAGAGAGAGAGAGACTGTCCAACATAAAATGTTACTTGCAGCAGTGTTCAATTCCTCACAAATCCATATATGTGTGTGTGTGTGTGTGTGTGTGTGTGTGTGAGTGAGTTAGAGCGAGAGAGAGGCATTTTTCTCACCCCGAGCATAGATCTTTGGCCCTGCATTAGTGCCAAACCAAATTACCCTCCTGCCTGTCTGGTGCCCTCAGCCCAAACCACACACACACACACGCATGCACGCACGCACGCACGCACACACACACACACACACACACACACACACACACATGCACTTTCCCAGTGTAATTGAAATGGAAGCAGACAGTTCACAGAAGCTCTGCTACTTCCTGTCGTACTTCACAGTGTCCCAGAGACCCATTGTAAGTGGTCACATGGTGGATATGACCGCCCGATGAACGTGTGTGCGTGGTGTGTACATGCGTGTGCACATGCTTGTTAGACCTTTGAGGCCTTTTCCCTAAGTATCCACACACTGGGTGTTTTATCTGTAAAAAACACCCAAATATGCACCAAGTCCATATTGTAAAATGGACTTGGTGGGCGTTCATATGTGAGTGTGTGTCTTTCGGAGTGTGTGTGCATGAAAAGGAGGCATGTGTGTGCATTTCCTATGGTGCGCGCTATTTTTGTGTGATATATACATGTAATTTGTCCACGTGTATTTGTGTGTCCGTGGGCAGGTGGCTGTGTGACGGCCTCACACCCTGTCAAAGCAGCTCTTCATCCTCCTCCTCCTCCCTTCCGCTCACACTGCAAGTGGGGCGATTATAGCTTCGCCACCATCACCCTGTTTACACCTTATGCCGCCACCAATTACCAGACTTTGACACCCTAGCTAGGAGGGGTGTAGGTTGGTGGTGGTGGTGTATGTGTTTCGGTGTGTGGGGGGGGGCAGATTCACACCCTTGGCCACACTGTCGCAGCGTTACCTGTGAAGCGATACACAAGCAGGGTGAGGCTGATCAGAGAAAACACACACTTAACAAAGGACAACAAAAGTTGTCAAAGCAAATGCAAACCAATAATTTGAATATGCATCATATCACAGAGCAGAGAGCAGGTTCAGTAATCACAGATAAGCCGTGAAAAGAACTGAACACTAACAATAAAAGATTGATTTAAAAAAAACAAAACAGTTATCACACTTGTATGTGAACATGAAGAGCTTCACTGTGATGTGAACACGTGACCAAGCACATTTATCAAGTATGACTATGAGTCACTAAATACTGTTCCAGTACCATCATGAGGTCAGGATGCTTTTTGACTGTTGACTCAGATTAAGATTAAATTAAGGTCCTTTGTTCCCCCCCTCAGTTTGTCGATGTTTGCCAAGCTAATGGCTGTCTGCTGACCCTCAACTGGACTTGGTGCTTAGTGCGATCTACATTGTGCGATGGCTGACATGGCAAACGTACATCTGCTTAAGATCAGCACAATAGCACTGTCACGTTGAGTATACTTTAGCATGGCTTTGTGGCAACACACACTTCTGAATCGTTTTGGACGTTATGGTTTCGCCTCTGTCCATTTTTTGGTTTGTTTGTTTGTTTGTGAGCAAGATTTCACCAAAACAGAGATTTCTACAAAGTGTTGAAGGATGCATTATGGGTTAAGGAAGAACCCATTCATTTTGGTGCAGATCCAGGTCAGGGTAGGGATCCAGGAATTTCTTGTTATGTTCAAGATTGTCAACACTTTCACTGATTTCCCAGAGAGTAATTCATGGATCTGTTAGGGCCTTGGCGGAGGTATGCACTCTACTGAGTGCCATCCTACTTATTATTGTTACTACTTGATTTAATTTATTTTGATAAGTGTTAAGCTGCTGTCATAAACGCAGCACCTTGTGTTGATGATAAAAGGCCAACCAGGAAATGGAGGGATTATGCCCTTTGAGCTGGTGGAAGACTTGTGCAGGTTTATTTCACAACAAATTAGCAAAGGCAGCAACGTATAACAAAGGCCAGTAGACAAGTGTGAAGTGAGATACCCCAAAACATGCTCTCCAGCAATTTAATTTATCCTGAGATGTTTCAACACAGGAAGCAGTTCTGAGTTTGCATTAACAGCAGCAGATACTGTCTTAAAAGTGTACATTCCTTGTACAGAATATAAGATTAGAAACTCCCTTTCTCTGTAAAAGAGAGAGTGTGTGTGTGTGTGTGTGTTTGTGTGTGTGTGTGGATGTGAAGATGTTCTGCACAGAGAGGTGAGTGTGGTCTGCTGTGTGATAGGGTGGGACAGAGGGCTTGGCCTGGAGCACAGCCATGATTAATGGACACACACACTCAAACACACACCATCATCTGTCCTCTTGGCTCCATACCTGGGTCATGTCTTTTTAACCCCTTTAACACATTGACACACACACACACCCACACACACACCTGGGCCGGGCTGCATGTACCAGTCCAGCTGGGGAGCTCGGGGAGCAGTAAACTCACGGCCGCAGTAATGTCACACTCAGCCATTACCTAAAACAGGACAACGGTGAATTGTGCGTGTGTGTGTGTGTGTGTGTGTGTGTGTGTGTGTGTGTCTCAGCGTGTGTGTGTGTGTGTGTTAATGAGCTGACCTGCTTGGTCCACCTGCTCTCCCCAGCTGGCCAGGCTGAGATTGGAGTCGGATGCCGTAAATATCTGGACCAGGCTCCTCTGGGCTTCTTACCTACACCTCTCTCAATCCTCTCTCCTCCTCTCTCCATTTCTGCCCTCTCAACTCTTTCCATCTCACTTCACCTCCCTCCCTCCCTTCTCTATCTTCTCACCTCATGCTCATCTCAATGATGTCAACCCCTCCACTTCTCCGTATCTCCTGTCTCCTCATCTCTCCATTTGACCTCTTTCTCTTACCACCCATCTCTTTTTCCCTCCTCCTCACCCACATCATTTGCTCTCGTTCTCTCTCTCTCTCTCTCCCTCTCACACTTTTTTCATATTCTTCCCTTCTTTCCTGTTGCCTTGCTTGTCATCATTTTACATAATTCCTCCTCTCTTTTCGATTCTTCTGCCTGTAGTTGAAGATATTTCCCTTTCCCTCATCTTTCTACTCTCTTCCTTTCCAGTCATTTACTCTTCTCTGTGAGATTTCAAGGCATTGATTTGATCTGTTTTTAGATCTTTTGCAAATGTTTTCTGATGGAATTTGTTTAAATGAATGAAAAAACGATTGATAATTAAAAAAAATTCAGATAAACATTTTGGGATTATATAACTCTTGTTAAAATGTAGCTGTGAGCAAATGTTAAGAAATACAAAATAAAGGTCTGGGAGCCAAAACAAAGTAAAAATCTGAATTGAAAAGAAATTAGGGTGAGCAAAGAACATTATAAGGTCAAGCATCCGGAAAGAAATTAAAGTCACCAATTACTAACAGAAATTAGTGTCCAAAATCCAAAATAAAATGCTGTGCTTTGTGAGTGCAAGATGTTCAATGTAAAAGAAAAGAAAAGGTCAGCAATGGACCAAACTTAAATAAAAGGTCATTCGACCGAGCAAAAATTAAGGTCCACGACCAAATTATATAGAAGGCCAAAATAAATGATATGGTCCGACGACCGAACAGAAGTTAAAGTCAGTGATGATGAACAGAAAAAGTCCAAAGACTGAACGTAAAATACAGTGCTCAATGCATAGTCATGAAGACCGTATGGTGTCCGAAGACGAGTAAGCAGTGAATGTTGAGAGTGACCAAATGTGAAGATCTTAAGAAAGTGCAAATTCAAAACAGAAAAGTTGCATATATTACGAGCACAACCAGAGCCAGTGAGATATATAGTGCCTGTTGAATGAAGGATGTTTAATGCAGATAGAAGTAAAAGGTCAGCAAATGACCAAATTTAAATAAAAGGTCATTCGACTGAACGGAAATTAAGGTCCAAAGATCAATTTATATAAAAGGCCACAATAAATGATATGGTCCTAAGAACGAACGGTAAATACAATGCACAATGTATGCTTTTAGACGAGGGTTGATGTTCTGCATGGTGAGGGCAAAGTACTGCAGGGTGCTCATTAGAATATTATCTGAAGCTGAATTGTCTGCAGGAGCGAGGGAGAGGGACTATGTTTTACTTCTCTTCGGATGGGGGGGGGGGCTTTGGATGAGGCCGCTTTATTGGTCCTTTTTGCGGCTGCGAAAAGGCTTGGCGAGGGAGACGACTGGAGTCGCTGGATCCTGCTCGGGATGGGACTCACGATCAGGTAGAACAGATGAACAGCTTGCCTGAACCGCTGGCTCGGGGAGCTGAGAAGGAGGCAGGCCTGGAGCTGGCATGACACAATCTTGAAGCTGAGTGATGAGGAAATCTACTCGGGTCCAAAACCTCCCGGGGATAATCATTGTCAGAGTCTGACATCAAGATGAAAAAACAATGTAAAAATAAGCAAGGTGAGCGAAAGACTTACCTTACTGAATGACAGTTGACTGAGGAAGAGAAGAGAAGGGATTTAAAGTTTGACAGCAGCCAGATGATTGGCTGGATGACTGTGGCAGAATCTGATTGGCCATTTAGGAACGCCCACAATCAGCTGATTAATAAGTAGAGAGTGAGAGAATTGAGATTGATTGAATGGGGGGAAGTCTTCCTGATTGAACTCACGTTGAGCTTCATTTGTGGTTTATTTTGCAGAAACAAGGTTCTTTATTCAGTCCTTATTGTTTTTCTTTCTTGTTGGGTTTAAGACATTTTTTTAGACGTTATATTGTTTATTGTGTACATATAGATATATGTTTAGAAATAGACAAGCAGAACATTCATACTGTTCAGGGAACACACTGTTAGGCAGGTGCACATTGGCACTGGTCTGAGCTACACAGCGACCACATGAAACTGTAATTCGTCTGAACAACTGGCTGATGTAGTTAAGTTTGCCCTCTCCCTCATCACCACCACTGACATGAGGGCCCTGACCCTGACTGTGCCAGTGGAGCTGCTCAGTGACCAGGAGGTCAGACTGTGGTTCAGCTCGCCAGCTTCCAGGATTCAATGCTTTTAGTTGCATAAGTGTGGTCAGGGAGTTCCTGAAAAAGAGTTGCTCTGCTATTTCAGCCAATTTAACAGTGAACAAAAAACCCATTTACACCTACCAACATCAAGCTTTTGTTCTTAGAGTAAAATCAGTAGTTATTCCAGGGTCAAACCGACCTATTGATCATTTCTAGCTTCAATTGGCAGTAATGTAAATAATAATGTTTTTGAAACAACCACCTAAAACCTGAGGGTTTTCTGAAGAGCTGGCAGAATTGCCATTATATACAAAAACTTAAAAATTCTCATTCTCTGAAGCAGATAAGAGAGATGAAAGAAGGGTTTGGTAGCTTTAACATCTTGATCGTATTGTATATCGTTGCAGACTCTGCAAGATCCCACCCCTTCTTTCTCCTCTTCCTCAAAACTGGATCTTACCGACTGAGGCTTATCAGCAGGTAAGTCAATTTTCATTGTAATTGTTTTCATCAGTAAAACTCTCACTATCACTCGCATCACGTAGATCATCAGCCATTATCTGACACAATACTTTTTAGCAGGCTAAGATGGCTGAAAGAGAAACAAACTACATTTCACCTTCCTATCTGTATTTCAGGGAATTACAATGTACTTCATTAGTCATGATGACATCATAAAAAAGTGCACAGTACATCACAACCGTCTGTCTTAGGCCTATATACATCCATATGTTGCATCCTTTGTAAATGGGCTGAACGGACCCCTTCACCGCTATCTGTGGTGAATACACCTTATGTTTATACAGTCTGTGCATACAGCACAGTATGGATATGCCAACAGTGTTAGTTATAATAACTAGCTGCCAGCACAGTGCAGGCCCTTTGACAGTGTGCTGTACTCTGGGGTAGGCTCACTCTTACACGTCTTTTAAAAACAAAATGAAACAGGTTCAGATACAGAAAAGAGCACCAACAGATGCAACAGATCTATTTTATCAGTCTGTACGGCATCTAGCTGCTCACTCTCATCAAACATGTGGCAGAGACACATTTTCTTTTCATCTCATTCTAATTGAAAATATGTGGTTATTTGTAGCTGTTTTGTCAATAATGGGAGCCAGAGTGGCTGAAATTATTTGAAAAGGTAACTGTTCTGTCGATAGTTTTCATCACAATAAAAAAGCTGTCGGAGTTGTTCTCAAGAAATGTTCAGAGTACAAACTGTAGAGAGAGAAATGTGAAAAGGAAAAAAAGACAAAACATTACTGAGTTGTTGTAAGTTATCGCTTATGCTATCAACACATAGGCAAACACCTTCACAACACCTTCCAAACAATGCCTCTGTAGCTGAATAATTCAGCATTAAGGTTCAGCGGGAAATCTATTTCAATGTAACTGTGGTGCTGCCTACAAAGCACTGCAAGTGCGTACTATTACTATGGAATGTGATATACTCAGAATTGACCTCTACTCCATATTTGATGCAGGTCCTAATTTATATTTGTCTTTATTTTCTGTCAACTTTTTAACCTTTTGGTAGAAGGACATGAACCTTAAAATAAAACCAAGTTACTGATCAAAGATGGGGGGAGATCTTGAAATAACTGGTCACTAAAGCTGCTTTCAGACACGCACTCTTTCTCCTTCTCAAGAGGGCCTGTATGTGAGAACGCCAATGTCCAAGTGAGAACCTCCGTGTTTCCTTTGGAATTTCCCTGGCCAGTCCACTTGTTAAAAACTCTGGTGAATGTCTGGATGATCCGATGTGAGAAACAGAAGGTGGTGATAAGTTGTTGTGCTGTACACAAAAACACGTGACCCACACAGTGGCAATAAAACGTTACATCCTGCCTCTGCCTGCTGCACCACCCCTCACCTGAAGGAGAAATCTACCGCTGCTTTCATATGTGAAAGTCTAACTCCAGAGAAAGTCAGCAGTATGTAGAATAATACATTATTTTATATTACAGATGTATGACAAAAAACATCAGCTAAAGCATAGGTCTTAATAAAAGTGTGACAACCAGGTCTTATAATATTTTATTGCCACCGATAGTCTGTTCGCTGAGTTGAGTGCTATGTAAATAATACAAAAGTTAGTACCAGATCTTGTCTGGATAACACACTTCCTGTGACTTAAAACTTTCTTCTGTAATTATGGACATCTGCTCATCATTTATTTAAACTTCCATGATATTTACTAATACTCCAGAATGTGATAAAAAATAAAGACATTTTGGTGATGGGAAAATCAGGCTTGTCAGGTGAAGCATATCAGGCTGCAATTTTAAGCTGAAGCTGTCATTTTAAGAATTTCCCCGCAGTGACATTTTATTATTGTATTAATCATTCAACGTGAAATAACACTTTGGAGAGCTGACATTCTTCAGTCACTTTAAAGTTACAAAAAATATGACAGTTAAAGTCTAAGTTAACTTTCCCATTTGTTTTATTTGTTTTATTTGTTTTCTTTCTCTTCCAGGAAGTTCCAGCTACATTGTCCTGATTGACTCATTATAATCAGGCCTCTGTTTTCTGGCTGTTGACCAATGGTTCAGGGTTTTCGTCAGCTTCAGCTCAGGATGCTGAAGTTTACCTATTGGCCTCCTAGTGTCCTAAACTCTGCTCTGATCGATGACTGGCCAGTTTGTGGCCTTCATTGTCACTGATTGGCCAGTTTGGTGTTGACATTGTGTCAAATTATAAACTACCATTGAAACAAATATTGATATAACTACCTTGATGAAATTTAGGAGGAACAACAGTCAAAATCTAAAGAAAGTAACATTTATTTAAATGAGCAGGACTTACTTGTTTGCGCTCATCTGAAATGTTGTACTTTTGTTTGTTTTCAGTCATTCTGCTGGAGAGAATTGTTTAATATTTTTGTATAATTTAGGTGAATGCATTTACATTGTTTTTGCTTTGGCCAGATGTTTCCTGATCTACATTTTTCCAGATCTAATGGCGGACAGCTTTTGCTGTAGATTTTAGCAGCTAAACTAGCTTGTAGCCATGTTTTTCTAATCCTTTCAGCTAAAACCTACTTTTTTTTAAATGGGCGGCATGCAAATGTATTTTAATTATTACATTTGTCGGCTTCATTCACAACCACTTTGCTTAGAAAACAATATTTTTAGTTTTTTAACGCTTCAGGTTCGGACCAAAACAAAACAATTTAAAGATGCAATTATTTCTGTGGAGAAAAAAGGATTATAACAGTCATGCACATATTGTAGATCCGCTTTCTTCCAACAGTTCTGCCAGGGTTGATGTGATGAGTAAGAACATAAATACAGGCTTGTGCAGAGCTTCAGGAAAGCTGTAGCTAATTTGGCCAAGCCGCACTGCGACCAAATTAAAAGGAAAGCTCATACTGGGAAGAAATAACAAATCCCACACTAATACTTGGGGGTCAAACTGGGGATGTCCTTGACCAAATCCACAGTCTGTGCTGGATACACCCTGCAAATAGACACAGGCAGTTCGATGGTGTCCCTTTGTGAAAGCAGTATGAACTATAGATGCATGGGTCTTATGGATCAAAAGTAGGCACTGTCCAGTAAATACAGTGTTTAGTTTATTCACCATTTGATTTATTTCAATGAAATTACTTTTGACTGTTGTGGTTGTTGCAATATATATTATGATCCAGATTTACAGTCTCTGTTTGTTGCCAGATTTAGAGCAAGAGGGATACAGAGAGAGAGAGAGAGAGAGAGCGAGAGAGAGCGAGAGAGAGCGAGAGAGAGCGAGAGAGAGCGAGAGAGAGAGAGAGAGAGAGAGAGAGAGAGAGAGAGAGAGAGAGAGAGAGAGTCCTGACTTGCTAATGAATTCAGTTTTGACTCAGTAACAAGTGACACAGTTAGGATCTGTGTGGGAGACCTGTGTGTGTATATCTGCAGTAGGTGTGTGTGTGTCACAGGCAACACTTCAGAAGGCTATACAGAGCATAAGAACACACTTTCATACACACTTTGCAAATAAACAGCAGTGTGTGTGTGTGTGCGCGTGCGTCTGCACCAGTGTACGATCGCGCACACTAATGCCCGACTCCATCCTCCCACCTGCACTCCACTGAGCGAGCGGGTGAGCGTGCGTGCGTGTGTTGTACAGGACAGCGAGTGCCTGCCGGTGTGTGCTCCGTGTGCCTTTATGCAAGGCAGGTGAAAGAGGTAAATTGGGCCGTTCCATCATGCGATGCGGGGAGGCCAGGTTGACGTGCTGATCAGGTGTGCATGCATAATGGCCACCAAAAATAAGCTCTGTTTTGAATAATGCCCCCTATCCAACAAAAAAAAAAGAGAAAGAGTGGTAGAAGAAAAAATGCGGCGGGCTGCTCTCGGTCCGGCTGGGATCTCATCCATCTTAACAATGAATGGAAATCAGAGACAGACTGCCACCGACTGGGGCCTCCGCAGAGCCCACTTACATCTCTTTCTCCTCTTCTCTCCCTTCTTCTCTGTCTCTCTATTACCCCTTTATGCTATGACCCTTTCCTCTCCCTCCTCTCCTCCACTATTCACACATGCACACACTCATTTATATACAAATATATGTGTAACTTAAATAGTCTTTCTTTTCTTCTTCTACAGGGATTGCAGTGGTTAAAATGTGTGGATAAACTACACTACATACCCACTAGTATGTTGATGCCTTTATGCCCATAACAACTTTTGCAGTTGAGCCCATACTGACCATTGTAATGCCCTGCCCTCTTTGCAGGGACCATGTTTCAGTTAGGTACAGTTCATTTTAGGCCAAAACACAACCAGCACACTTAGATGGATAAGCAATACCTGACCCCTTTTCAATAATGTGTGCTAGTTTGTTTGATTAAGTTAAATCAAAGTAACACAATGTAACTGTTGCTGAGTAACAGTGATTTGGTTATTCGTCCCGGAAACGTCCCGGAAACACTGACCTTATTTGTTGAAATCCTCGGCCGATAGCCATCTCTTGATAAAGTTGCCGGGGAAAAAGAGGAAAGAAGCCAGTGTCTGTGGCCCTCACAGGACTGTATTGAAAACCACCAGCAATCTGGAACAAAGGAAATGATTGGCTGACGTACCTGGCCGGCTGCGTTGTGCACTGTGCTCTCACTGCACATGACTGTCTTCACAACACGAAAAAGGCCTTCACCGCTGAAGCTGAGATGATAGCCAGAGGTTATCAAGCGAGACAGGCGGACTTCATGTGTTTTGGTGGTTTGGACAATGGGAAGAGGTGGGATGTATCAGATGCATTTTTTCAAAGTGTAGCGTGTTCTTGCCAGGATTACCAACCCTAGCTTTAATTCTGTTTGACCGTGTCTGAACAGTTCAACAGTTTTCTGTAGTCTCATAGAATTGAACCTTTATGGATGGGATGAATGAGGAGGAATGGATGAACCATCAGAGGTCCTGCAGTTTACTGTTGGACAACTCTACGGTTTTTCCTTTGCCTTCAGTATTATCATATTTCAGACTTGCCAAATACTAGATTAAAAGCACTTCCTCTTTACAATAACAATAAAAGATGTGGCTTTTTCATTTCCTTCAAAACATATTTGCTGTTCAAAATAAACATTGAAAATGGTTGAAAATAAACATATAGTGATAAATATATAATTTATGTAAAATAAATAAATTGGTGAAAAAGGTGAGAAGGCCTAGAAAGGTGGTTCATATGACTTCACGTGGTCTCACCTTCCTCTACATATTTTCTTCTGCTCTGTTTCTAAACATACAGTTTTTCTTAATCTCCTCGCTGTCTCCTCCTCCCTAATTCATCCCTTCTCTCTCTCTCTCGCTCTCTCTCTCTCTCTCTCTCTCTCTCTCTCTCTCTCTCTCTCTCTCTCTCTCTCTCTCTCTCTCTCTCTCTCTCCTGGGTAAAGAAACGAGCTGGCAGTATAAGTGTTATTCATGGCTTGGACAGAGGGTGAGTTTTACTGCAGGTAGATAAAAAGATATTGTCCTTCTGCTGCCATCTACATGCACTATGTACACTGTCGTTAAGCCGTGATGTGCTTCTCTGCAGCAAATAGAGGAGCAATTAAGATACTGCAACAGTGTCGCTTTGGCATGAAGAAGAAGAGTAAAATGTAAGTAGTGTACTTTACGCAGTACAGTTGGAAGGGCCCACGAGTGTGTGTAGACCAATGCAGTATATCAGTTTAGTGTTTATTAAAACACAGGTATGTGTGGTGTTAAAAGTAGATTTGATCGTATCGTGTTTCATGGATGGGTTTCTGAGGCTCTTCCACCCTCAGGAGAGCAAAATAGAAAAGAAACAGAAAAAACTCTCTGACTGAATCAGTGCATGTTTAGTTTTGAATAAAGCTCCACCCTCCTTTAGATGATCCACCTCAATATATAGTATTTTTACACTTTCAACCCCTGTTATGAATTTAGACGAATGTAATCTGACCAACACTTGCTAGTATAGCTCCTAAGTCAAGGCTGGTAACTACGAGTGACCAGGCTTTTTCCATCAGGACCTTGCTTGAGTAGATTAGACTTGCCAGCACTTAACCTGTTTTTATATCATTGCTTAAACACATTTTAAGCCCTTTAATGCCTGATTTGGGCGACTGTGACTGAGGGGTAGAGTGGTCATCCTACAACCAGAAGGTCGAAGGCTTGAATCCCAGTTCATGCTGATGTGTGCTTGGGCAAGAGGCTGGACCTCAAATGGCTAATAATAATGGTAAGAGATAACAGGGTTGGGGTTAGGGTTAGGTATCTCATGGTATCATGAGATGCAACGTTGGGCCAGAAAGTCAAAGAATGAAACAAGGTCAAAGAGGTCAAAGGTGGAGAAGGGGAAAGGAGAGCGCCCTCGAGGCAAGTGAAAGTGGAAGAAAAGCAAAGGAGGGAATAAAGGAAGGACAACAAGCGGGTAGTGAGGACAATGGTTGGGAGGGGAGGAGGAGGAGGAGGGGGAGGAGGTGGTGACGACGACAGTAGATGGAGTGGTAAAGGATGGAGTGTGGATGGAGAGCAAAGAGGAGGACAGGAGGAGGAGGAGAGGGAGGTGGCGACGGCGGTATAGCGGGGCGTGTTTCTGTGTGTAAGCGTTTCCTTCAGCACGGGGTGATTGAGCACCTCTGCCCTGAACTCTGGGTAATGAGCGGAGAGAAAAAGGGGAAACTTCTGCCCTGGAAACTTCCCAAATTATTTAGCGGCTTACGGTGGCCGAATAAAATAGATAAATAAATAAATAAATTACAATATGCAGAATTCAGCTTCTCGAGACCGGATGAAAAATAATGAAATTCTTTGTGACAGCCCTTCCAACCTCTAGCTGGATAATGATTTTTTTTGCCCCCCCACCTCCTCCCCCATCTCTCCCCTTACATCCTCCACCCTGGCTGGGTCGCTCTCCCTCTCCCTCTCTCTCTCCCTGAGCCTGTAGTATCCCGGTACATCTGTTTTGCATGAGATGCATAAAATGACAGGACTTAGACAGCCACTGCATCTAGTGACAAAGATTACTGTCAGCCACCTTCGCCAGTTAATACATCATTGCCACTGGTCCGTTCCCTGCCTCTGTCTCCTAGCGACAGCCTATCCCTCGGCGAGGCCCGGTCCATGTGATGAAACCCCCCCACCAATTCAGCCCCCCCCCGCCCTCTCTGCACACCTCCCTTCTCAGCTTACCTTTTACATTAAAATTGAAAAAAAGGAGATGAAGAAGAAGAGGAACTGCTATTTTTCAACTTTACATTTTTTATTGTATTACCATAAAATATTGGCGGGAGCGGGATATCCACATTCATATCTGAGGAATTTGATTCTGCCCGTGATTATGCCGTGTTTAGAGTTGTTAATCTGCAGCTGCATGAGAGAGAAAAAAGTGGTGGCAGAGGTGGGGAAGGGAATAATATTTGGTTTGGGATATTCGTTCCCCCCCCCCCCAATTAGATTTAGGAAATAGAAACTTTTAAAAGGTGCAAGCAAGGTGGAACCAGTGTCAGGAATCAAAACATTGTAACAAGCCAATCGCAAACAAGGTCAAACGAATTTGGGTTATTTGGGTCACCTGAAGAATTTACAGTAGTTCTCTTGGATTGTTCTTTTGAAAACAAATACTATGTTTCCTCAACGGAACAAGACAGAAGACTAATATGTAGCTTTGATTGTGGCACTAAATGAGGTTTAGATGTAATGGAATACCAACAATAAATAGGTGTTTAAGTTTGACTTTAGAATGAGGAAGCACAATGAGGTCAAGCTGTTTCCTGCATTCATATGTATTCCATTCTACCAAATAACAAGTATTGTGACTGGCTCCTGTGACCTGCTATTATGTATGACTAATTTAAATATTAGGAATTCCATTTTGTATTATTATTTCATGAGAATATGAACTATATGTAAACCTACTGACGTGTGAAAATCACGTGCTGCTGCTTGTAAAGTTGATATGCTAAAAGTCAACTGAAGGGAACTATCAACATTTTCATTAGCTGCTTTTTGTTAATAAGAAGACAGTTAAAAGTGAATCTGTAAAAACTGAAAGTCAAAAACATTAAAACAGCAAAAAGCGACAGCTGAGCCTCTTACTTACTAATACTAACACTTATAAATACTTTTGGATGAAATCCCTGGTTGATCACTTTAGAATTTGACGGTGGATTCCTGTTAGACTGTTGCCTCACAGTGGTTCAGCCAGGGTCCTTCTGTGTAAAGTTTGCAGATTGGGGTTAGGTTAATTAGAGACTCTTAACTGTCGCTGTATGTTGGCCCCATTGACCTTGCAACCTGTACAGGGTGCAACCTGCCTGTGGACCCATGTCAGCTGGGAGCAGGGACATTGTTGCAGTGATATGAAAGGCCACTCTCCAGAATGAGAACAGCTGCAAACATGGAGCGAAACTGGAGGAGTCGCGGGGGGGTAAATGCAATCATACAACATAAAAACACACAACTCCTCATGTATTTTGGTGTGATGATTCAAGAGAGCGATTGCTGTCTTGCAAGTCACATGAGAATTTGTAATAGTTGCTTTAGGTAAAACCAGCTGTGAGTAGCGTCATCATCATCACTACCATCTGACATCAGATGCCCGACTGAAAGCGAAGCTGCCATCATATGAGAGAGGTTTGAGTTATTGCAATTCCAATTGACCCTTGAGGACTGTTGTGAAAACTGAAATGGTCATTGACAAAAAGTTCAACCCGGATAAAGAGGATTTATTAATGCAAAATAGATAATTATAAAAAAAAAGAATTAGTGTGTTTTTTCATCATTTATTGCACCTCCTACTTGACACACATGTAACCATTCACAACTGTTATTTTGTATTCTCTGTCACTTACCGATCCGTTAATAGCACCAGCCTGTGGTTCCATCCCTGCTGTGTGATTCTTATAAAATGATGGAAGAAGACAGCGAGAGAGAATATTTCACTCTGTCCTTGTTCTTTTTCCTTTGTCTTAGATTCTCATTCACTTTGGATTCTCGTTTTTTTTTATTGACTCGCGTTGCTTTCCTCTCGTCATTATTTCTACCTTCTTTCCTTCCCTCGCCCCTCACTTCTTCATCCCCTCCTCCCCCGTCCCCCCCGAACACTGACATTGTAATGTTACTGCACACGACTTTATCTCGCCTGAAAAGGTGAAGCCATGAATGATCTCTCCAATTTAAAAGCACTCAACCCTCACGCCGCCTGAAATGAATATTTTGCATATATTCATGCAACAATGATTCAATTTGAGGATATTATTTGCAAACACTGGCTGAATTCTCTGCAGCATTAATAACAGAGCGGCGGGCCGATATCACCGGGATGAAAAATGTATTTATTCTGACGTGTTTAGAATGAACCGGTGCGATTAATTAAAAAGTAAACAATAAAGAGTCAGATAGAGAATGAGAGATGGGAAGAGTCGTTGAGGAGGATTTTGTTGAAAAATTAAAATGTTTTTTTTCTGCTTCCTTTTTGAGTTTGGAGGTTGCTTGACTGTGAAACATGACTTTTTTATCTCATGTTGTTTTACGTGGACCTTTGGATAATTGTCATCACTGCTGTATTAGCCTGACCTGATGGCTTTCCTAAATCATAAGGAGGAAAAAGAGGACCTAGATTTGCTTGCATGCTCTTCTTGCACATCAGTAATATATGTCTTAGCTTTGAAAGAACATGGACATACATGAGCTTTCACCTGTACTAGGAACTCGATAGAAATTGTACATTTTCTGTTATTAAAATTCATCAAACTGAAAACTCTATAGAAAGAAAATGAACAGCAAAATCCCACAGTGGTCAAACCCGGTAGAGACTTCTTTAAACAAACCTTCTCTAGTCCGTGACGGGAGGAGTTTACAACACGGCACAATTAGTCTCTGAGCTAATTCACCGGTTCTGCCCAGTGCCGTGTTCAGTGGCGGATGAGGGAGGTGGGGATTAAAGCCGCTCCACAAGTGAGCGTTTTGTGTTAAAACAACATCTGTTCAGTGTTTTCTCATGGTGAGCTCCGTCAGTTTGGGAAATACAGTGGAATACGGTGCAGCATGCAACCTCCGAACAGCACGTGGAAGAAAAACAAGTCGATCAAACGAGGCATGGTGCTTTTTAGAGCCACAGTTTGTGTCTGATGGAAAACATGTCACAGAGGACAGAGGTGTGAAAGACATGACCAGGCCCTGTGCCCAGTTCATATGTTCAACCTGGCAAATCGGTGTCTGTAACAGCCAACATGTCAGAATGTCTCGACCGACTCTGTGGACTTTAGCTCTTTGAACACCAACTCCAAAAGTGACACGCGTTTAAAATAAATACAACCTCATGTGGTGTTATAACATTAACACTCCAACTCTTGCGTTCATTATTTCATTTTTTTTGGCACAGCTTCTATTTGCCGTGTCTATCAAAGGCGTACCTGACAGTTGTTTGAGCGCTCAGAGCCACCATACTTGCAAACCGGACGTTTCCTCCCAAAGTGCAATCTGAAATGCAAATACGTCTCGTCTCACAGCACAATGCTCTGTAGGAGAACCATGTAAAGAATAGAGGGATGCTGTATCTGGCATTAGATTATGGGGTTCCAGTGTCCAAATTGGACCACTGACATTCTGAAATAGACTTATGGGTAATTTCGCAGCTCTTTGATCAGACGATGGAATTCTCCTTATGGCTGACATTTGTCAGGACGCTCTTGGACACAATGTTTTCTCTTCTTTTCTTAAACAGCTTGAGGACCACAAAATCATCCTCAATGCTGGATTCCATTTTATCTCCTGCTGTGAATTTTTGGAACGAAAACATGATTTTTATTGGATGACAGATTAAACAAACACACGCACAAAATACAGACTTGTGTGCCGAGACCTTTACCTCAGAAAAGAGAGCAAAAGTCAGTAAACAAAACAAAAACAATCAACAGCCATGAAAACAAAATGACAACTTTTTGAATCTCACTGTTTTGGGTGAAACACAAATACATTATACAGACACAGTAACACAATAGAATAAAGAGGTGGAAGGAGAAAGCAGCTGTTTTAAGATCAATGTAAAAACAAAACAATCAATTATGTGGGAACAGCAGGCGAAGCGGAAAAAAAAACCTTTGCAATTTAAAATCGACAAAGTCTTAAGATTAGACTGATAAAAATTGAAAGTGATGGAGCTGAAGATGCTGCAGAGAAAAGACAAAGAGGGCAGATGGCTACATTGTGTTTCATCAAGAAGCAGTTCCAACACATAACCCGCCCTAAAATAACATATTATAATTGTTACACTATTTTCACATACAGGTTACACAAACAAGACTAAAAATGTAATTAAATCTGCAGCAAACCACACCCCAACACCCTGCTCTTTGTGTGATGTGTGTACATGTGTACAAATAAATACCTAGGGTTTGAACAGTAAATTCAAAATAGCAGATTTTTTTGGGGTTTAAGGGTTTGGCTCCAAGTCTTAATAGACATGTGTGCCAAATTTAATACAATGAGGTCAAAGTTAAAGCTGGGGGCTTTGAGATTTTAAACTGTCGGGGGGGATAAAATCGAGACCTTTTGCCCCCACACATGTTGGGACCCTTAAAATGCATCGTAAGCTGGATAATAAGAGATACAAGAGCTTGTGCATCATTAGGTGATTGGGCCCCAAAAATGAATTAAACTGATGTTTAATAACTAGCTGGGTCATTCATTATTATTACTTTTCAAGTTGCTATCATCTCATCAATATTCATCAACATCTAGCTTTAATTAAAAAAGAAAAATGCACTAACTTTGTTGCAAGGCAATAAATAAAAGTTGCTTGAGGGTCGAAAGAGTTGCAGGATCTTGTTTGTAAGTTAGATGTACTGTTTCTCACCGGCTCTTCTTTTCCTCAACAAAGTCACCACAACAACACAATGCTCAGGAACAGCAATGAAACAATTATAATTATTGACATTGTTATTATTATTAGTATTATTGTTGTAGAAAATGCTTATCAGGGTTGTGATGTGATCAAGATCCAGCACAGCTAGTAAATGCTGCTTTTGCTGAGATTGCCTCTCGTCGGATTCCCCTCTTTTTCATTTATATTACACAATGATCAGTATAAATTCATCACCTGTTATGAAATGTATGGGTAACACCCACAGAAAGTGGACTGTTCCCTGGCTTCCCTGTGCTGAAGACAGACATGTGCTGATTAAGAGGGATTCTGTGTACTCGTTCAACATGAGATGCACAAATTTGACTTTATCTAACCTAATTATTTGCCATTCATTGAAGGCCGATGCATTTTTTACACTTAATTGTTACTGACATGCACCTTTTTGAAATGAAACTCAGTGGAAGTGCTCGTTTTAGGGAAGTGGGCGCGCTTCATCCGGCCGTCAATCAATCATGAATAATCAATGATGAATAAATGTGTTTAGTCTATTTTGAGACATTAAGGAGGATTAACAATCAGTTAAATTAGTAAATAATTCAGGAATGGCCTTCTGAAATCCTACTAGAAGCAGGAGGACACTGTAGGAGGCTACATGCCTGTGTGTGTGCTACATGATTCTGTGTGTGTGTGTGTGTGTGTGAGTGTGTGTGAGTGTGTGTGTGTGGGGGGGCTTTACAGAAGTTCTCTGAATCAGTTTCCTGTGTCATTAGTCTAGATCCACTCTAATGATGGTCCCACTGGAGCGCCACTTCACACACACACACACACACACACACACACACACACAAGCTGAAATCCAGACTGCATTGAGTGCGGCAGATATGAGAGGCTGCGGCTGCATATGCGAGCATATGTATGTAAATTCCCTCATTTATGGCATTATCTGGAGGAGGTATTGTCTCTCCAACGTAATGTGTGACTGCCAGGGAAACATGAAAGAGACAGAGAGAAAGAGAGAGGCTCATATGCATGCAGAGAGCCGATACGCCATAACATATAATGACAGTTCCCGCATGTGGAAGAAGAAACAGGGAGGCAAATGAGAAAGAGAATTAGAGAGAAGCCGGGTGAGAAAAAAAAACGTGAGACAGAGGGAGAGGGAGATGAGAGGAGGAGACGGGGAAATTGAAGAGGCACGGAGAGGGAAAATGAGGAAGAGTGGGGAGAGGAGCAAAATGGGTCTCAGCTGATGTGGGACTCAGTCCGAGTGCAGCTTTTTGGGATTAAACATTGCTGATATTGTATACCAGGTTCAGGCTTGTACAGGTGTAGAAGCTGTATCTGCACTGTATTACATCAGATGAAGTAGCTGGAGTGGGGGTCTATTCCTGGTATGAAGTGGGGAAACAAAGGCACAAAGAAAAAAGAAGAAAAAACACGGAAAGAGAAAGAAGTGACTAGATGCAGAGAACTGAGGACGGTGTGTATATGTGAGCATGGATATGTGCTCTATATAGGAACACTCTGCAAGTGTTGTGTGTGCATGTGTATATTCTGGGCCTGAATAAAGAGAAAGACATCATCCGGCTTTGAAAAATCGCCAGGTCGGGGAATATGACTAGCTCAGCCTTTTAGACGATCCAAAGTAAAGAGAAAGAGAGAGAACCAGCCCCCCAGACACCCTCTATTCCAAAACCCTCCAAACCCATGAGCGGAGCCTGAAAGCAAGTCCCCTGCCCCTTCTCCACCAAACTGACCAGGCCTGCAAAAGCAAAGAACATTATTGGTTTCTGACACCAAGGAGAAGAAAGTTTAAGTCTAAACTAGATCAGAAGGTTACACCTCTTTTCAGGGATGGAAAGCAGAGGGCGATCCTGACCAGGTCCAGGCTCAGTGACCCCAAAATGAAAGTCCAACATCTTGCAACCAATAAGAAACAAGAAAATGTGGTCACTGAGGGGCTGTGAGGTTGAGACAGAGATGGAATTCCTGCTAAAAGGAAAACCGTCAAATAAAATAAGGAACATTTACTTTAACCAGTGCGGTTCTCTAGTTTAAATTTCAAATGAGCTAAATGACATCTCACGATTAAAAATACTCCTGGGAGAAGAAGTCACACCACACACACATTCAAAGGAGGGAGACATTCAAAGGCAAAAAAAAGTATTTGTAATGTCCAGTTTGCTCCTGATAGGTAACATAATGATTTGTTTATTAACACATTGTGCTGTTGACTGCGTTATTGGCATACAACATATGCAAATATTTGTATTTGCTTTCTTGATACTGCTCTGTGTGTTGAGTTCAGAGCTGGAGCCATAACATAGTTAGTCCAGTTTAACATAAAAAGCTTGCTGCTGATTTAATTACATTTTATGTCTCGTTTGTTTAAACTCTATGTGAAAAGAGTGTAAAAATGATTATGTTATACTAGGGCTGAAAACACATGATGAAACCATCTGCCCTCTACATCTTTTGTCTTATCTTCAGCACCACCACAGGTCAGTGGACACATGGTTTAGTAGAGGTATAGGTAACCTCACTGTTTTGACAAGCCTCTAGGAAGCTGCACACGGTCACTGTGCCTCCCTGCAAAACAACAGAGAGTAAGGTCTTATAACGCCGAAGCGAGAAAAGAAAAACCACAATTCTACAAAGTTAACCATTCATCTAAAGATATGATTGTTATGTAATGCTTTGCGATATATATTTTCGAAATAAATTATTATCATTTCTATATATGTATGAATTCTTGCTTTGGATAACAAAGAGAGGGAGCAGAGAGAAAGTATGAAGACGGTTGAAAATAAAGAGGTGAAAATGTGGCAATAGATAGTGATACTAAGCCTGAGGATAAAACTGACCTCAAACAGCAACCACCTGAATGACACAGGGAAAATTACAATTCAACCTGTGAATGTCCTAAGTATGAATATGTGTGTGTGCGCTGCGACCTCCAGTAACAGAGCTATTTCACAACACTATTATCACGCAGAGAGACTTTTATTGTGACTTACAATTATTTTCCTGGTTTGACATCAATGGCTATTTTGTCACAGCACATAAAAAAGTCTGTTGACACTTTGACTTGTAATTAATACAAATAATGAAAAACTGAATCAGGCCATTGAGTCAGCAGGGTTAATAGCAGGGACTTGCTGGTGGAGAAAGTGGGTGTCATGTATGTATCACACGTGTGCACTTCCTGCAATGATGAGTCAAAATGTCTACTGTAATGAGGTCTATTAGAGTGTAACTATGTGATGATGCCACTGTGGTTCAGATGTATTTTACATGAAACTATATATAGTTTATATTCATTCGCAATAGCCCTATATACATATTCAAAGAGGGGGTTCTCAATCTGATCAATGCCTTTCTGCATAGTGACGCTACAACTCATGAGTACACAGATTTCATCACTACATTAATACTCGGGTAGCCACATTTCTGGGACTTCACCTTGCTTTCTCGGTCATGATTCTATTGCGGTGAAAAAATCTTTCAAGAGATAGACAACAAGATAGAACGCCCCCCCCCCCCCCCCCCCCCCGCCCCCCATAAAAACAGGGGTAGACGGAAAAAGCTCATAAACATAAGTACGAAATCTTGCAAAATAACAACGATCACTATCACCACTAAAGTGTTTCAGGACTATCACTTTTCAGGACATCAAAACAAGCATGTAAACAGTCTGAGTGAGAGAAACTAGTACCATTTGTTACTCCTGTGACCAATACAAGTTTAAAAAAAAAATTCTAACATTTTCACTGCCGGACAACAGTTTCTAAGGACATGACCAACAATGATTTATAAAATAACGTTAGTTTGTGTTTTTTTTGTGTGTAAAACGTTGGTTGGCTGCTGATGACATAGCGAGTGGTGTCCCAATTCATAGGAGAGGATTCCCCCCCTCTCCCTTGTGGCTCTGTTTGAAGGGGGACACTCCCGGCAAAGGGCACTTCATATCTAGGGGTAGGATCAAGGAAGGGGGGATAGGGACAGGGCATAGCTCTGGATAGCTGTGTGATCCAGTCATCTCCTCTTGCAGCTAAATGAAGTACTGTGGATTTTGAAGACTGTTCTCCCAAACAGAATGACCGAATCATTCATTGTACTGAATGAAGCTTTGAGAAAGTCCAGTGATGAAAACTTAATTCACTATTACGACATTTCCCTTCCTTTCTCTCTGTGTCTCTCTTTCCCTCTCCCTTCCTTTCCCTGCTTCCAACTCACTCAGCTGACTGATGGTGGCCACTCTCTCCGATAAACCAATGAAATGTCGCCTTTGCCCCTGTGAGTCCATCATCTTGTTGGTTTCGAGAAAAACAGGTCCTCTCTCTCCTATCATTTATGTGTGAGTTCAACACCAACACCTCCTCCAGTTTTCACCAGAGTGAGCATTCGACTGACCTCATCAGACGTCACTGTGATCACATTTATTGTTATCTTCAGCCAGTGCTCCTCAACCATAAACCACCACCACCACCAGTTGGGGGTTACCTATATGTCAACAAGGGAATTCCCTTCACGGCTATGAAATTACTACACCTTTAGATGATGACAATATTATCTAATATCTGAACACTCCCCACATGCAGTGTATCTTCTTCTATTCTATTGTGCTCACCAGATCAACTAAATTAATTGAATTACTGTTGAAGCATCTATCTCTGTTAGCACCTGATTAAAGTGCCCTACAACAATGTATGTTGACATTCAAGTTGCAAAGCCCTCTGGCAGCTGCAGGAATTATGAACCACGTCATCCATAGTTATCCATGTGGGGTGGTGGAGGTGGGGGCGGATGAATAGGTCAACAAATCATGAAATGTCCATGATTGTGATTGAACAAGCAGCATGATTCATGCCTGTTCACAAAACGTGATCACATGTGCTATTGTAACCATGTTGTAACCACTAAGCTCCCGTGACCTTAGAACATAGTTGTCATTTTAACCCAGGGGTGTCCAAACTTTTTTTCCCGAGGGCCACATACAGAAAAAAATACGAAGGACTGGGCCACTCACGCCACCACGCCCCCCTGCTCTGGAGGGGACTGTTGACAGTGCAACGTTCTGAGGGACTATTTTTTTTTAATGTATTATATTTTAAGACATTGATGCGGGCCAATTAAAAATGGATGGCGGGCCGTAGTTTGGACATCCGTGTTTTAACCCAAACTATGATGTTTCCCTGAACCTAACCAAGCCCACACTTCACCAAACCTTAGAGCAACACTAAGTTTAGCTGAACAACAATTTGCAGCCAGTAGTGTTAATTCTTTTGAGCTCGGAGTCCAAGTGCTTGAGCAATTGTCATGTCCAAAAACAAAGCCTATCAATCCTGGACCATAGCCCCGGCAATGTAGTCAACTCAATGAAATTACATTTTTCAAGAGGAGCTGTGTGCTCACTTCTTTTTGGTAAACATGATGGAATTTCCAAATAAAAGCATGTCTCCTGATTCTGTCTGGAACAAATTACATGTACATTGAAAAAACTCATGTTGATAGCGCATTAAAACCAGATATTTAGTAGAGATAATTCAAACCCACGATAAGTGTGAAGTTATTCTTTGCATAACTTGGGTTTCAACTGCATAGTAACTAGCTGTGAAGAATGGGAGCAGTCAACGGCAACGCTATAACTACAACTCATGCACCACCTATAACTCTGACAAACTCCAGGGTAGGAACTCTGACTCAGGTTTAACAGCCTTCCCAACTGTTGGGAAGGCTGACCAGTCCAAATCCTGACTTCTTTACTCTATGGTGCGGCTCATTGACAGGCTCCCTCAGTGAGTAGCGGCAGGTTCTCTCTCCCTCACCAGAGTGCCTCGAAAGAGCATGCCCGCCTGACGTGTTTGCCAGTGTTTACCACTGTGTATGGCACGGCGTGCCGCTCGGACTGTCATTCATACTTACGCTGTAAATATGGAGAGCAGTGTAGTGGAAGAGATCTGAAAATTACTCCGCCTCGTGCCTCAGTGACGAAATTAATAAACACAGGCATGGGAGCGGAACGGGGTTTGACAATGCAAGTCTCTCTCGCTCCTTCTCCCTCTCATCACATCCCTTTCTTCTCAGCCCTGCTGTCCTATTTTCCTCTCCCTCTCTCTCGGCTGTGGCCTAATAAGGCTCAATTACACGGAGGTTCTTTCATTCATTATAGGCATGGGGCCTGGCTTCTCTTTGTGGACTCCTAATAAATACTAACACAGAGAAATAGCCGGGGCCCAGGCTTACTTATGAACCCGTTAATAACCGGTTGCCGCTGCCGTGATGAAAACAGCTTTCTCAGCAGCCTGTCGGTCCTGCCACGCAAACACAAGCACACCGGGAGAGGGGAAGAAAGAGGGGGCTAGCGCTCTAGTTAGCCTCAGAGACAATGCTTCAGCGAACGACAAGCGCCAGCAATTAGCGCATCCATGGCGCAGGGATAACCCTATACGTCTTTGTCTGTTTCAATCATGGGGAGACGCCACTCAAGGTGAGAATTAGGGCCGAGGATGCCGTCAATTTCCCTTAACCTGTTTTACAGAGCTCTGTGTAGGTGAGTGCATGATAGATTGTTTTTGTCAGCCTATTAAAAGTGATGTTGAATCCGTTAATGGTTAAAGGTTGGAACACACCCGTTGGATCCAAGGGTGGTGGAGATGTGTTTGCGTTTGCATCTCTGTGTTATGGCTAGAAAAGGACCAAAACCCATTCTCACAATTTATATCCCCCTGCTCCCACTTCCTCTCCCGTGACAGACCTTGATATCTAATGCAAATCACACTCTATGCCACAAAATACTTTCAGCCTGCTTCTGTCCATAACATCATTGGCACATACGCACCCCGCCTCTCCACGGCTCAATCTGCCCTCCCAGAGCCTGTACACTGTCACTGGGAATCAGACAGACAGGCTCTTTATGGTGGTCTTTACGACTCTGACTGAAATAACTGTATCCCCCTGCGGGAGATAAAGTGGTGGTGGGAAATGTAACTGTATACATTTACTACAGTGAGAGAAGGAGGGACGGTGTACGGTAGATGAGAGATGTCCTGCGCTGGTCAATCAGAGGGGCTGCGTTCGTTCAGAACACACTCCCAGTCCTTCTTGTCCTCTGGTCCCATTAAGCTTTCTCACTCGGGCACATCTGTCCGTCGCCTTCCTCACGTCTTTGTCCATCCTCTCTCTCTCAGGTTTAAACCCGCAAACGTGGCAGAGATTGCCGTCTGAGGTTGTCTTGCGAGATGAAAGATGGCATGGCTGTGGCGCTCGGGGACGATCGCCCCCTCCGTGACACACACACACACACACACACACACACACACTCTTTCCCTCTCGCACACCCACCTATGTCCCGCTCTTTCATTCGCCTCCGAAATGGTCCCTGCCTGGGCTAATTTACATAATACACTTCTGACACCTTTACTTTATTCATCAATCACACCCAGGCAGCTTCTCCAGGTCCAGGCTTTTGTCTGAGCATGTCTGTGGCTGTGTAAGGCTACGCACAAAAGATTAATTTCACAGCTTTTTTTTCTTTTCTCCCCCTCTACCTCTTCCGCGTCTTCTACCTCTTTCTCCCGTGTCCCTCTCCCTCCTTTTTTTTCTTTCCTCCCCCCTCATCCTTGTCCTCCGCCTCATCCCTCTCTTTCATTTCACAGATACAAAGGCTGCAGAATGACAGCAGCCAGATAATGAAAACAACAATGCAAGCATTTTTTTCCCCTCCTCTCTCCTTTAACTCTGGCAGGTTGTATTCCTAGATCCTCTTGACAGTGTATTATTCCTCTCTTTCTCCCTCACCCCCTCCCACTGTCTCTCTATCTTGTTCATACTCTTCCTCCACCATCTGTTTCGCAGTTCTTTTTTTTTCTTTCATCTTCGTCATCCCTCCATACTGTACTTGGGACGACCGGGAACAGATTCCCTGTCAGTCCCCGTCCTGCTCTCCTCCACCTGTCCAACACAAGCCGCCTCTGCTTTTTTTTCTCTCCTCGTTTACATTTGTTCTTTTAAATTTACAACCTGATTGCTGCATTCTGGTGGCGTGAGTGTGAAGTTTTTAAAGTCAGGAGAAAAAAAAGAAATAACGAATCATCCTGTGTGATTAAAACAATAAACACAGTGTGTTGTTTATTAGTTCCCTCTGTCGTTATCGACCCGCAAGCGTGCCTCCCATTTCAATTACCTGAAATAAATGAAATAGGGCTTGGAAATCTCACGCTTGTTCGTCGATGGAGATGAGAGGGCAACTGTCGCTCAGATATCAATTTTGAACAGATGGGTTGCCATGAGGGGCCATATCTCCCTTTCAATTAAAAAATCTGAAACAGTCATTGTCTTAACCGCCATGCACAAACACACAGATGGGTTTTGTTTGCGTCCGTGTCAGACTGAGCCTTTTGATTTTGCAGTCAAGTTGCTCATTGGCCGTCAGTGGACGTCTGTGGTGGTTTTCCCGGCGCCTCCCAGCTCGAAGGGGACTGTGAAAAAGCCACTTGCGCAAGGACAGAAAAAAAGACACAAAAAACAGCTGGGTGAATCCAGGTGAGGAAAAGCCTCAGGTCTGCGGTGGCTGTGACCCTGAGGTCAAAGCAAAACAAGCATGGAGATTTCACACCTGGGTGTGCACGCTCCCTCGACCCCCCCCAGTCTTTGCCCTTGCCCACCCTATCAACCCCCCTCACCACCACACACACAGACACACACAGACACACACACTCCAACCCCCCCAAATCTCACATTGTGTGGCATCTGAACCCAGCCAACAGAATAATTAGCCCCAGAGGCCAGTTTAGCAGGATGGAAAACAGCATTTCACTGAGTCTTCTGCACCAAATAGCAGTGGAACAGTGTTGGCATCAATATTGCTTGTTGACCTCACTGTTTGTCTGTATGAGTCCAAACATGAACTTAAAGCTCTCATCGTTTCAATACAGAGCAAAGATCAAGACAAGAAACTACCAGATTCCTCTGAACGCCTCACACCAGAGCAGCTTTCATCACAATGACCAAGTCATATCTTATCACTCATCAGATCCTGGAAACACAGTGGATAGTATGACTGCAGTGTGAGAGCCTCTGTATTTAACATAATAGAGGGGCAGGGTACAGGGATCAATACTTGTCTAGGACAAAAACCAAATTGAATTGTTTTTTTGGATTCCAGATTTCAATTGTTCTACATTTTTATATTCTGAATGAAGAGCAAAGAAAAGGGTGCACGTGGAATCATGCAGGACTTTCAACCTTATCTGCGGCGGACCTGAAGAGTAGGAGATGATAAATGGAGCCTTTTATTGTTTTTTCAAAGGTGCATTGGGCACTTAAACTGTGTGTGATGATAGAACAACACCACACACTAATGAAACAAGCAACTGTGCAAGACAAGCAATCCAACTTGCTCAGTGTATATGAGGCAAATAATAAAATATTATCACCTTCACCAAGAACTTATATTAGTATTTGTTTGTTAGCAGGATCACACACAAAACTACTCAACTGATTTCTATGAAATTCCATTCAATTCTGGAGGAGGGGACAGGTCAAGAATTTTACTTTCTTCAACATTTTTTTCAACATTGGTCATGATGAAATAATTAAGGCCTGTTTATGAGGACTGATATAGGTGTGTGAAATTTAAAGCAGATCCAAAAAATCCAGTGAATTTAATTCATAAAGGCTGAGTGCCATTCAAGTGGTTTTGTTTGTCCTTCATATTGGAAAAGTGGAAAATGTCTGATCTTTGACTGTAGAGACAAGTGACATGATAAACATGGATGACTCAGAACTGAAATTAAAATTGGCAGTTTCTGAAGAGAACAAGAAGAAAAAAAAACTTGACATTCACAACGGCTACACTTATTTATTTTTCTTTATCATAATTACTAGCAATTTGTTTTTCTTCAGGAAAAATAATTATGGCAAAGTTGTTTTACTGTTGTAAAAGCTGATGTTAGATGATAGGACCCCTAATGTGATAGAAGTCACATCATTCAGCTCATTCATTAAGTCACCCTGCACAATGTTTTAGGTAATTGCCACACACACAAGCTGAACTTGACAATGTGTGATAAAATTTGCTTAATAATGCCATTTATGGGAGTTTTATATTGTGTCCAGTGATGTATTAATGTATTACAGTTATGCTTTGCTGGTTTTTTGGCTCCTTGCAAGGACAATGCAGTTCATCTTATGGGAGAAGTCGGACTGATCATTATAGAGAACGCTCACTGTCACATCAGCACGTCTTTTTTGCTTTTAATCCCAAGGACTTCCCACTTCTCCAAGCAGGTGTTTAGAAGTCTGTGTTAACACCCCGCGATCGCTACGCGCACACACTCATCCGTGCCCCATTGCCCCCCCCCAGACACCCACCCAAACATTTCTCCCCGATGAAAATTAACGCTCTCCTCCTACCCCAGGTGGCGAGGGGAGGGGCAGCAGGGATGGAGAGTCAGGGAGGGCGGAGGAGTGTCGAGAGCCTGATTTATCTGAGCCTGTCAGGCCCTGGGAGGCCTCAGTGGGTGTTTATGTGCGCGCGTGTCTTTTGGGAGATGGAAGAGGGGGGGGGTATGGAGTTTGGGAGGTGGGGGGTGTTCGATGTGTTTACAATGGGTGCTGGTAGAGAACTGTTTCTCCCACCTTGGCCCCTGGGTTGGCACAGCGGAAGCCCCTCTCTGTCTCATTAGGACGAGTGTGTGTGTGTGTTTTTGTCTGTGTATGTGTGTGTGTGTGTGTGTGTCTGTGTGTGTGTGTGAGAGTGTGTGTGAGTGTGTTATGGGGGGTGCAACAGTGTGACAGTTCAAAGTGACATTCACACTCCGCTCTTTCTCTCTTGTCCTCCTTCTCACTTTCACACACACACACACTCACACGCTCACTCACACACACACACACACACACACAAAGAGAATTAGTCTCGATACCTTCATGATACTTTGGTGTATTTGTAAAGCCAGCAGCTCAGGATCAGTCACCCACCAGCACTTCTAACCAGCGCACACTCTCACACACATAATTCATCTGTACACTTCAGGTTTGCATTACTTACTTCAGAGTGAGTCCGTTCTCTGTGGTGTTTGTAGGACTCCATCACTGATGGGATGTTACCATGATTGAACATTTTCTGATGAATAATTTTTACTTGCAAAGTTTAAAATTTTTCTTAATTAGATTTCCCCAGGGTTAATGAATGATAATTTGACATTTTACCGATTATCCACTGCTTAAACTTCCATAAAACTGTTTGATGTCGCTAGATGTTGAAAGTGGCCAGGATATCATTATACACATGTGTTTTTTCTGTCCTAACTACATTTTGGCGTTATTCCAATGTTAGTAAAAACTGTCCTATCAAGATTCAATCAATGTACTGTTTTTTAATTGATGCTGTGACATAAATTACATCTGATGTAGATGCACAATTGTGCACATGGCTGGACTGATGTATCAGCATCGAGCCTTCCCTTGGCCCGGCTGACATCTCTGGAAACAGCAACTTTACTTAAATTCTACATCACCGAAATGAGACTGGAAATGAAAATGAGAAAACAATCTGAGCAGAGGGGTATTCAGTGGCTGATCCGGAGATTTCTGTCATACCATGGGTTGTCTGTGAAGATTCTCAGTCGTCTGGGTCATGATTATCCAGGAGAAGTTGGATCGGATGGAGTTTGCCCAATTGTAATGGAATTGTAGAAGAGATATTTGGATAAGGACATTGCTCAAAAATTGAGTGTTGAAATTGTCCAGCTTGGCTTAGACAAGTGGACGGTCTTAATCTTTGAAACAGATGTCTAATGTAGAAAATGGGTTGATAATTCAAAAGCTCCAGTACAGCAACGTTTCTAACATATAGTAATAGCCGAGGACAGTGTGAAGAACAAGCTGCACTACTGCTTGTGAACATCTGACATTAATCAAGGTCATGGGGGGGAACAGAGTCAGAATATTTTTCAAATCATCATTTTTAGCACTTGTATTGTAGCACACTCCTAATTTGACTGCAGCTTTATATTGTAAGCTGTTCTGTTATTAAGCCAACACCTCCAGTTCGGGCCTTGCGAGCATTTCCGCAAATTAGCATAGAAGATTTATTTCACTAAACCCATTAAAACTAATAAGCACACAATTACCAAGCACGTGGCAGAGGAAATATGCATATCAAAAAAAGCCAGAGCTGTCATATTGTCCTGAGCGTGTGCCAAACTCTCCATCCTGACCATGTGGTTCGGGATTATAATAAGAACAGCTCTCTGAAGAAGGCAGCTCCAAGTACTTTTACAGCTCGAGCTGCTTACTAATTGGACAAACATAATTATTGCATTCGAGGTAATGGGCATTGTCTTCATTCGTCATTATTGCAGTGTGTCACAGTTTTGGGGGAATGATGTGTTAGTGTGCAGTCAGTCAAAGGTAAAGGTTGTAGCATATGATTGGCACAGAAAAAAAAAAATGAGGTGGGAAAAAAAAGATATCAGCCAGAAAGCTGTGAGAATGTCTTTTTTTAACTGACAGGGAGCAACAATGAAGAGATGAGGGACAGCGATAGCATAAATTAGCGAGAAGCGCCTCTTTTCTCTTCTGATTTCTTCTTCCAGATGCCCTCTTCCTCTCTTCTCCGTCACTTGCAATCTCGCGCCACCCCCCTCTCCGAAACCCAGCTTCCCCTCCTGATCTATCTTTCTCTCTTTAAAGATGGGCAGAGTGTCACACAGAAGAGAGGAGGAGAGGAAGCGAGGGAGGAGGAGGAGGAGGAGGAGGAGGAGGGCGGCGGGGGGGTATGCACTATGCAAAGCAGGGCCTCGGTAGCCAAAGTCGGCAGGCTGAGATGAGGTGTCAGCATTGCACGGGCGCACTGATGTATGAATGCGGCGAAATCAAACGCGTCACTCGACAGACAGGAGGGGGTTGGAAAGGTGAAGCCGGCACGCAGGGAGAGAGCAGCTGTACATCGGCGTCAAGGTGCTGCCTTCCCACCCTCCCCTCCTCTATCACTCTTCTTTTCTTGTCTTTTTTTTTCTTTTGCATTCTACTTATTTATTTATTTACCTGTTTTTTTCTTCATCTCTAAGTCTCCGCCGCCGCTTCCTGCCGGCTGCGGCGGAGGAGGCCACAGCCCTAACAAGGTAGAGCGGTCACAAAGAGGGAGCGACAGAAATAAAGAGACGGAGCGAGAACACAGCTCCTCCGAAGATATTAGCATATCCCCTAAGGAATACCAACTAAATTGATACCGAATGAATCCAACCCCTCCCTCTCTCCATCCTCACTCCTCCCCTCTTTCCTTTCTCCCAGACCTCTCCCAAGGTGTCACGGTGTCGTATTCATTAATATGTGTAGATCCTTGTTTTCGTCAACACTGTGGATGGCGGGCGACATCGCAGAGCGAGATCTGGTGGGCCGGTGTCGCCGCCTGACTCCCCGACTCCGGTTCATCAACTGAGGCTCGTCACTCGGAGTGATGAGTGAGAAATAGCTGGGAGAAGAAAAGACACTGGAAAAAAAGAGGAGAGGGGAAACAGAGGTGGGAAAAAGGGAGGGAGTGAGAGAGCGATGCAATCTTTTTTCTCAGATGTTGACTTTATACAGTTTGAGTTGAAATGTGGCAGGTAGAGAAAGAACCAAGACGTTTGTTCTTTTATAACCAGTCCAAATGTTCGGAGAGGAAAATATAACTTGTTAAATAATTGATAAGTTAATTCATAGTCATTACATGGTTTTCCAAATGTGCTTTTTATTAGTAACTGTTTAAGTAAATTTGTATGAGATGATTATTAACACAAAACAAAATCTAAAAAAAAATCTAAAAATAGATAAATTTAAGAAAATCTCTAATAAATGATTTACTCCAAAACAACCTCCACCTCTTTGTTTACTCTATGTTAAATTTGACTGTATTGAGACCAACTTTGATTATGATTCTACAATGACTTGTTTTATTTCCCACAGCTCTGACTGAGTCACAGCTTTGACTGCTTGAAACAGGCACAGCAGTTTCAAGAGTAATGCTGAGCTACCTCAGTTAAAGAAGACATTCAAAATAAGCGTTTATCTCTAATATTTAGTGAGTAAAAAAATTAAAAGATGTGAATAATTCTATACAGAGTTTGGTGTATTTGCTACAGTAGCAGCTCTTCTGGTTCAGGAAGCAGTGGATCAGCTCTGGTGAGGACACTGGTGGGATTTGTTTACTGTACATGAAAACAACTTAACCGCTCTGTCTAAAAGACAAACAAAACTAATTACCACTTTTCTTCGTCTCAGCAAAAGCTACACAGTGTCACTCTAAACCGCATTTCCCAAAATCCAGTTTCCAAACTGTAATGCATTAAATACTGGTCATTAGAAATTAGGTAGAATGTTTGCTTGATTGACAGGTGAGTCAGCCTATCACAGTCAGGTAGGAGGCACCAGGAAGGGATGAACCTGTACTCCAGATACTAAAACCCTGCTGGTCTACTGCCTACAAGCTGGTTAACTGCTAACATGCTTTCTTCATGGTCATATGTGACTTTCACATTTTAAGCATTTAAGCCAAAAATATTATCACTACCAACAAAAAATGTAAAGAGTATTATGAAAGTAGTATGACTTTTTTTTTATTAAAGTAGTTGCACTGAAAGTTAGTATTCAGTGTTTGATCAGATGCTACAATGTTTTTTTTTTGCTTTAAGATAATTTATAATTAAAATCTGTAAACTTTCGCCATGTTGCTACAAAACCAAAACTTCACAAAAGTAAAAAAAACACACAGGAAGTTATCAGAACAGAAGTTTACGGCCTCATATACGCTGCTCACTGCAGAGGACTGAGTTCATACAAAATGCTGAATAACTCTGCTCTCCACTGTATATATTAATATATACAAAATATAATTGTAATCATCAGACACGTCACACTTTGCCCTGAACTACATATATTTGTGCTTTTAAAAGCCAATCAAGTTGTTTTGTCCCTAAGTGCACTCGTGGAAGTATTTAAGATGACTCATCCCTTTTAAGAGCACATAAGTGGAAACAGTCACCGCCGCATTTGAAACCACTTAGTTGAAACAATAGTAAAAGAATGCAATTTGCGCTGTTGGAATTAAGTTGTCTGACTTAATGTGGTGGACCGACTTCTTGTTTCTTCACTTTCCATATGAGAGGAGTTTGCTCAGTGAACACCCTGACATATACTGGACATATTAAATTATAGGATCTAGAAGAAAAATCAATTAATGGCTTAGGCAATAAGCAATAAGCTGCAGCCGCTCTGACATGTCAGGATGGAAGTCCTGTGACACTAATACATGCTATGTTATTTGAATAAGGGCTGAAGGCTTACTCCATTGATTTTATTACAGAAACAGCAAATTGATTTAAATAAGGCTGCTAATGGGTGAGTGGAAGGTTGCGTGATGCACAGGATGTTCCGCGGAGACACTGCAGGGTTTCTGTCCATAAAGGCTTAAAGTAAGGACGCAGTTTCACGCCTACACCAACGTTGTCATTACAGCCGGGCTTAATTTCCCCAATACAGATGAACAATACATTTCAAACCTGTCTGCTGGTTCACGGTCAATGCAGCTTAGCACCCGATGTGTTTTTCCCCCAAGCAGTTTCTATGCACTTGTGTCACAGCAAGCGACAAACGGAAGACGGCAATGCACCAAGAAGTTTGCAGTCGCTCACATTAACACAACCCGTGTTGCAGTGCAAACACCGACTCCATTACCGAGGTTGCCCCACTTTTGAACTCTCCGCTGAACGTGTGCAATCCACACGAGGCATGAGGGATGTGTGGCGCCGCGCTAGTATTTTAAGATTTCATTTAGATTTCATTCATGTTTTAAAATATCTGGCGCAGGGGCTGCATGTGAATATATATTCCATGAATGGGAGATGCCTGGATGCGTGCGTGATGTTTGTGCGCCGCCCGCACTGAGACACCATTCGTCGGCGAACAAGGCCCATGCCGTTTTCAATTTCCAGAGGTGTCAGCCGGACCTGAGGAACGCTGGGAGCTGATACATCCGCCGAGCTGTCGGCCCTATTGTGTGTCTTCACTTCACACACAGATATCCTGGAATATATGGGGGTAAATTCAGAGCTTTTGTCAAGGTCCAACACCGCAGGTAGCAACGTCCGAGTCGCTGATTACATTCATAAACAAGAGGTGAACTTATTACGCTCGGCATGGTGGACATAGATACAGTCTGGATGGTGTTCCACGCACTTTTCATTGATGCTCACAGAGATAAGTGGGATTGCAAACTGAATAGGTGCCATATTTGGCAGGAAAGATGCATTGTGTGTCTGTCTGCTCGGCTGCAGCTGCTCCCCTCGCTTCAGCGTGCTTCTTTGTCCTGATATAACAACATCTGCATGAAGCATGTGACACACACACACATACACACATGCATGTATACACACTTGTATGCAAGTGCAGGCGTAGACTTCTGTAAATGCACATGGGCTCCTTCCTCATCCAACCCCTCCCTGTACAGAAATGAACATACAATCATTCGATTCCATTCACATGCCGATACACCTGTGTTTTATTCTCATGCCCTATGCGTGCCCACATGTTTTATATGCACCTTTTTTTCTATTGCACATACACACACACACACACATGCAAGATAACTGATGTCCCCTTTCTTGTAGTTCTGCTGTTACACGCAACAGGATTTATTGTTCGCTGAGTGCATCTACAGGGCTTGAGAGCGACCATGTAACGGCAGAGAAAGAGAAAGACGAGAGCATAAAACAAATGGATGGTATGTTAATAGAGATTATCATGGAGAAACTGCAGAGTTGCTTTCAAACTGATCCCCCTGTTGTTTCACGGACTCTCTGCTCTTTACATTTTTCATTACTTCCCCTGTGTCCCTGACCTTACACACCTCACCTCTTCCTTTTCAGACAGGATTGCGACCCATGTGGAACATTTGAAAAAAAAAAGCAGGTGTCATTTTAATAACATATGCTAGCTGGCATGCTAAGAGACACAGCAGTTTTAAAGCGGCCGGGATGAGACGTGAGCCCTCGTGGCTAATGGCTAATGCTCCTTTATGAAGTGCTGGCATCTTAGGAGGACGCTCGCCTTATGAAACGCTCCTACATGAGAACCACGCCGGCTTTGTGCTGTGTGATTCAGAGGACTGAGCCACAGACCTCACTGGGTGTTAGCCGCCCAGATCCCTGTTTATTATATTTGGAAATATGAGCTCCGTTTTGATTTGATGCTCCTCTCCATTTATTCCTACAAAGCCTGGAGCGCCGGTGAGTTTTGCTGGACATGAAGAACTGTACTCGGCAGGGGCGAGATTCAGCGATGAATCATTTTCACTGTACTTTTCATTTTCCCTCACGATTTCATTTGTTCTAAAATTGTTCCTGCGGCTTTGCTTCTCACATAGATATGGAAAATGTAAAGATATGAATGACAGGAGATTTGTTTTGGCCTTAAGAAACCTATATCAGCGTATCTGTACAATAAGTTGGGGGGGGCAAGCTATGGCTGTTGAGCTACATCTAACTCTTTGCTTGCATTTTCCATACGTGCTTCTTTTGTTCATACTGTGTTGTATTTCCTTTTATTAACCATGCTTTTGTGTTCAGGTCAAAATTTAAATATAGATTTTTATTTTTTTATTCTAATCAAATCAAAGTTTATTACAAATGGCAAATTGAAAACGATGAAAGACATAATTTTGTGTGGAGTTTGTGAGTCAAATTTATCCAGGTAATAATTATGGCTTGTTAATGCAGAGAAATGCATAATATTGTTGCCAAACATTCATGAACGCCAACAACAAAACAAAACCCACACACACATGCACACACAGACACACCGCTCGTTCTCTTATTCATAGGAAATGATATAACACCATAGATATGAAATTAAATAATAACTATAGAAAAATACAAAATACAAACATGTTATATTTGGAATTGTTTTCCTGTTCTAGCTGTAACAAGCAAGAAAATAGATCAATTATACCTATTTTAAAATAAAACAATTTGTACATAGCAAGTTAAATGAGGTCCAACGTATACACCCCGGCTTCCTTTAACACTTTCAACTTTCAACTGAGCCATAAATTGTTATTTCAATATATCTATTCGCGTGTGGATTTAAAACTGTGACACAAGGTGTTAATTAATCAGCTTTTGTGGTGTTGGTAGGTGTGATTAATGAATTTTAAACGTCTCATTTTCCACTGTTTATGCTACTCCTGGCTAGTTGCCTCCTGATTTGAGCTCCATCCTTTATACTAGTGTGCACTTGTGGCACAGGCACGGGAGAAGAATCAATCTTCTCGTTCTTGGATAGGCAAATTATTGTATTCCCCAAAATGCACAACTATTTTCATCACATTGGGAAGAACATGGTGGATTCTGATCTCGGGCCCCAATTCCCTCACCTACATGCAAACACATCCAAGGAGGTCCCCTAAGGTACAAAGCTTCCCAAAGACCCATTGGTTCAGAATTAAATGTACCACGCATGCAGAGTTGAGTTTAAGTGCAGTGCCCGCTCTAAACCTGCTCGTTTGGAATGGGCTGTTCTCTTGGTCTGTGTTAATGGTACGGAGCTGCTTAATAATTATTCCTTGTTATTAGTGAGTCCTCCTCAAACTACAATATACTGTCACTTTTAATTGTTTGTGTGCTGGACCTTGTGTGCAGACTGTTCCATAAACAGGATATAGTGCTTTTAGAAAACTTAACTTCTATGACATTATTATAGTCAATGTTTTTCATATTATGATACTGAATTTGCTTTATTACTGTTCATCTCTGTGGTTTTATATGTAAGTTTGACTGATTCACTGAACTGCTTAAATTTTTCATACATTTCATTTCAGTTCTATCAGAGGTTGGTAAAAAAATTGACACAATATTCACATCCTAGTTCTACTCCTTTAAAAAAAAAAAGCTGTGCAATTCTGCTCAGTATGAAGCTTTCAACAGGAAGTGATTGTCCAAATGTTGTAGTGACGGGATTGGCGCTCACAGCGGGTTAGTCCATCGGAGAAAAAAAACTATCATAATGAAGTGGCAGCAAATTTGACCAGGTGTCCACCACTGCTCAACACTCACTGCCCTGTCCCCACAGACAGAGCGCTGGTTGCTTGTTTATTCAAATTTATAATATTGAACATATTACACGTCCAATTCGCACCAAACTCTGCACTGCACTTTAACAGCGATTTGCAACAGACATGCCAAGTGTGTAGTCTATGGTTCGCAAGATATGCATACCACATACAGACTGACAGACAGACAGGTAGACAGACAGTTGGTCGCTTGGTATCATCTCCTTAGTAGCATGAAATGTTGCTTGTGCTACTAATCTGTACAATGACGACAACTTCTTGAACTAGTAAGAGTCAGAGACACTAACACTTCACTTTGCCTGGAACATAGCGTAACAGAAAAGGGTCAGAAATCCGCTTTTCAACAGACTTGGTCGTCCTCAGGTTGAGCTTGAATTTAAGTGTTGTTATTGAAGACTCTTGATTCTTCTAATTTTTACCATGAGACCCATGAAATCCAAGCATGGCTCTGTTGGAGCTTTCAAGTGACCACAGCAAAATAGGAGCCAGATTTCTGATGGATTGCCAGATTTCCCACTGAGCACTGGAAATTTAGTGGAGGTTGTTTGTTCCTGTTTGAGTACCTGCAAGGGTTCTAGTGTGTGGTGTGATATGTCTTATGGCGATTATTTTTTTATTGTTGAGTGGATGGAAAAGTGCCGAAGACTGTTCTGTAATCAATCAGGTACAGCACTGTTTCTTACTTTGCCTAACCTCCAAAATAAAAAATCATCTCTCTTGAAAACAGTTATTTTTATACACAATAAAATAAATAACATCTCAAAATGCAAACGTGTAACATTCCTTCTATAGTAGGCTTCCTTGGCTGTGCCCTTCTAAATCGCCAGGCCGCAGCTTAAGGGCCCAGTTACAGTGGGAAAGGATTTTATGAGTTTACGGGATGCTGTTTTTACGAGCGACTAAGGAGAAATAATGGGGTCGAGTGTCTCCCTCCTTCGTCCTTCTCTCACACCATCCCGCTCCCCAGGCCTCTCCTATTACCTGCCGCCTGGAGGACTCAGGAGTATCGCTTAATAAAAGTTAATCATGAGAAACTTGTTCATTAATTACAGTTCAGGCCGGCTGTCTGGCTGCCTTACCGGTTCTTCCTCATGCTAAGGTATGTCTTTCTTCAGTTGGATTTAGACTCTGTTTATGTTTTCTTAAAGAGGGCAAACGGACATGATGTAATGCATGTGGCGATTTCAAATGGGGCCAGCCCAAAGACTATCTAGTTAAACTTTACAAAGCTCATTACCCAGAATTCTTGATTCAAAACAAACATGTGTGTGGTCTGGTGGAGGTCAAAGAAGAGGCTCAGTCAGGATTTCTCATAAAGCTTAAAAGATTGTTGAAATGAAAATAATGGATGACTGTAACCCAGCACATACCATTACCAAATCCTGACCTTCCCTCTGTCAGAAACAGTGACCACAGTTTATTAAAACTTTTTTTTTTTTTTGTGATCTGAGGACACGGTGACATTGTTACAACATGTCACGATGATCTGACATGTTGTAACAATCAGTTGAAGCAGATTATCTCAACCACTTTATTCTAACTTTACTCAAAGACCTGATGTTTCACAGGAGAATTATTCACTGAGGCTCTCTCAATTGATACCAGTGTCCACCTGCAGTTACATTTTTTATTTATTTTGGAGCATTATTTTATGCTTTTATTTTTATAGCATAGTGAAGGAGAGACAGTAAATGAGGTGAGACCGTATATAGTCCGGCCGGCAAATGGCATACGCACCCATGTCGAATTATTCTAAAAGGAGTGAAATTTTTTTTATTGTCTCATGTAATTGTCTTCTTGTCATTGGCTTAAAAAGCCACAAATAATGTAAACTAATCTTTCTGGGTTATGCTTATTTTATTCATCAAGGAAATCCCCTACCCACATTCTCCTGAGCTACCACAACCATTCAGTTAATTTGGAATCACATGTTTTGATTTAACTCCTTGAATTTAGAAAGGACATTTGGCGATCATGTCGTCCCACAAACTCATCTTTAACAATAAACAAATGTCCTTAAATCAATTGAATCAAGGCAACTAATTAAATCTTATTACAAAAGCCACAGAAACAATAATGACAAAGATCACTCTGTTGTAAATAACAGGTTCAACCATACTTACAATGCTTGTGCAGCCAAGAGGTATAGAGGCTGATTATATACATATCCATCCTTTGAGGGGCATGGGAGAGGCTGAAGTCACTCTCAGCTGATATCACGTTCACACCTACAGTCAAGTTGGAGTCTCCAATTAGCCTAAACCCAGTCTGCATGTCTGTGGACTGTGGGAGGACATTTTTACACTTGTCTCTGTTTGATTGCATGAATTTAATTATAGGAAAAGATTTTAAAAGGTGAATAACAAATATTTATTGTATGAACTGTGTAAAGTAAATTCTTTAAAATAGTGTATGTAATCTAATGGAAGATCCAACTGGTTTGACCAACCATCAAAAGAGCTGTGATGGAAGTTAGTAGAAGACAGAGTAGGCAACAGTTTGAATAGTTTCCCTTTGTTTTCTGTGTATTTTTTAAGTAACTCTGTTTGATCTGGAACTTTGTTGAAAACCTGTCAAATAGTCTGACAAGTGGAATGATAACAGGAATGCTGGAAAAACAGAAGTTCCAAGTTGTAATGAAATGTAATCCTCCTTTAATTAGTGGTGAAGAGACATTCTTCCCCTTGTAGAGTCACTTTATTATGTAGGCTGATTGGGTTATATATATATGTGTGAGGCTGTCCAGCACTGTGGGCTTGCATCTGTTTCATCCTCACATGTGAAGAGGCACACCAGAGAGACAGTTATAATGTGTTTAACCATACATCTGGGGTTTCTTCACGATGGGATCCATCTGGGTCCAGACTGGATTATAGTTGGCTCGCGCTCCATGTGGACTCTTCCCGACCGCAGAACAGCAACGGCGGACCGGCTGAAGACTAACACAGCAGACAAACGCATCCCTCAGCCAAAACCAGTGGGGTTTGGACTCCTGCTTCCCCTGGAGAATGGGGGGAAAATAGCCTCTCCCGTTGCTTTGCTGTGAGGTCAACAGGCTCATCCAGCCATGTCATTACAAAGTACACACTCGTAGGCGCACACACTCTGTAAAAATGATCATGCTTGACAAATGTTTTTTACAATCCTGCTACGCAAGGCTTATTTCGAGACATGTTCAATAAAAGGACCTCAGTGTCCTGCCAGATATTTTTCTGCTCTGGTTCCAGAAGTTGCACTTGTTTCAAGGGAGGATTAAGTTTGTTCCAAGAGAAATTGTTTGTGAATAACCATGCACATTGTCAGATATTTCCATTGTTCTTCTTTTTCCACTAAAATAGATCCCTCTTTAAATCAAATGATCTGTTTTTCATTGGGTCTGGTCGTACAATTTCTTTAATTTATTACTATTTTGTTCCCTCAATAGTCCGACCAAACAGTATCCAACATTAAGTTTTTACCCACCAGTGAAATACTGCTGCGGTTTGTAGAAGAAGCCAGAGACAGAACTTTACTCAGCAGTTTTTGCAGAGCACAGATGTATATATGACTTCAGCGGTTCCTTTAATCAAAAAGGTTACATAATGATTGGCTACAAACAGGAACTCTGAGCCTGGACATGCTCATTCACTTTTAGTTGTAATATTATTAGGGACAGCGAACAAAGACAAATAGAGTTTAACAAAACAGTCTTTGTTGAAATCGTGTTAGGGAGGTGTGGATTACACTCTGATCAAGAAGTTGTACAGTTTGTCGTGATGTTGAACCGCCCTCCTACTCATATGTGTCCCAATCCTGTATATCATCTCAATTTAAGTCCACTACCAAGTATATCTGTAAATATCCGGCCTTGTGTTCTGTGTTGTGGTCTAGAAAAGGTTGCTTGATGAAAACTTAAATTTAAAGAGGTAATGCTCCATCCATACAGTTAAAGCTGTAAAAGGTAATACCAATGCTTGCTTATATTACATCAGTGTTCTTCATTTATTGTCACCATAGAGAATGGTAACTATAGAGTAACTCTAGTCCATGATCAAGAAGTCTAGTCTCAATATTTTGTAGATTGTATTAAAAATCATTTGAAGGGTTCGACAGTGTGTGATTATCTCGTTTATTTGTCTGCTTGACATCGGTTCAAATTGGCAATTTATCAATAAATAATGTGAACAGATCTTTCTGTTGTGTGCTTACTTTATTTATCTAAGAAAATCAGTAGCCTAAATTCTGTGAGTTAAAATAAGTATTGAGTTAAGTCGGACTAACTTTTTTAATTTGAACCACTAGAACTTAGTCAGAGCAAATCACTTTTGAGTTGCTGAGCTAGCATCTTGTTAGCTACCACAGGCTAACCACAACAAACCACCCTGAAGAAACACTGCAGACTGGAGGGATGCAAGGAAGAGAATGTGTCCCGGCACATTCCTCCTAAGAACGATACTATGCGAGACCAGTGGTTACGCTTCATTACTTCTGACGTGCCGTGTCAGAAGAAATTAAATCCCAGAAAGGTGTAAAAGGTGTAAAAAAATAAACATTCACTGATTTAGTTTGCACTTGAGAGATCTAAGTTACATAACGCACTGTGATTTTTAGTTGGAAGAAAGTATTTTACAATGTAAAGTGCACTGCTGCACTGATATAGTACTGTGAGTGTTCCTGTTGGGTCAAGCCTGGGTTCAAATATGCTGAAGTCTCGCTGAAATGGGGCTACTGACTGCAAAGATGTGTCGTGTATCGCTGGAACATTCAGTTCATTAATGTAGTGCAGTTGTCATTTTTGCGTTACTGGAAGCAAAGCACTTAATTAATGTATGCAAATAAGTGCAAGATCACACCTTTGCAAAGAATGAGACAGTGCAGTTGCGTGTTGTATCTGCGTCCTGTTAATTAGCATGCTGTCCTCTAAAGTGCGAAGTGGAGATATACGGGCTGGTTCAGGGTGGAGTGTGTTGTGAGTCTGTCAGAGAACATTTACACCCAAATGGCTGAAACTATGCTTGAAAAAAATGTTTTGGGGGGGGTGTTTCATTTTTATAATTCACCACCATAAACAAACAGATGTATATGATCCAGGCTCTCAGGGTGACACGGCAGGCAGACAAGCTATGACGCTGGTCGGACATTGTGGGGGAATCTAAAAAGCTAATTTTCCCTGTGGCCTTCTCGCACCTCTGCCCTTCATATACAGCCATTTCCATAAAGTGCTTCCCCTGGGGAGCCAACAATAATAAACAGTTATTAGTAAATGCATTATGCCAGCACGTCCCTTTTGCCCCCTTGCCTCTCCTCAATACTCAACCTACAAACACTCCCAGCACCACCACAGCACCCTGGACCTGACACAGGGGGTGGGGGTGCATTTGCGTATGCGTGTGTATGTGTGTTTGTGTTTTGTGACCTGTTTTACCACAGAGGGCTGAATTCGTAAGGGAATTGGACTAATGTTCATAATAGCGCCGGCCATTACAGCAAAAAGCTTTAGACGCTGTAGACCTGCCAAACTCATAACTGTTGTGATTTCCTCTGATTGCCTGGTGCTTTTAGGTATAAAATCCCTTCACATTGCCTTTTTTATTTATCCGGTTATTTTGCCGTTTCCATTAAAGTGGCCTAAATGACTGCGAATTAAAATTCAGATAATATCATCCCCTATGTTTAGTGGATTCAGCCTCGTCAATTAACGTTTGGAGACTGGTTGCTTTTGCAGTTGGACTTGATACACAGCAACTCGGCCCGTGAGCAGCCACAGCCATACATGTATTAGAAGTTGTTGATGTTGATAATTAGGTGGAAGGACAAGGTGACAATCTTCAGAATATAATAAAGTGGATAAGTGTATCCGCTTTCCATATGAATTGCAGACTTACTCAATGTTCTGTACAATTCAGATCGGTATCAGTGTGTGTTTGCTGCGTGTGACTTTGTGATACATGAGTTGCAGCTCTGAGGAGAAGAGGTGCATCAGTGACATTTCCTGTTGTGTCAAAAGTTACACCCCAGTCATAACTCAGTGACAACTGAACACACATCATATAGATAGTGCTGGAACAAGGCTATAACCAAGACTTTAGAAATACTGTGGCTATAAATCCAGCAGTGATTTATTCAGAGAGAGGTGTATGAAAAGTAAGATTTGACATCATGATAATAAATGAAAATAAAACTGAATCAAAGCCAACAGTGCAATTGATTCTACTGCTGCTCAATATCAATATCTAATTTCATCATTCAACAATAAATAATCTTAACATTTATGATAACTTTTCCTTTATGACCTTTTGGCCTCTTGATGAAGAATACCATCTGTCAGTTGCCTAATCTATTGTAAAAATAACTGTCCTTGCCACCCTGTACATATACAGTGTCTATAAAAAAGCCTCTAAATAAAGATTTAAATTCAGTGAAAGGAAATTTTAAAGTTAACTGAATTGAATTAAACACATCAACAAAGAGGAAGAGATAAACAGTGCTGATGAATAAGTTAATACAAAGGAGGGACAGAAAAAGGTGAAGAATGAGCGGAGGACCGGCAGATGACTGAAAGTCAGGCAGGGAGAGAAAGAGAGACAAAGGCGGAGCGGTCTAATTTGTTCATGGCTCGATGTATGAGCTGGCTAATTGCTGGCTGAACAGGGCAGGCACAGGCTGTTCATGTCAGAAAGGACACAGACACTTATTAGGCATCAAAGTGCATTCATATCACAGCACAAAGGAGATGGGGGTTGAGGGGGCATGAGTGAGGGTACAGCATGTGCAAATGGGGGAGGGGGTGGACTTAAGATAATGAATGTCATTGAGAGGTACATTATAGGACCCTGCTCAAACCTGATTTATGTATGAATAAATGAATGGGCTGCGACCGACATCTGCATGTCCCATGTGCCTGTGCAGCCAATAGCTTTGTTACTGGGTCATCTGCCGCAGAGGCGCCTGAACGGAGACTTTCCAGCAAACAACTAGCTGCCAGGAAGCCCAATGGTTAGGAACAACTGGTGTCGACCACAGTCCCGGCTGGAAAGTCAGCACAAAGTAGCAAACTGGCACCCGAACAGCTTGCACCGTCAGCAGCAGGACGACTGAGATGTGGAGGTACAGTAGGAAACCTGAGGGCAATCATCAGCAGCTGGCTCCTCGAGAGGGCAAAGAAAACCGTCAAGTCTTTGCCACAGCAAGATTCTGAACTTTACCGGTGGATCTAGAGTACTTCTAATAAACAAGCAGAACATTCAGTTAACACAAAAAAGGCCTCACTCTGCAGAGTCCTCACGCAGCCGGGTCCACGGAGCCAAGCAAATTCCAGACTGTCTTCACAATGCTAGTCCTACTCAAAACGGCCAGAGAGAAAAGAAGCGTGAGGTTTCTGCACCCACATCCGGTGGTGGTGCATTGGGGAAGTGGATCGTAAACTGTTGCTTCCATCCCAGCATCCTGGGTTCGCAGTATATGATGCAGGGAACCAGAGGAACAAATAAATCCTGGAGTTCAACCCCTAGCTGCTCACACCCAGCCTGGGCTGGCACAGGATGAAAGGAACCCTTAGCCTAACCACACGCACACACACAGATGCACACACACACACATAACCATAGCTCACCCCCTACCGGCTCCCTGCCTGGACCATGGCCCGCAGCCCAGCGCCTATGGAGCGTTTATTAGAGAGGAGACTGAACACCATGTGCTGTGGCCCAGGCTGGAGGAATGTATCTGGTCAGCAGCAGATTACAGTGTGGAGGTAAATGCAAGGAAGGGCCTTGTTTGTGCTGTGTTGTGCGGATGCATGTATGTGATTTTATGATAGAGATTAAACTGCATGTGTTGGTGTTTGCACAATTGACCACATGGCTGAGAAAACAAAGCTATGCATGCATGTGTTTATGCTCATGAGCTTGTTTTTTATGTCGTATGAATACTATCCGTACAGTACACACTGTTTTTCTCAGGATAAAGCTGATATATTAGAGGTAAAAATATATAAAAGCATGCTAGCATACTTTGTTTTTTTCAAATAATAAGTATTTTGGTACATGTAGCTGTTGAAGACTGTTGTGTTGGTTGTGTGCTTGTTTTAATTTGTATAATTTATAATTGTGCAACTTGTCTGTAACATCTGGACACCCAGGAGATCCCTGGCTTCTCCAGTCAGCATGGCCAAGTGTCCTCGGGCAAGACACTGCACTTTAAATTGCCCCTGACAGCTATTCTGCATGTGATCGTGTGATGGTACACAGTAGTGCTGTGTGAATAGGTGAATGCAACATGAAATGTAAAGCCCTTTGAGGAGTCCCTAAAAATAGAAAAGCACTATATGACCATTACTCTGAAAAACATCTGCATCCACAATGAAAACAAAAATTGAGTCTGGTGATTATGAGCTTAGATGTGTTCTCAAGTTCTTGCACTCGTTCTAGCTGTATATGGCCTGTAAGACAAACTGTTTATGACTTCGTTGTAGAGACAGGTCAGCGTTACTGGTTTGCAGTGGAACCACTCAGTGATTAAAAAAAGGCCAATCTCAAGTGTCATTATAACTGGATGAGTTACAAGGACAAATGCTCTTGATAAAAGTTAACGCTGTGTTTCCAAAATGCAGCTTGAACAGGATCACATTTTGGCGGAGAGAAATATCATGCAGGCAATGTTAGTGAGGTGATTGTGATCATAGAGAAGAACTTGTGAAGAAGCCTTGTTGCTGCTGCTGAGCCGTGAGAACCAGACAAAGTAAAATTGCTTCAAAGAGTCAGTTTGTCTCAAAGAACCACCAGAGCAGATAACTGATATGCTACAAGTTACTGGAAAACACAGGGACACCACAATAAAAGTCGTGTTTTTTCTTCCTGGCATGTGACGAAACAATAGACATAATAACAAGCCAGCATACTGCGGAGCCCCTATTTTCAATTGTGCGATCACTGATGAGATGGATACAATGTCTTTGTAAGCCGTGCATGGTACAACCATAGGTGAGGATTGGTTTAAGGAAGTTGTGTCTGGCTAAAACTAGCTGTGGGTGGTGCGATGCCGTGGCCGTATGTGTTTTCCTTGCCGTTTTCACTGTTGCAGGTGGTTTGCTCGCCTCTGTGCTTCGTCTGCTATGCCCGGGTCTCCTACTTTGTTTTGTCTGACATCCTGGTTACTGGGAGACTCCGCCTACTCATGATTGCTGACGTACAAGGCAGGCTCATTCTCTCCCTGGACAGCCTAGCGTCTGCTCCTTGTTTGCAATTTTGATCTCCACCATAAAACACAAGCTACACACACAGCTTTCACTACATCCCCCACCTCTGACAACTGACATACATTTAGTTATTCTGTTGATTATATAAAAAAATGTTGTTTTGATTCAAGCTATCTGTGTAGACCTCCCTTAATTGTAGTGGCCTAAAACGAGCTGGTCATAACAGTAGCATCATCATAATCACTGCCATCTGACATCAGACACATCGCCAAATACGAGCAGTTCGATAATTTCATTTAGTTATTACATGTATTTAGTATGACCCATAAATTATGTTATTAAATTGCATGATTGGTTTGATAGGGAAAAAAACGCCGAAGGCTTGCTGGGTAATTTAGCGCCATTTTGTATTCTGTTTTGAGCTACAAAAATAAACGGGACACAGACTTGTGTTCCCAACTTCAGGAATTGTTTTCTGTGTTTAAATGCAATTCCCACATCCCACCCATTATGGGGAGAAACTTTTCAGGACAACAGTAGTAGCAGACTGGCCTTAGTTATGGATAGGTGATAGGGATACCTATTTGGAGGCTGTTTGTAGCTGTTCACATTATCTCTAATTATATGTCAATAATAATATTGTTAGTTTATGTCAAATGAATGGCCTCTCAGAGCTGGGTATATGTCAATGTAGATATTTTTTATGTAGCAGTTGGTTATAAAGCAAGGAGAAACATTAAACAAAGCAACCCTTAAATTCACCATAACACCTGGAAATGTCTCCCCCATCAAGAGACGCTTAAGAAACACTCTGTAACACACAAACCTACATTTATCCCAACAACAGTACAACAAGCAACACATATACCTGCGAAATTAGCATCCTGCCACTTTCATTTATGCCGTTTGGAACATTGAGGCGTCCAGGTCAAATTCATATTAGTAAAAGGTGAGGCCAAACAAATGAGATTATAGCTGAATTAGCTAATTATCATCATTTCCATTCCCTAACAGCCGGTAATATCTATGGCATAATGGTGCTTGTCAGGTTTATTGTTGTGTTTGTCTGGGAGGCTTTTGCTCTCTGGTCTCACCTGCTGAAACACATTGCCCATCCATTAAAATGCATAATGGAAATAAAATCTTTGTTGTTGTTGTTTTAAAAAAAATATATAATCCTTGATATGACAAGTTGTTGTTTTTTCTCTTTTAATGTGCAGAGAGGAGAGAAAGAGCAGGCACAGAGAAAGAGGAGGAGAGGGTGGAACAGAGAAAGGAAAAAAAGTATACGTGCCAAGGTTAGAGCAAGCGGGAATTTGTGAAGGAGTACCTATTACAGACAGACCTTTCAGAGGAAAATTGGACCTGTCTACCTTTTAAGGACGACATGCTAATTCATGTCAAAAAGGCTTTTAGTCAGGAGGACAGGACCAGAGGAAAGGCTGTTGTGTTACATTCATTTGGGCTGATGTGCGCTCACATCGAGGATATCGCAGGTAAAATACTGATATCAGGATTTGCTTTACAAGACTAAAGAAAAAGCACAAAGGACAGTTTAAATATAAAAGGAGAATTTCACATTATGAGAAGTGGAACATGTATTTTAATTTATCTTCAATTTTATTTAAATTTTCATTCAAATACACAGTCAAAGTTTACTGGAAAGAAATCGTCACTCGCCCGTAAAAACAACACATCCATGCTCGGTGATATTTACACTCACTCAAAAACAACTGCATTCTCCTCAATCCTTTTACTGACACAAAACCCTTTGTTACCTCAGAATTGCACAACAACCTTGGAACAAGGCACTAGTTTTTTTTAAAGGATACCCCACAATTCAGTACTTCACCTCTGTAAATTCCGGCACGGACACTGGTCAGCAGGGGCGTTTCTAGGATTGAAAGAAAGGGGGGGCTTAGCCCCTAAGGATGCTGAATGTTTGCGCTCGCAGCGGATATCCATGTTTCATACAGTTCATAGATTGGTTCAATCAGAAAGAGTGTGATTTTTCTCTGTATCTTTGCTTGCATTCATTCAGTATAAGATAACAGAAAAGACAGAATTTCAGGGTCATTGTGAAATTTGACAACACAAATATGATTATAAACAACATTTTATAGGCACTGATATTATTGTTTTAAAATACTAGATAGGTATTAATGCAAAGAATAGAGAGCTGTCGATAGTTATTTGCTCGTTCACACTCTTGCTCACTGGAGACATTTTCTAACAAAATAGCTAGCTAGCTAGCTTAGTGTTAACATAGCTCATTACAATATTCCCTTTAATTTGCCTCAAGTAAACCTAAATTGAAGCAGGTAACAATCGTTAACAACTACAGCTAGCCACATTCTGTAACTACCTGTACTTACAATTTCACTCCGTGCATAATTTACTATGAGCTAAACTCCTTGGCTGTAATCCTGCTGTCTTGATGAGAGACGTTACTTGGCAGAGTGAGAAAGCCAGCGCAGCAGCGATGCTCCCCAAGGTCCTAGTGCCTGGTCTTTTATTGTTGAGTATGATGAGAGGCTATTGGATTGTAATTTGAAGGGGGAGAAAATATACAAACCAGAAACGCACTTGCATATGTAGCATGTTAGAGTTATAAATAACTTGTCCATGTGTAAAACAATAGTTTAAAAAAAAAATCTAAAAAAATCCCAATAATTATATTGGGGGGCTGAAGAACGTTTTAGGGGGGCTTCAGCCCCCCTAAAACAGGCCTAACGACGCCCCTGCTGGTCAGAGTACCTGAATACTTTCATTAGACATTTCTGGCCTGATAAATGCTCTCATCTTTCAAACTAAATACACCCAGGTTTATTTGAATTATTGAAAGTATGTAGGATAGGCGTAAAAGATTATCACCTTCATTTTTTTTTTGTGACATTAGCCAAATAAGACGACACACAAAAAAACGTATCCATATTTACAGTTTATCGTAGGTGGCCTTGAGTGGCCGTGCAGTTATGAAAGAGCAAAGGAGGAAATCAGGTGAGATAAAATAAATGCATTACCCTGTAACCACTGAAGGTCTTTGAAACAATGACAACCAAGGAACAGTGTGCCTGGCACCACTTTGGGTGCTATCTCAGAAGATGCTAAGTTCAGTTCAGTACTGTACAGAGGCCTATATGATCATTTACTTTGCAGGACTTAAATTCATTAACAATTACTTATTAAATAAATACACCTTATGATGTAAAATACATTACACGTGATTATATCGGTAGTATATTGATTAGATGACAAGTTTATTTATTTTTATTTACAACAGATGGCATTTATCTATCATATCTAATTTAATCTGAGCAAGTCAGAAACCAATTACAGAACAGGCCAACCATACATTGTTGATCCGCTAAACAAAATTAATTGAAGATTACTTTATACAAGCAATACTCTAAAACACTTTAAGTTGCACTAGTCACTATTCTAATAGAACAATTGAATTAGCAGCTCATGTGCAAAGGTCTCTTATGAATGCTCTGCAGTGGCTGTCAGCTTGAATGTTTCCCTTGTCCAGGATCATTTGATTGGTAATAGGTGGTTGTTCTGTGTTCTCCACACTGTGAGCTGTGGGTCTCTTGGGAACCTTTGGCTTAAACGGATGAAACAAAGAGTTGAAGTTTGAGGAGGAAGACAATGTGGCTCAGCTGATAACCTCATCACCCTGCTGACACTGACGGTTCACACTGAAGATGTTACTCATGCACATGTTCTGGTGTTGACACTTGCACATTCACATGGACGCTCTCTGTTTACTGTTTCTTTCTTCTAACGCTGCAAGTTTCTCCCTCTCTATCAGTCCCACTTCCTTCCCTTCCCGTCTTCCCCTTCTTGCCTCCTCTCTCCTCTGTTAGCCAGGCAGAAAGTGAAGGTCTTTCATTTTTTTCTGACACCCTTGTCCTTCAGCCTATTGATTGGCGACCAAGCTGGCGAGCCCCTGTCGGTTGCTAATAGAAAGTGAAGTTCATCAGCCTTTCCCTTCCCCTCACACACAGGCACACGCGCACTATCTCAGCCCTCATCCACTCAGGGACCCTCCCATCAGCAGACACCTAGTGATCTACTGTAGAAAGGCCAGCAAGCTAACCTTTGCAACACCATTCTTACTTCTTGCTCTTCCCATAAGTCAGATTATTTATTTTGGCTTGTTTTGTCCCTGAGTTCTCGTCTCCTCATATCAGGCTCTGTTTCCCTTTTTATGACAACCAATACTTACTGCTGTATTCATGATGCATTCAGGGTCAAATGCAAATTTGCCAAAAAATGTCCCAAAAGATCTGTGAAGTTGAAGTCAAAATCTGTATGTAAATTATTAATGATCATTCAGTTTGTGATGTTTGCAGTTTTTTGAATATTTTATTTATATGCAAACTGCTTATCTGAAACATGCCTTACATGCACTGCACATTGCAAATGTTGTTTTTTATTTGTAAATAATGTAACATTTCAATTTCGCTTAATTGTCATAACAATGCTTTTTGAACCCCAAAACTGAGCTGAAGGAGGTTAAACCCTCTCACTGTAGCCTATAGCTCAAAGCTGTGCCAACACTGTAACACAGCTTCTACCGTGGCCATAGGTTTCTTGTTTCCTCAGCACTGCAACCATGAACACAAAGTGAACACACTAGGCATCTGAACATGTGCTACCATGCATTTGCTTAGCAGTTGAAATGTCTCTTTAAGGCCCATGCCTCTATGCAAATCAGGTTGAAATAAAGTTCAGCCAAAGGCTTAGTTCATTAGCACCGAAAAGTATAACCACTGAATGTAGAGATGAGGACTCTGCAGTTGCTGTGTTCATCATATAGTAGAACCTATAAACAAGTGTTATAACTGTAGTTGCACACTGAAAACCGAGGCGCTATTTGGATATGGCCATGATTGCCCATGCTGAAGCCAATCAAGTTACTTTCTTTGTATGATCAAAACCAAAATTTCCGTCCTATCCATAGAGCCCAGCTGGATTTAACAGCAAATCCATTTGCTGTTAATGACATACGGACTGTAGAACTGTTAAGTTCAGTTTAACCCAGTCCTGGAACTGGTCTGAATAGCACTGATTGGAGTGAAATCCTGTTATATCAACCAGTGATACATGGCCATTTATTCATATGAATGTGTCACACATTATTACTTAAATTCACAAAAAGTCAAGGAGGGCCCTCAGGCTCTATAGAGTGCCAATTTGCCATCACATCTATTTTAATGAGCTCTTCTTGGCTTGCTGTGCTTCTGTAACACCCACTGTGGCTTTGCTTGCATTCTACAAGCACTTGTGGCATTAGAAGACTGCATTTTCACCCCTCGCTAAGCATTCTCTTCTACAGTGGGAAGTTTTCTTGACATTTAAGGAGAAAACCTTGGCTGCTCCTTGTCTTCTTGAGCCCAGAGTCAAACTTTGCTGGTTGAAGGCTGAACCCAAAACCCACCTTGAGGTGAAGGAACAAGCTCACTCATTTTCTTCCTTTTCAGCCTCTCCACTGTCAGGTCTTAAGCCAAGACCAATAGCTCCTATTAGTGAGTGTGGCAGGCCAGCTGACAGGCTAGTCAATATCCATGAGAAGGCCACTTCATTAATGATCCTGAGTTGCTCAGAGGGATGGAGGGGTGAGAGAAAGCGGCCTCTGACAGGCCACAGAGAAACACAAAGGGCTTAGACTTTATTTTCAGCAAGATGCAGTGCCTGACAGTTAAAAGTATATTTCAGAAAATTGTATTCTACGATTCTATAGAGAGCAGTAGATGGTAGATAGATGGAAATAGAAATTCATATACAGGATCCACAAAAACAAAGTGAAGGTGATCATTATTGAATCCTTTAGAATGTAAACGTTGGATCACACTGAATTCTTGCTGTGTGATGTTACACCATAGTGTTACCCTGCTCAATATGTGGGATATAGAGCTGGAGGAGGCATTACCATGTCTACGGTAAAAACTGCCGAAATTCATGCATTGATGCTTTTCACAATTTTATTGTGAAAAGCATCTTTTGGTATCTTTTGGTCTTTTGGTAAACCAGCTTTTGGTAAACCAAATGTCTTGGTAGTTAACGTACGTTCTGTTGGCTACATACAAAGAATCATCTTGAAAAGAAGACAAAAGCAAATATCAGAGCACCAATGTTAAGCACAAAACATTTTCAGAAATGAGCACTGGTTTGGGTTCATAATTACTGATGAAAAGGATTTACTGATCTGCACGAATAGTAACCACAGAGTGAATAAACTACTTTTAAAAGGTACACTACTTTATTTAGTAAAATCATCAAACAAAGGGTATTAATAAACAGATATGAACCTGATAAAAGACCAGACTTTAGGAAAATTAGACCATTTCAATTTGTTGGATGAAAATCCCAACAGTTCTTGTATGAAGCACCAGAGAGCTCCCATCACATTTACCATGAGATGAAAGTGGCCTGGCATTTGTGTCTATGACTTAGATAGCACCTGCTGAAAACCAGATGATGATGCTGAGGGGGAAACCATTCGAAAAGGGGATAAATGGAATTTGCAATCGAAAGTGCAAACTGGTTAGACAATGGTTAGGACTGAAGGCAAGGATCCAACTGATCCTTGGTCCGGGAGCCAAACAGTTCCACTGAGGTCAGACAGAGGCAGGGAAGAGGTTGTTGGGTTGAGTTTTTGTTACACACACACAAACACACACAATTTCACAGACAGAAATACAACACATCATATACATAACAGACGTAAGCCGTTTTCAGACGTGACCTGCGGTGGTCCTCTGGGGAGGTTCTCTACTCAAACACGTTCACAGCAGCAACAAGTCCTCTGCAGGATTTAGGTGAGGGGTGATGCAGTAGATAGAGGCAGGCAGACGCCACTGTCTGTTTTATCAACACAAACTCACAACATATTCTTCGGTGTCTTCTCTTTGTCTGTCTGTTGTGTGTCAGAAGCATCATCAACCCCTCGAGTCGCTCACAGGGAATACTGCAGAGGATCTTCTGCTATGTTCTCACATGGGTTCCTCTGGACTTCCTGCAGACTTTATACTAGGGGGCCAGACGGAGACAGTCTACTGAAACTGCAGCGGGCCTCCAGAGTTCAGTGCATGTCTGAAAGCAGCTACAGTATAATGGGAGGTAGAAAACACTAGAGGACAATAAGGAAATGAATGGTTGAGTGCAGGACCTCTAACAGTATTGCATTATACAAACAATAGTTACTGTTGCTTCTCCATACTGTCAAAATGCAATTCAGTTCAACAGCACCACAAACTGCAGGCGCCCAAATGATCACACAGTTGAATCTACCCAGTTTTAAAACACAAACATGATTAATAAAGGCTTTAAGAAGTCCAGGTTTGTTTCAAGACTGTTGTATGAGACTGTTCTTAATAAACTGACAACATTTGTCCTAGTCCGCTCCTTGTTCGCTCATGACTCATGTTGACAGGCCAATATTTCCCATAAGAATCTGTAGAACTGGGCCACCCAAGGCTTCATCCCCCCCCGGCCTCTGAGCGTTGAGCCTGCAGAGGATTGTGGGAGAATGACAGGGTATTACAGCGGAGCGGTCGCTTGCAGGATCGTGGCAGTGATATGGATTCCTAGATGCTCTAACACTGTCCTGCACTCGCTGACAGCACATCCTCTGTTGAAAGAAAAACTGATAAACCATTTCACTGGATCACGAGTCGTTTAAATAGATGGTTGCTCTTTGCAGGCCTCCCTGAACACACATCGGAGGCCTGTGTGTGTGTACTCAGGTACCGACACACACACACCCGCCTGCCTCAGCACTTGTTTTCTGTCATGTTGCAGAGCTCGTCAGCAGGTGTGTGTTCCGGGGTGAAAAGATGTTTCTGCCCTGGACGACATGGGAGAGCTATCTGTGTAATAGAATTATCTGGAGAGGCCACTCAGAATTAACATAATACAGACTCAAAATGTAAATTGTCTTTTTGTGAAATGTAATGTGCATGTGAATCTGCTCTCTTGCTCCCCTCTGTCTTATCATCCCTCTCTCTCGCATGCACATACCCTTTCTCTTCTTTATTTCCTGTTTCTGGGAGCTGATAAAAAGGCCTCTGCGCCGATGTGGGCCGCACACACTTCCACACATTTTGGGTGCAAAATACTTGAGAGGTGTGTGTTCCGCTGACATGTGTGAAGCTAAATGCCAACGTACCATTTAAGAGAGAAAGGGCAGCGGCACATCCAACCTTTGTAGTGTGTCATTCAGCAGTGTTCACAGCCGTTCACATATAAAAATGAGGTCTCCTCTGTCCCAGGGAGCAGCGGATCCCTTTCACCCCATCAGGCGAGGAAGAGGAGGGGGTGTTGACAACCGCAGAAACATCTGTCAAACACAGAGAGCAAGGGGACAAACAAGAAAAGGAAAAGAATTCTCTTTTTGCTCATCTTTCGTTATCCCGGAATTTAATTTAATCAGGTGGATCTGCTTGAAAAATGAATCCTGCTTTTTTACTTTTTAGCCAGCATGTATTCCACCAGTAATCACATCCCTCATTCTGTTCTGCCTGCGCATCTACCTTCTCCTGCCTTCCTACGATGATGAGCACTTTCAATGTTCAGCTACTGCATTTAGCCATTCAGGGAGTTTGATAAAGCTGCAATCTAACTCCCCGCCCTACCCCTCTCCTCACCTTTGAATTACACAGCAAAGGGAAAAGGCCACCTCTTTGTCACTAAATGCCTCTCCCATTCATTCACATGACAGCAAAGTAGTTTGTCTTTTCCCACGGTAAAATGCCAGATTTGAAAGCCCTCTATTCGATTAATGTTTAGCGTTAGGCTGCGCGCCACCTTTAATCCAGGAAGTATTTCGCAGTCAAATAAGAGCCTCTGTAATTTGGGGGATGGGGAGGCATTTTGGCATTTGGCGGATTCAGGATTATTTTCCACTATCCACAGCAGTGTGTCACCTCTAATGTTGATTCACCAGGAACCGTCTTGAATATTCACAGGGTAGAGAGTGCATCCGGGCTTTCTTTGTGCTCTGCTGCTTTCTATTTGTCTTATTATTATCTTTTTTCATTTCTTATCTCTTATGTTTTGTACTCATTTACATAACAAACAAATTCCAATAATAAATAAAAGTAAACTGTAAATGAAAAAAAAATTACCAAACCTTAAAGTAAGATCCAAGAATATGTTTTCAGTTTCTTTAATGTGGCCAGATATGGTGTTATATGGAGCTGGAGGAGCCAGATGCAGGAGCCAGGTTCAGGTGAAAATAACACAAATGCCCTTTATTACAGACCAAGGACAAGGCAAAGATACTAAAGCATAAACAGGGTCCAAAAAACACTCCAAGCTAAACAAGATCAATGTTCATGATAAAGTGTCCAAACAGAAAATCAGGAACAAAAACACAGTCTCTCAATAGTACATTTCCAAGGGGAAATGACACTGTATGACACAATTATCATCTACACAATAAAACAAATCTGCTAGAAGACAACATTACCACATAGAATGAAATACAAATAAATATGAAAGTAGAATCAAACAACTTTAGCTCTAAAGATTTACAAAAATGTATTTCAGCTCTTGTTTATATCTTCTATTTCAGCTTTAAAGCCTGTATGTGCTCCTGTCCTTGACGTCCTTTCATGTTTTTGTGTATTCATGGCTTTGACCGGACTTGAATATCCTGACCTACCATCTTTGGCTGCAGTGTGTCCCACCAAACCAGAGGTCTTTCAATCTTTTAGAATTCCTGGCATTTAAAAAACAAAGTGAGCCAAGAAATCGTGCCTCTATAATACAGCGCTAGTGTAAACAGGTAAGCTTTTATGAGTGGCTTTATTGAAGTGTGGAATCACAACCACCCTGATGAAGGTCAAGGAATGTTTTTCTTGTGAGGTCAGGGTGAATCTCCATGGATGCACATCCCCACCAATGCAAACATCTACATTTCTATTTATTTTCCTCATCCCTGATTCGCAGGAGCCTCGCAGTTGCACTCCACACGTTATTGTCGCTTCGCTCAAAAGCTGTGTTTTCTGTTCTTCCCTGATGAGTAGTAGTTGCTGGTGAACCACACATGCCTCAAGCAAAACAAACTGAAGGTAGCTTCTCAGAGCTGCCATAAAGCGGATAGACAAGCTGTGGTCTCGTCAGAGCGCAGCTATGTTATCCTGTCAGGGTGCAGGTGGAGCAATGCAAGACTGGGATGTGGAAAGGATTCATACACCGCAGCTTTCTAAATAAAATGCCATACACTAAATGACTGCACTTATTACCTGGCAGAAAGGAGGCAACTACTACTCATGTCGACTGCAGTGCAACGTGCTTGTACCTTCAAAAGTCTATGCTAGATAATGGTCGAGAGGCTTGACAGATGTATGTGTTTGTTCACCTAGAAATGAGTATTTCACTGAAATGACACTTTGCCAGAGCCTCCTCTGCAGCTTTAGGCCCGGGCATTGAGCTGAGAGAGGTAGAGTTCTAACTAAGAGAAGAAAGCAAAAATAGAATCGATTTCATCTGTTTTCAACACATTTGACGAAAACACAACTTTATTTATTACTGACTTAGTTAAATTGCTCATCTGGTACCAAAAATTGTCCAATGCTAAACATTTAGTGAACCTATAGTCATTTTAAGATATGGAATATGTAGCAGTGTTGGCTTCATCTTCAGTCTACATTCAGACGCCTAAATTGTGTGTGTCCATTACAGCTTTATTCAGACAGTACAAGAATCGGCTGCGTAAGGAGAAATCTGGAACCTATGTTCAGGCTGTGTGCGATGAAATGACCACCAGTAGCAGCTTGACATGAGGTCTTAAAAAGCAGATCCCGTTTTGGCTCGACCTAGGATACATGTTGTAGACACATCCAGACGTCTCTCCCAATGGTTTCATGCTTTTCCAGTGAGCAGCTGGTGACGGAAATGTGCAGAAAAACGAATGAAAGAGTCTCCAAGTCAAAGCAATCAGGGTCATAAGCAGTGCAGAGTTTTTAAAATATTTTAAGAGGCTGTTTTTTTATGGAGAAGAAAATGCATTCAAAATGTTCTGGTGACCTCAAGGTTCCACACGGTGTGTTTTGTTCACAAGTGCTGAAGGCGAACACAGCTTTTTCGCACATGAGACTTTTAAGCTGGTAACACTTTTCTGGTTTATAGTGCTCTTCAGGAGGCGGAATAAGATTATGATAATATGATGGCATTCAAGACTTGTGCTGTGTTCAAACATTTCTGGGTCTGACTTAAGACCAAGTGACTTATGTGCTCATTCACAGATGAGACTCATACAATTATCAACATAGAAACAATAACATATCAAATGATTAGTACATTAACCTAATACGGTGTTTATGTTTCCATCGAGTATATATATTATTTAAGAAATGTAAAGAATAATGTATATACACTGGGAAAAAACAGACAATTAAAAATGTTTTTTTTTGTGACAAGAGATTTCCTTTCCTCTGTATTTCTATGGTTTGACCTGAAATTGTTTTTACCAATGGAGCAGTAAGCAAAAATACAGCTAGCAAATAAGCTTAACAGGCATGGCTACAATAAAAAACTGTTTCTACGACTAGCAAACAGTTTCATGACAATCCTTAGACTGAGGACAGTACAAGGCCTTCAAAGTTGGAAACTTTCCATGGGATTTAACGGGAATATACGGGAATGTACGGGAATTAACGGGTATAAACTGGAAATTGTGTGGGTAATTTATACTAACTGTATTTACCTTGTCATATACAGACATAAATATAAACATTTTGTTTTGTCATAGGCTGATTTGAGCCCTGAGGAAGCTTTGGGCACTTGACTATATGCTTCTGCATCCTTGTGTCATTCTTAACATAGGTCTTTGCACAGTATTTGCTAATGTACAGAGCCTTTCCTTCTACATTGGCTGGGGTGAAATGTCCCAACACATGAGATAGTGCATGTGGAATTGTTCTGTAGAATAAGATGAGAAAAAAAACACTAGAGATATAAATAGTTGGCCAAACAATTGGAATCGTCTTTAAAAATATTTTAAAATTAATGGATAAATGAATAGAAATAGGCTAGATGAACAGATGAACAATCCTCAATCAGCATGTTAATATATTTCCCCCAGTAATATCATCGAAACTTACCTGACTAGTCCTGCACACTACAGCAGGCCTCAATAGCCCTGCTGTAGTGTGCAGGATGCTGGAAATTATCTGTGCATGTGATGGAGAAATGCACAGTGGAGGGTTGAAATTCAACGTGCAGCATGTGCTACATTCCATACATCTTTAAAATAGAGTTTTGAATGATGTTTTTGTTGCTCAGCGCTTAATTTCCATATTTAATTTTTTTCAAAATTCCCAGGCTCAATATTCTCATAGAAAGTTTCGAGGAAATTTACCGGACATTTTTTCCCCTTTGCAACCCTAACAAGGCCACCTAAAAATTGCAAGTTGGACCAAACGAAAAGATGCCAATGATGATGAGAGCCAACAATCGTTGTAATGCAGATCGTTAAGTCGAGCTGTCACACTTATCTGGAGCTATAGACTGACATCCCAACGTAGATCCCTACTGCCCTGTTGGACACAGAAGATGTCCCTGTGCTGCCTCGCCAGACATCTCGCCCCTTGATCAACTGTTGGCTGCTCATCCAACAACTCTGCCAAGTGCTTGTGAATGAGTGGGACAACATTCCACTGGCTTGTCTTGACATTGTACTCAGTGCAAAGGAGCTGTGGAACACTACTCAGCGCAGATGGGGTACAAACCCAGTACTGAGAGGGTAATAATCCAAACTCTGACCCTACTCTAGCTGTGTTGCTTTGATAGTTTCACTTGCACTCTTTGCTATTTCTAGTCGCCCCACAAATGTTTTTATTCTCATAATAGAAAAACATGAAGAAATCCAGTCTTCCTTGTGTTTTAGTGCAAACCCATGTGTGCACTTAGTTTGCTACATCTTTTAACATGTAATTGTTGTACTTACATAAAAAAAAGTTGACAAGGTTATGCACTCTGCAGAAACTCTGAAGTTAAGTGTCCATAGAAGTCTTTTTAATGGGAGTGCTTATCAACTTTCTGTTTTACTGTTGCATAATATCCCACAGCTCTTGTCAGCCTGGACTCAACACACTGCAGGGCCTCATGGGATTTTATGCTTTTTGTTTCTCATTTTATGCCAATTATAAAATGGACACGAACCCAGACACAGACAGAATGACGTACAGAACACACAAACACTCATTTGTCTTTGCAGCGCTGAAAAAAGAAAGAAATATAGTAAGACCTTTTCCTTTTTGTGTTTTTATGACTTCAGTGAATGCAGAGTTAGCCAAAGGGTTGTGAGGAATAACTGGTAATAGCTACAAGGATCAGTGAATTAATGATTTTCTGTTTTTATGTCTAGTGAAAAGTCCTCAACAGACAAGCATCAACTGGCAATTCTAAATCATTTAAAAAATAAAATTTGACATTTACATTTTAAAGAGATTTTAGGAAACCTTGTCATGTCAGGCTGAACAATCAATGATCCCCTCTGGCATTAACAGTTAATCAATAGCATTGATTGGGAAAGTAGGAAGGAGTTAATTCACTTGCGTACATCTCTGATTCGGACCTGGCAAGATACTGTCCATAGTTGATGAGGTCTTGACATCACAAGGCCGTATTCAAATAATTTCCTTATTCAAAATTAAATATTAAAGAGTCATTAGCCACAGGCTTCAATTTCCTTTTATCATTTATATTTTCAAGAAGCTTAAAATAAAAATGCTTTAAACATAACCGGCAGTTAAGATTCAGAAGAGTCACATCGCATGAAACGGAATTGTATTTCTATGGATTAATCTAGGTGGGGCTCTCTGTGTGGAAAGAAACAGCTCTTATTGTATGAGAATATTTTTGACGCCCTTGTTAAATTGTGACATGGTTTTACCAGCAATGTGATAGATGTTATTTAATATATTTGAGAGAAGGCATTATTATCCAACAGGTATGAGGCCAACTAAGTATCTAAGGTCATCTGGTTTTGCAATGAGCAATTCTCTGACTAGATTTTATGACTGGTCGACGATTTTTGTATGAACGTTGTGATTCACAAACCCCTCTGAGGTAAATGTGTGGGTCATTAGGTAAATAAGCCTTCACTCTATGGAACCTGGGTAATTGCTGGTAACTCTGTTTGGTTACATTGCTCTTGATCACGAAAGGGTCAAAGGGAAAATTGCCCTTTTTGACACAGATGAAATAAGTACAGGTGGAACCGGTGACATTAATGATTGCTCCGTTCCATTTCGGTGGAGGTGGCATGGAGTCACCATCAGCAACACCAAGGGCTTTAACATTTGTAATCGGCTGTAATTATGGGTAATTGGTAGCTGAAGACTGTGTTTCCATTGCAGATGCGATTGTAGGGAACGATGGAAAAAGTGACAACATGCTTCCTGCGAAATAACCAACCTTCAATTCAAATCAGAGACCTTCTACTGATCACATACCACACTAAATTCAGCCGATACAGTCGGGTCCACGATGCTGGCGCCGTGAAAGTGAGATCTTCTTTCCATCCGCCGGCAGCATCTTGTTTGTGTCATGGAGGTTGGCTGTGATCCAGGGGCACGGCAGGCATCTCAGGACCACAGACGGCCTCCCAGAAGGGGACCAATAAATCACAGGCTCTGACCTTTGCTGGCATCAGGGACCTTAGTGCCTCCAAAAGGTAGAGAGAGACGAGAGCAAGATTGAGACTTGGGGAAGCTGTGATGAACTGCAGATAGCTACACTCCACACACACACGCACACACACACGCTCATAAACTACCCAATGTCACTCACCTCCCTTTCTAGCTATCCGTCTCTTCCTGTGTCTTTCTGTTAGATTGCTGCCGTGGGTAATATCACGGCCATATAGGGACTCAGGTACTTTGTATCACTAGGCAGACAAGTGAACTGATTGTGACAAAAATCTTCACAGCTGGTAACGGACTTTTCCCCACACAGAGATCACTTCTTCAAAACACTTTCAAACTGTTCTTTTCGCCGCAGCGCATTGCAACAGTTAAACTATTCATTTAAAATGCAACAAAGCACTGTATCAACATCTTCTACGTCAGGGGTGTCCAAACTAAGGCCCGTGGGCCATCTGCATTTTTTTTTTTTGACTAACAATCTAGTAGCACTTAAATGGTACTTACTTATAGCACTTTGTAGTTTTGCTCTATTTTTGAAGAAATTGTACTTTCTTGATCGTTGCTGTTCGGGGTTTGTTCCCTCGGGTACCCTTGAATGCATTGATTGTTAATCGCTTTGGATTAAAGTGTCATTTAAATGAATTGTAATGTAATGGACTATGGCCCACTGTATTGTACTTCTCAGTTTAGACACTAGGTGGCGCCCAACTCACCCATGACCTGCCAGCTGTCCCTCAGAACGCCGCGACGCCCCCCCGCCCTGAGCTACGCAATTGAGGCGCAATGTCAACGGTCCGCTCCCGGGCAGGGGGGCGTGGCGGCGTGAGTGGCCCAGAGATTCAAATTTTTTTCTGTATGTGGCCCTCGGGATAAAAAGATTAGACACCCCTGTTCTACGTCTTAGGATCACCTAATGACAAAATTACTAACAACATGCACAAATTACATAACAAAATTAACCACTACTGTTATTTTTATATAACTCAATATTCAGCTTTACCTGCCCCCTCAGCTCACCTGGCAAAAGTCTTTCATGGAGGTCATTGAGAGGGTGGCAGCTCTGTAGTAAAAGTTGTGTCCAGCCTTTCCACGTGGGCATCCAGGGCTCTGTAGCGCCTGCCAGACTGCAGAGGGTCAGGTCAGACGTGTATGACTTTGGGACTTCAGCAGGTTTTCTGGATTTATTCCAAAGTAGGGAGTTTATCTCCCAAACCTTTAAATGATCTTCCTAGCCTTACTGTTCTCAGAGGTGCAGCCAGAGGAACCATGTGGTGATGCAGTAATGGATTAATAAAGGAGGATATAGCACACCTATAGAAGTTAAGTGACTGCTGTTGTTGAGGTTGTGTGTTCCCCCAGGGATGAGGCCTATGCTGTCCTGTCTTGGCCGTCGCTGTTGATGATCCACGAAAGGTCATGACAGAGGTGGACTCAGAGCTGCCTCCACTCTGTCCCTGTCAATGCTGCTGGAACGGTGACCAGTATGAAGTCCAAGATTTGTTCTTTTGTTTTCTCCTTTTGTTTTAATTTCTCTCCACTCACCCCAACCAGTTGAGGCAGACGGCCGCCCACATTCACTTTGGTTCTGCCAGAGGTTTCCTTGCTGTAAAAAGGGAGTTTTTTCCTTCCACAGTCACCAAGTCTTTGCTCGTTGTAGGAACTGTTTGATTTTTTAAAAGCTCGACATTCCTATGTAAAAAGTGCCCTGAGATCATGTATATTGGGACTGGGGCTATAGAAATAAAATCAAATTAAATTGGATTTAACTGTTCTTGACGTGGTTCAATGTCACTATGTAAAGGTCTTTTAGGGCTGACTCATTGTTGTTGGATTTCAGTCTATATTATTACAGCGATGCAGTGATTTTAAAACCGAAATTAACGGAAATTAACCCACGTACCTTATCATCATGCTGATATTATTTGTAATTTGATTAATAATTATCTGAAAATAATGCATCGAAGGAATGACGGATGATTGTCTGTTTAGATATTTACAAGAAATATCGTATTTTTTCTCCTTTGAGGTGTCATCATTCAAATTATATATTCTTATATTTTCCTTCTAGGTTTGATCTTTTTCACTTTATGTCCCATGCAGGGTAGACAATGGAAATTGGTTCTTAGTGTTCATACATGCATTAATTCACATATACTTGCAGCCTGAGAGCTTATTCAGTCCCACTGTCAAAATGCATTTCCAATGAAAGCCATCTTGCAAACAAATGTGAATGTTGGCCCACTTCGGACACACTCTGCTTTATCCCTAAAAGTCTTCCAAGGTATGAACTGAATTTGTTTTAACAGTATGGCTGCCTATTTGGAGACGAACACTGCCCTCCTTTCCCCCCTCTCTGGTGGTGGTGGAAGGTTTCCATATGTTAGCTGCCGTGGCCTGGTAGATGCATACTGTCAGGCGGGCGTGTCATGCCCAGCATGGGGCCTGGCTGGGCAAGATGGAAGGTGGGCCAGTCAGCTACGCCACACGGCTGGTGGCCATATGAACCCTTGTGTGTGTGTGTGTGTGTGTATGTGTGTGTGTGTGTGTGTGTGTGTGTGTGTGTGTGAGCAGAGGGGAGAGTGGTTGTTGCTCTGGTGTTTCAACATACGTTAGCTGTCTAAACACTCCCTCTCTTCCTCCAGCACACACACATTAGACCCCCTGCGGCGTCGCAGAGTGTAGATATTCATTCTGCCAGTAAAAGAGGGGGGACTACAAAGGGCCTGGGGAATCGGTAAAGGCTGGAGACAGAAAAGTGGACCGGCAGGAATATAGAGCGCATTAAAATGCACTCTGTATGCTTTGCATGTAAAGTGGTTTCTCTAGCCTTTCCAAAGTAAAAGCATGTAAATATGTTTCACAGTGCTGCTGGGAGTGTCCATTGACACTTCCTTTTAGGTGTCCTCTGTGATGATGCATCAGAACTGTCGGTGAAAATCTATATTTTTTTTTTTACTGAATCGTCTATATAACCATAAAGCAAAAGAAGTTGAAAAGCAAGAGGAACATTACATAAAACAAAGAAAATATACCAAGATATTGCTGAGCTCATTGTTCGGCAAGGATAAGCCCCGGTAGGTTCCTTCTTACCTGCTGTGATGTTCAAGGTAATGGTGAATGATTAATCAAAGACTGTAGTTTTAAATCCACTGATACATAAGACCATGTGGAAATCAAGACCCAAGCACTACTTGGCAATTTGCAACAGGAGCAAATTTAGAGAGGGTAAAATGTTGGGGGGTGGATGGGAGAGCTGCTGTTGCCATGCTGACCTCCAGTTGCAGTTTTCTGTTGGATTGGTTTGTAGTCTCACATATCTTTCTATTTTTATTGACAGATTAAGTAAATCCCATGTCAGCATCTTGATAAAGCCACAGCTGTAGCATCTTGTAAAATGTTTAACGAGAAGCTTTTATTGATATCAGGAGTTTTTACTTCATTTTATAATGAATAATAAGTTCAGATCTTTTTAGTTCATATAGTCCTAGTGTTGAACATTTATTTAATTGTTTTTTGTTACGTATATGCTAATATTATTAATAGTTTAAATGATATATTATAGGATCATGACACATTCAGAAAATAATAAAAGTGGAAGCAGGCTCCACAGGAACAGGCAGGATAAGATGGCATTGCTACAACTCATACAATTATCAAGAAATGAACTAAAACAAACAAAACCAGTCATCATAGAGTTTCAGGCAATTGAAGTTGTAACTGATTATTTCAATTCCCCTGCCAACATCATCCATGTTTGCTCTGTGAGTCACAGGTTTCATTCATAATTTCAAGTTCCAGAAATAGGGGCCTCTGAAATAAACCCGTGTCTCACCTGTAATTACCCCAAGCAGCGTGACGTGAATGGTTTCTCCGAGAGGACAGCTTGTATTTAGAGGAAATTCAATACGACGTGAACTGTTGGCAGAACTGTCTAATCACTGTTCATTAGCTCTATTCTCCTCTCTGAATCAATGCGTACGTGTAGGCTGTGATGGTTTAATAAAAAGGGCCTAAGCCACTGTCAGCTATCTTTGAACAAAATATGTGTTTTCATTATACAATACTATATCTATATTTGAATTACCTTTCACATAAAGTCATTCATTGTAGTGATTCATCCAAATGAATACTCAAAGTAAAAAAAAAAACTTGTGTTAACTATACAGACTGACCTTTCCCTTCACATGTTGCATGGGGCGGATCTGTCAAAAGAAAAAAAAAACAGAGGGACAGAAATCAGAAAATGATGTTAATGCCACATGGAGGATTTGGAGCAGTGACTCACAAGAGTCTCTCCCCAGCAATGACACCGAGCAGCTGTCGCCATGGTGGCGACCTTTACAGTGGCCCAGGGTGACCGGCACTTTAGCATGAACGTAAACTTGACCTCTGACATTTACACGGCTCAGTGGCACTGCAGGCTCAGTAGGCTGGGGGGGAGAGGGGGGGGATTAGGGAGATAGATTCTGTTCAAGTGATGGTTTTTACATTGATGATATGTGATGATATGTTTCTGTAGATGAAGCATTAATGAATGGCACTCTGATGTTGATTCTAGATTGTGAGGATGGCAGTTGATTGGATGATTAAGATGACATCAGTGTGGTGGTGTTGACTGTGATGTAAACATAAAGACTTGTTCTGGTGATGATGATGATTATGGTCATGATGATAAATCAATAGGAAGAATTGAAAGATTTTGCTGTTAATTAAGATCTGATTGTTTTGAAATGATAATGTGGATTAAGTTGAGACAATGATTGTGATGTTGATTATGATGAAGGTAATAATAATAATAATAATAATAATAATAATAATGGTAATATTGTTAAAGCGACGTGGATGAAAATGACCAGTGATGGTTGATGTTGCTCATGTGTAAAATGGCGACGACACTGAGGAGTTGAAGGGTAGATCTGAGAAGCTAGGGAAGGCAGACTGTACGAGCAAGGGGAAAGTGAGGGAGCCAAGTCGGAAAGGACACGGAGGGAGAAGGGGAGAAAATGGAAGCGATAGCAGGCCCAGGGACGGAGATAAAAGCTGTATTACATGAAATTAATGGTGGTCTTCTCAAGGAGTACATGAATCACAGTGTTCCCCTACAGTGTGTGTGAGAGAGAGAGAGAGAGAGAGAGAGAGAGAGAGAGAGAGAGAGAGAGAGAGAGAGAGAGAGAGAGAGAGAGAGAGAGAGAGAGAGAGAGAGAGAGAGAGAGAGCAAGACAGAGGCAGACAAAGAAGAGCAGAGCTGGCGGCTCAGTAACTACAACTTCAAAGGTCTTTCCATTTAACGAAACTGCATAACACCTCTGACAAAGTGACAGAGGCAGAGGAGCAAGAGGGAGGGAGGAGAGGAGGGCGAGAGGAATCATTCTGATACATAGAAGACAGGAGGAAGTAGACGAGAATGGGCTCGGTCACTCCGACATTAATAATGATAAAGTTATTTTACACATTTATGTCATTTAAATACATTTTCTGTGAAGACCGGATTCAGAGTCAGATTCTACATGATGCTCTACAGAAAGTAGGGCATAACTGGAATCCGCTATAAACTGTATATACTGTATACTACGTGCCATGAAATTATATCACCAGTTTCTGACTTGCAAAAACTGTTAAAGCTGTGGCTCTTTCAGTCCAAGTTCATCACTACATGGGATTAAGTGCTCCATAGAAAGCCCCCATTGACAATGCAAATACAGTAATTGATCATTCTTTCTGGGGTGTTCACTAGATGAGGACGATCACATGTTGCGATTGTAACTGATCTTATCTTTGCAACCAGAGTGGAGGATGTGGCTAGGTTCCTTTGTGTTAGAGTGAAAGGTGTTCTGGGGGTTTGCTGCCCTTATTTCAAATAAATAAATGCCTCCTACAGCACTTCCCAGGAGCTCCTTTATTCATTTGTTTGCATTGGGTACAAGAAAAGTTCAGCTACCATGAAAATCTAACCATTGCAACTTGGTTCTGCCACAGCCATGATCCAGCAACATTGTCTTCTTTTGCTATGTGTCATGTTGTCCTTATCAGCCAGTGGCCTTATACGTGGCCATGCAGCTCGTCCATGGACCCAGTTCATTCGGTTGATTTGGTTTGACCTGCAGTAGTTAAGGGGCATGGACATATTTACAAATGTCTTTTCATATATAAATAAACTGAATGAGCATATTTGTAAACAGGTTATGTTTCACGGCTGTCCTTGTGATTCTGATTTCCTTTTTTTTGCTTCTGCAATAGAACCAAGAATAACTTGTTTCACCAACCTCGAGTGATTTCTCAGCCAAATCAACATGGAGCACTGCAATGCATTTTATAGTTTTGATGCAGTGGCCAGTAGATGATTGCATCACATATTGTACACATGTGCGTGCGCACACACACAATTAATAATTGATGCTAAAGCATTATATTTATGGAGATCCAGGACAATGGAAACAAACATTGATTCACATGCACATTCAGACTTCATAGAATCTAAATGCCCCTGCAATGCTGTGCCAGGTCATAAAGACAAAGTGTTTTCTCTCCTCTGCACTTTCCCTTGTTCTCTCGACTGTTCAGGTCTGTTCTTCTGTGAATAAATCTCTGTAATTTGAAGGTGACAAGGAGGAGATTTATGAAAGTATAAGTGCCTGTTTCTGGTGGAATTTATAGTGTCGAGCAAGGGATATGCAGATGAGAGTGCAAAGGGTGTTGCGGGTACAGGCAGATGTGTTTTCATGTATAGTATGTGTGTGGTATGATAAAGGGGCCTACAGCACTTAATCTTTCATGTATTATTATACATGGCCTAGTAGTGGCCAGGCAGCCGCAGTCTGGAGGTTAGGTGTGGAGCTTGTGTGATCTAGTTCAAAACCCCTGCAGCCCCCGAGACAGCCAGGCTGCAGACACAAAGCCAAATGGTGATCAGTCATCAGCCACCATTGCAGACACAGCTCCGCAAGGAGAGCTGCTCAGAAAATGACCAGCTATGATCATTGCAACATTTAAAAAACATCATACAGCACGACCAAATCAGGAAACCAGGAATCTGAGATCTCTGGAGGTCTCTTGTGGACTGCCTGCAGGAGAGGTGTCAGGCAGAGCCAGGCCGGAGGTTGTGAGTATCCCCAGAACTGCTCAGAACCTTGATTGATGGGTAACTCTGGAAAAGAGGAGAGCCTCTAGCCACATTTTATGATAATGTAGAGATGATGATCTCATACAAATATGGTCACAGTGGTAATCAGGTGTTGTTATTTTAAAATAGAGCAGTTTGGGTTATACAGAAGCTCCAGTCATTTGGTCTCTTGACTCATTTGTTTATGGCTTTCAAGATATAATAACTACTTGAGAATATAATGTTGTCAAAGTGTCCCATGCAGCAAAATATCACATATTAGCTGGTTTAGTTCTACTGTGAGATGGAACAATTTATGCTTGGTTATGTTTTCACCCCTCACTTTGTTTTGTCACATCTCCCTCCCGTTTTCTCTCCTCTAACCTACCCGGTTGAGGCAGAGGGTAAGAAACACTGCATCCCATTCTGCTTGAGGTTTCTACCTGTTCCTATGAAAAGTATTCTGAGATAAAGTTCTGATTTTGCACTATACAAGTAAAACTCAGTTGAATTTTAGGGTTGCTCAGTTGGTTTGTCAGCAGGATTTCTGAGGACGACTCAACAGGCTTCAACAAAACAGGCACAAATCTGGACAAAAGGATCCAGCTCTTTTTTAACCGCTTTAATTTAAACATTATGAGATTTTTTTGGACCTTTTCACTGATTTTCAAAATAAATTTTCATGGATCTTGAGGAACATTGTTTTGGGGACTGATGAGTGTATGAGTGTGAGAAATGTATTGGGGCTGGATTGAATTTAAGGGGACTGTAAGGCCTTGGAAGAGCCACTCTGCTGAGTGCCATTCTGGGTGTAGGCTTGGTTTTAGTGTTTTCAGCGGCTGAAAACTTGATAAAAGTTTATGTTGGTTCACCTTCTGGCAAGTCAGGGTGTATAGAAATATAATCCCAAGTCACCAGCTATCATAAAAGCCCTTTGCTGGAACCCCTGTTAACATGTAGAATAGCAGGTGAAACTAAATGAGTGTTGGATTCAAATGCCTGGATTAATATGATATTATATAAAAAGAAATAGGCTTGTTATGTACATTATCAGAACACCATGTTACTTATAAGTGAATGATCCGTAAAAATCAAACTTTTCATGAAAAAGAAGAAAGAAACTTTCCACTTGAGCTAAACACTGATTTACAATCAGTGTCTTATCTCTCGTCACAAAAGTCAAATTTATATCATCACATGTTTGAACAGTGATTTAAACATCACGGAATCTGTTCTGAATATCTCCCCAGGGGGCCTTGGAACAGCATCTCTCTGTTTCCCTGTCTGCACCGTGAAAAGTGACCGAGCATTTTAGGGCAATGTTGGGTTCACGCTGGGCATTCATAGAAAACCTTGTGACTCTCATTGATCCAAACACATGACTTGTTTAACGCTGTGGCTTATAGGTCAAAGACAGTTAAGATGACATTTGATAAGAAGGAAAGGAATTGGGTACATAATGAACACTTTTCCAAAGCCCAAGACTATTTGACATTAATTGGTGGGGATGGCGGTTGTTGACCGGTGCCAATGATTCATACTTTCTGCTATTTTAGGATGAAGAAGTACCCACCAAGTGCAATTTCAGGACTTTCCTTTTATTAGCCTCTATCTCTTTTTTCAACTAATTAGTATGGTTAAGACAGAAGGTTGAATTAAAAACTTGTTTTTATAAATTTAATGAAATATAAGTAGTGGCTATTAGGTTTTTCATTCAAAAATACAATAATCAAAGCATTTTTGGGCTTAAACCTCAGTGCTGTACTCTACTTACATACTCAATAATATTGTCAGAATGTCATAAGGGACTCGTGCATTTGGTTCAGTCCATTCTGGCCACAGGGTGGACCACATGATGTATAAGTCAGTAGATAGCAGAGATGAGACTTATAAAGAGAGCAATTGTTAATCTTATAATACTGATCAATACCCTTCTTGTGTGGAGTGTAATAAAAGCTAATTTCCCTTATCAGGCAATTTTAAGGGTCATTATATATCAGTAATGTAAGTATTGCTGGAATAACTGTCCCTTAGCAGGTTTATATTGAAAATGAAAATTGTGTGTAAATATCCATGTATATATTTTAACTCTTTTTGGATCTGTCACATACAAGAAATTACATTTTGGGTTTGTGCATTTTTATCTGGCTTATTTAGCTAACAGCTTCTATGGTGCTGGCTTTTTCTGCTTCTTGAGTGGAAACCGTATTCCCTCCATCCATCTGTTAGCTGTGCCACTAACCGGTTGAGGATCGCAGAGCCCGGCTGGAGCCAATCCCGGTGAGTGTGGGAGTCTATGGCTACGTCCATACCGCTAAAGTTTTGTTTGTTTGAAAACACATAGATTCTGCAATGAATACATAACCCTGTCATCCACATTAAAGCAGCTAAAACAGAGATATTTACAAATGCTGCTGGCCATGTTTCGTATTACTACTTGCTGATTTGGTGTTTTAGGTCACAATGTAGCCTTTGCTGATTTGTCAAGCTCCTATCACATGATCCCCTTCCAGGAGAAAACAACCAGCGTTGCCCTTGGCTACCAGTGTGCAGCACAACATGGATAATCTATTACAAGCAGTGATGACCCTGTTGTCTTTACAAACAGATGTTGTGTAGTTAAATTAAAAATGTTGCAGTGATATAATTGCTGACATGTTAGAGAGACAAGCTACTATTCGACCAATCTGCATCAATTCTCATGTCTAATGGCCCTACATGCCACGTGCATGACTCCCCAGTGTACCTGAGTGGTTACATTTCAGACGTGTTGGCATGGACTTGAATTTAAACCAATACAGTGCCAGAAAGGGCTCGTGAAACAAAAAACTAGTAATATGGATGTAACCTATCACAGGGCCAACATACAGAGACTGACCATTCACCCCTCCAGGCCATCCAGAGGCTCCAATTGACCTAAGCTGCAAGTGGACAGTGGGGGGAAGCTGGAGTACCCGGGGAAGTTCAAGCTCCACACAGTAAGGGCCTCTTGCTGTTCCAGTGCTAACAGCTGCACCCCCATGCTGCCTGCCTGTAAATTAAGAAAACAACACTTTTACCACAGTGACTTACTGTTACTGTCATGAAACATTTACAGCACGCAGGACTAGAATCTTCTCATCTGACAAACATGGGTCTTCAGAAAACTAGAATCGTTGAGTCATTTCGTGAACACATATGTGTTTTGTAGCCACAAAGCATGCTAGTGTTGATGTACAGAATACCACTCCAAAGCCAGACATTATAGTCAATCTTCTGACTGTCTGCACCATAAAATAATAAAGCAAACCTCAACAGAGGTTGTGGAGTGTCACACACAGTGTACACAAAGCAGCACTCAGAGACGTCCTGTTGAGGCCTATCTTTAAACATTATAACCGTGCCTTTTATTTGAATCATTAAACACAAACTTCCAATGTCATTTAAAACTGGCTCTAATCACATTCATCTGTTTAAACAGGGGCACGGAGAGACAGAGTGAGAGGGGATGAAAGACACGCAGAGTGAAAGAGGGACTGTGGTGAGAGGGCTAATGAGAGAGTTGGCAGTGTTTACTCAAGCTGTGGAAAGTAGGCACAAGCACAGAGACAGAATGGACGAAGGAGTGGGGAGGATGGCTAACAGCAAACTGGTCTATATACCTATACAGAAATACTCCAAATTCTCAAATAATGGCCCTATTTATTTCAACTGTGCAGGCAGCCAGGTCTTTATTTGAAACGGTCTCATACAAGAGGCCGCTCTTCTCATATATTTACTCGAATTTAAGAAAGTGCTCTTATCTGCTGCCGTTTTTTTAATTTTCTGAAGATTTTTTTTTCTGTAAATGTATTTCTTACTTTGTGTTTACTTGTTGTCTTAATAAAATCAGAAAAAATATTGATTCCGCCTCTGTTAAAAGAGAATCTCCGCCTAATCAAAACTTCCCAAGCTTGTCATGGAGAGAGCAACATTCATTCAGCTACATAAGGTCAACACCAGCAAAGTACCACTGGCTCTACAAAGAATTGTCCAAAGTCGAAAAATATTCCCATGATGATGTCTCCAGGGTTACGTCAACTTGGGCATAGACAAAACATTTTTTTAAGCAAAATCTACAAAACACAGAGTCTGACTGATGTGGGCAATGGATTGTCAACCAAAATAGATCTCTGAGTTCCGGAAGATGAACATTTAGTTGGGCTTTGACCAATACTTGGAACTAAAAGTCAGGATTTCATGGATTTGGCTATTTTTTGCTTTGACCGATTAAATTGGGCTATTGTTAGTGTAAACAGGAAGCAGATTGTCTCCGTTGGAGTTGGTTGCTTCAAGGCTGAACATTTATGAATGAGGAACCGCTATGGTAAGACAAGGAAGTTCTTTACCTGTACCAACGAGAAAGTGGAGCTGTTACAATGAGTGTTAGCAACTCTTTGCACTCACCTCTAGTAAACAAGCTGTGACTAAACTTCCAATTTGGAAGAAAATGTGGGCGTCTGTGTCATCATTTCCAATTGTCTCCATTTCTGCCCATCCAGACTACAATGTACTCCTGCAATTTTCAAAATAAAACTGAGCCAAAAGTCTTTGTAATAAGAGCGGAGGCAGAGTAGTGTGGACTCCAGACATAAACACACCAAAACCGATTGTTTTGAAACTAAATGTAATGTGTGATGTAACATGTATTCTACATGTCTGTGCCTCCATCATGGTGACAAACAAGAAAGATTAGCAAGCACCTGCCAACATTTAAAGAACCACACTTGTTTCCAGGACCACATTTTGCTACAGTGACACACACGCAAGCTCATAAATGAAGTGACAAACAATAACAGCAATGTTGTCGAGGTCGGGAACTAATTTTAGTCTTTTCTGCTTTGCTGTTTTTCTGACTGGTGATATAGTACTCTCAATAATACTCACAGTTTCCTTCACAAATATTTCACGTTAAAAAACTGGCAGTCACTCAAAAGGTGCACTCTTCCAATCTCCTTACGAGCTGTTAATGTAAAACCTGCAAGAAATGAAAAGAGTATGACATAACCATGTTATTTGCACTGATCTTGCCAGCACGAAAAAAAACATAATGATGAAATATCAAATTATATGTACAGCAATCTGTTCTCCAACATTTTGCATAAAAATAATAACATTAATAAGTTGCCAGGTGCTGATACAAACCACATACAGTATTTCCAGTAAACTACAAATGAATTGCATTTTGCACTGTGTAATCCTATAGGGTTTACAACTAAATTAAATTAGTTTATGCTTTGCTGTGCAATGTCTCTGTTTGCAGTTTGTTTGCATTTGTGTGCGTGTGTGAATGAGTTTGTGTCGGGGTAATTTCTGCAGAAGAAAGCGAGAGGGAGCAGGTTGGGGCATATTGCAATTTCTCGCTGCATTAAAATCATTCTATGTTATGTATCACAGGGGGAATGGTGACGTCTGAAGAGGCAACGATAGGCTCCCTCAGCAGTCATTACTCCACATGACAGCAAACATACACAACACAGCTCAGAGGGCAGCATGAAGGGGAATGGAAAGACATGCATGCTTGTAAGATAGCTCGCCGGAAATTCTGATGGGTTTTAAATAAAGTGGACATTTTATTTCGAGACTCTTATTAAGACATCACATGACTCCAGGACAGACTCTGTGTGTTTTGACGATGGTGGTGTAGAGAATGGTCAAAACACGTCCAGAATCTCCCAGGGGTGTCATACCAGGTTGAGATATGGTGATTGTATAATTTACACTATCGCAGTACTCATCAAACCATCGTGTAAGCCCTCGTGCCGTATGGATGGTCGGCCACTCTCCTCCTGGAGGACAACACTCCCACCAAGACGGAAGCCTTTCATCATTCATCACAGGATGAAGGTTATCACTCACAACAACTTTGAAGAGTTTTGCAATGACCCCCTAACTCAACAAGGGGACCCAGTCCATGGCAGCACAACAGAGTTGTGTAGTTTTTGCAACTGAACAATAAAGAAATCTTGAATCTTGATCTTGAGATGGAGAATCAACTGTTTCTGCTAAATAATTTCATGCCTCTAATATTGCATTATGTTTGCAGGATCTCACTACATATCTATGTACTGCCATCTGAACACCTTGGGGAAATATCTTCAAATTTGATTAAAATGTCCAGTCTCAAAAATCTGACTCAAAAATGAACTTTTTAGATTTTGTGGAGAAAGGTCAATGTCACTGTGACCTCACAAACCCCTTTTTTCCCTATGAACGTGTTATCTTTACAACACTTATGTATGTATGCACATACTTTCTTCCGGATTAGAAGGTTCTCAAAAGTCAAGTCACAAAAGCCTTAGAAAAATGCATGGATATTAGATGGTTAACTGCACCATGTCCACCTTCAATATCACCAATCTGTGACATGCAAAGCAAATTTCCCCTTGACATTGGGAAAACACACATGTACTGCATTTACAGTACATTCATATTATTATTGAAACTCTTACCAATACAATTCGACAGGAAACTTAAATTTAGGTTTTAAATGTTCCAGTAAACCAGTGGAAGCAGTGCCAATATTTGTGTTATTGCCCCGACATTATTGGTTTTCATAATGACACAGATGAATGAAAGATGAACATGGGATGAATAAGAGACTTAGAACAGCACCTAAACTAGAGCCAAAAGAAATAGAATATCAGTTAGCTAGGGCTGAAAAGGGAGTTTGACTTTCTGTCTTTCTTTCTTTCCTTCTTATCCCCTCCCTGTGCTCTTCTTTGTCTAGCACTGGCCATTTGAGGAGAGCTGTTTTCTGACCTTCTACAGTGGAGAGTGATGACAGGGACGACACATGCTGACCTTGACATTCAGCATGTTAAATGGTTTCCTTCCACAGCCAGTCAGCAAACACATCGCCGGGCAGGCAGGGACACATTCAGCACTGTAGCATCACTGTGGCAGAGAGGAACACCAGGGCCGGACAGTGTGTGTGTGTGTGTGAGAGAGAGACAGAGAGAGAGAGAGAGAGAGAGAGAGACAGAGAGAGAGAGATAGAGAGAGAGCAGGATGGACAGCAGTCATTGGAAGGAAGGCCCTCTACAGAAAAAAATTCAATAAATTAGACTAGAAAAGGAAATTGTTATCATTAGGTATATAACACTCATCTTCTCACTGTCTGCTTTTAGTCCCTCCTTTTTTAGTTTCTAGTAATTTACAATTGCAGTTTTCCCTATTTGTAGAGTTATACAGTCTAGAATAAATGATTAATACTTTATTTTCCAAATTTTTGTCAGCAGTTGTTTGCCTTTGTTGAATTTTCACTCAAGTTCTGGATTTCTTTGCGGTTGTGATCATTTTGATTGAATACCATAAATTCAAATGTAGTATAGTAGTTTAATATTGCTGTGTGACTCAGGGAAAGTGGTAAAAACTGTATCTTAGCTGTGTCTCTGAATCTCATCTTTAACCAGATCCCACACATTTAGGCTGCTCCATCTTATCTCTCTTTGATAACTAAGGTAATATTCTTTTCATTCTCTGAGCCTCCCCTGAAGCTGTTTGGAGCATGTGTCTTTGATGAATAAATTACTTGAATTGCTTTATTGCAATTGCATTCATCACTAAAAAGTTACAATCAGTCAGTACATGAAAAGGAAGCTGTGCTAAATCAAGCAAGAGGTCCTCTTTTAGTGCAGCTGAATGAAAAGTGAGGAGTCCAACTGAAGATGTCAGAGCAGAGTGGGGAGTCACCCGACTCAACTACAAATAGTAAGAAAAGAGTTTTTGCAAATATGTATTTTGCAACAAAAGTGTTTTATCGTTGTGTTGTACAAAGTAACGTCTTATCTGAATTCTAACACATTTCAATTTTATATGATTGAAAATTTGTATAGTGCCAAACACCCCTTACACTAAGACACTTTAGGTAGTATGGTTGACACTTATTACCATCCTGGAAGACGATATTACTACGACTATCTTGTACTTCTGGTCACTGGTATCATTATAATGTCACATAAAAACTGTGTGTTGTGATATACAGATAGATAGTTGATAGAACATAGATGGGGTTGAACCAACATGACATTGGACAGAGGTCAGGACACCACCTGCTGCTCTCTTAGAATTCACACACAGAGGAGCTGAATAACAGTTAAATATATAAAGTGAGTATTTTAGTTGGTCAGTCATTAACTTTTTCCCAATATGCACATTATATTTATACAATCAACAATATCTAATAATGATAACACAATGAAGCATCACCACATTATTCTCCTCGTAGACCTTGTTTCTCATTATTGACTTGACAGCAGCGACAGGTAGATCAGCTTCCATGTTGCAAAGCTCCACATGTCCCCACTTACAGTTGTTCTTGATCAAGGAAGTGAGTTATGAAGTTGGAGTGATACATTTTAAAGTCCCAAAAAAATATTAAACAAGTGCAACAATCAATCATATACTGTACATAATAGAAAAATAATCTTTAAAACGAAATGGGAATCAAGCAGGGTTCAGCAAACAAGCCCAGGTATCCTGCAGGTGGTGGAAATATGACATAAGGGTTAGGATTAGGTAATAAATACTGTGTGCATCTGTTGACTAAATACAATTACAATCAAATAGCAAGGTTGCATGTTCTGTACATTTCTTGCACCCTCCTACAATGAGTGGCTCAGGAGAGAGTTGGCGGTTGGATCCCAGTCTACGAGCCGAAGTGTCCTGGGGCAAGACCGAACCCCTGAGGCCAGCGGGAGCGATATATGACAAAAAGCTGCACATCGATGCATTTTATGAATGTTAATGGGTGAATGGCAAAACTGTTAAGAGATTTGATTGGCCATCAAGACAAGAAAAAGCACTTCATAAATATAGACCATTTGATTCACTTAACTTGCACCATTCAAAATGTAAAATATCTACATCTAGTGTCTGGGAAGCCACCGAAATGAAAAGAGATCACTGACAGACTGGATGTCCCAACAGGAAGAGGTTATTAAACATACTGCATGTAGGCTTTTTAATATTACATGGATCATACATAGAAAATAGGATCAAACTGACTTTTTTGCAGCATTGTGACATTAGCTTTAGCTCATTTTGATGATAGCTAACTTCTCACTTAACCCACTTAGTGCCTAAACTCCTCTGACACGGCGTAATATATTTCAGGACACGGGGTGCATCACAGGAGTTGCCTCTCAAACAACGAAGTGGGGCTTTGTTGGTGGTACTGGCTCACTGTCCCCTTGTCCCTAATGGGAGAAGATGGTTTCGGGTGAAAACAGCACTAACCTTTCTACTTGTTTACACTCTGCGCTGACAGGACCTGAGGATGGGCTGGAATGAGGGATTAGAGGAGGTGGGAGATGGAAACAAGGAGGTGACCTCTCCAAAGTTTACCTAGCAGCTCCCCCCGCTCCCCTCGAGAGTCTGCGCCTGGGCCTTAATGAGGGACCCGGTGGAATTGTTGGGATGTCGCCTCAAAGAGCGCTGGGATGTTGAGACCGGCCAGGCGAGGCAGGGGGGAAGAAGACTTTGAGTGTGTGTATTTGTGCAAGTGTTTGTGTGTCTGGCTTTTGTCTTTGTTACTGGAGCTGCTCTCAGAAGGTAACGCACCCAGGGAGTACAGTCGGAGCCACTGTGTGGTGGATGTTTGTGAAAGTTGTCTTGTCTTAGATGTTTGTAAAGGCTTGTTTTGTTTTATCTCAAGGCCTCCTCTCTCACACTGTGTGTCTGCAGAAGCACAGCATGCGATGAAAAATACAGTATGTTTTGTAATTCACACTTTTACACTGTCTCTTATGTAGGCCTTCTAACCCATAAACTTGTGTATGTATATATATATATATATATATATTTTTTACCTATGAAATACGGGAATAACACACTGACAGAAGTATTCTGATGCTTTGCTCTCATTTCTTCTGATCATGTGTGAGATGCTTCTACACCTTGACTGTCCACCTGTGGTGAATTCAACTGAGCCATTAGGTTGAAGAGCTGCCTGCACAGTTCAGAGTCAGGACTGTGTAGGGCACAGATCTGGGGAAGGCTACAGAAAAAAGTGCTGCACTGAAGCTTCCTAAGAGCCACAGTGCCCTCCATTATTTTAAATGGAACAGTTTGGAACAAACCAGGTCAGACCCAGCAATCAAGGGGGGAGGACCTTGGTATCATCTCGGTGACCAGGATCCTGAGGGGCACTGAGGGGCACTGAGGGGAACTGAGGGGCACTTGGACTGAGCTCCAGAGAACGGTTAGTGGAAATGAGAGAAACTTGAAAACGTCTGTCAAAGGAAGAAGGGAAGGAACAAAAGAAAAAACTTGAGTTTTGTGATTTCTAGCAGTGCTGCAGAGTCAGCTGACAGCCAGCCTGATCCTGTGGTCGATTCCACACATTGAAACTCAAGGTGAAATTTGAATCAATTATTTGTATAAATACAGCTTGTTCCCACAATTCATAAATATACAGATAAAGTTAATTGGCAGCTTTAAATTGACTGTAGGTGATGCACAGGCGACCTTTACAGTGTGCAACTGACCTGTGGCCCAGTGTCAGTTGGAATAGGCTCCAGCCCATAGTTGATGGATGGACAACTTGTGTGTTTATATAGACTCAGACAAGTATAACGGCCATTCAACGTCAGCTGCACATTGGGATATGCATGCAAATGCTAGACTCCATACACAGCTGAGTGTGTGATTCGAGCTGTGATGTGAGTGTGTCATCTAATGCAATGATTTTCAACCAGTGTGCCGCGAGAGATCGTCAGGTGTGCAGTGGGAAATTATCTAATATCTAGTGTTGCACCGAAGTATCGGCCGAACATCGGTAGCGGCAGATATTTGCCTCGTTACCGACATCTGCACATCGGTAATAAACTTGACTTTCACCGATATCATTGGTATTTGTGGTTAAACCGCTGGGCAGGTGCCGCGGCTGGGGGAGCAGTCGCCCTCCTCTCCACGACGCCGGAGACTCGGCGTGCGGCACGCCTCAACGTTTTTTTTGGGGGGGGGGGGCCTATTCCGCTGTGCCTCACGGCGTCAGTGGTGCGAGGTGCTTTCTTTCTCTTGGACCGTGGGGCGGTGTCCGTCGCCGGTGCGGAAGGCGGGCCGTTGGAGGGGACCGGGTACGGCGGTCGGCGGCAGCGACTCTGGACGCGTGTCGGGCCCTTCTCGCGGATCACCTCAGCTACGGCGCCCGCTGGGGGAACCCTCCGTTCGCGCGGGGGGCCCCCTCCGGCGGTGCGCCTCGGCTGGCGGCTAGCAGCCAGAACGGACCAGGGGAATCCGACTGTTTAATTAAAACAAAGCATCGCGAAGGCCCACGGTGGGTGTTGACGCGATGTGATTTCTGCCCAGTGCTCTGAATGTCAAAGTGAAGAAATTCAATGAAGCGCGGGTAAACGGCGGGAGTAACTATTGCCACTCAAAACAGGTCAATCTGTTTTAGACAGGGTTAAAAGGTCCTGTTTTAAATGATCCTTGTGGTATTTTGACCAAAATATGTTACAGACATTTCAATAAGACCCCAAGGAACCATATCAAATGTGATAAAATGGGTATAATATGTCTCCGTTAAATAAAGTTTAGTTAAATCAAAGATTGTTTCATAAATCTGATTCAATTTGTGCTCATTAAAAGGTAAGAGTAAGAAAGGGCTGAAATAATTTAAAATAGTGCTTTTTAATACATTTAGAAATTATATTACTAACTATATGTATTATATGTACTGTGTTAGTCCATAGAGTGTCATTTTGGTTGGTGGTGTGCCCCAGGATTTTGTAAATGTAAAAAATGTGCCGCGGCTCAAAAAAGGTTGAAATTCACTGATCTAATGTGTATCTCCACATGCTTCCAAAACTCCTTTAAATGAAACAATCTATGGGGGTAATATTTCGAAAATCTCCACACCTCATCTTCTTGCAGGGCATTGCCTGACACAGAGTCAAAATCAAACATTCCCAAAATCTTATAACCAACCAGAAATAATGATGCTTGCACTTGTAATGGAACATGTTGAGAACACCATGGTTCTTCTACTTGAAAGTTGGTGCAGAACTGATGGTTGTTGTGTGTTACCAGCCCTTTCTTTATTTTGACGTTGATCCAAAAGTTTGATTTCATAACTGTCAGGCAGCAGACGTGGGTCAACTCAACATGCATTTGACCCATGTTGGACCCAGTCATGAGACAGCTGTCTCTCCGATTCTCACTGTCGGGCAGAGACTCTTGTCTATGTGATGCTTTCAAACATTGCATTGCTTAACCTGAGTTGGCTTTCAGGTTCATCCACTGTCCATGTGTGCACTCTTTATATTTATCTTTCTCTTTTCAATCACACTTTATTTTTTAATTGGGTTGATTAAATGACTTGAACATCTCTATCATTTAATTCATTTGTGTCCCTGGCAGCAACGTGTATATTCAACCCTGGTCGAGAGCAGTGAGGGGGCTCACATGGTCCGACTGATGCAGATGGAATTCCGACACAGGTTAAACCTGCGTCCCTGACTGCGTGACATTGCTGTATAATTCACACAATGATCTTAACTAAGCTTGATGTCTGAGTTTATGTCCCAATGATTCATGACTATTTTAATGATTCATCAATTAGAAGATGAGTATAAAGTTGCAGTGGGCGGTTAAATATTGATGTTCTCCCTCTGCATTTTGTCTTTGTTCGTGACAATGGCGCTCTCCTCCTGCAGATAACCTCCTTCAAACTGTCGTGGGACACTCAGGCTGTCGGCTGAGTCAATGACTGGAAGAACAGGGGAAGCGTTTAGTCCAAATGGCCTAAATTAAAGACCACAAAGAGGGAACATCTCCCTTTTTTCCTTGTGCTCTGAGAGAATCTTCCTCCAGCAATCATGTTCGTAATCTCAAGAAAAGAAAGAACCAATGGCGTTCAAAAGATTCCTTGGGTTTTTAAGTTTTCATCTGGTTTGTTCTGCCAGTTTTTGTAGTGACAAGAGTCGAGCAGATACCAACCGCCTTCAAACTTTCTTTGTAAAGTTCTGTTTGAAATTATGAAAGAGTGCATTGCTCTGTGTGTACATGAATGACGGACGGCACTGACTTCATCAGGAGCTGTATGGAGGACAGCAGGAATGGAGAGTTCTTGGGAGACAAAATGGACACTTGACTTCTTAGTATATTCAGCTAGCGCTGACTGTTTTTTGTTTTTAAATGAAAAAAATAAAGGCTTTGTAGGACACTACTCTACATTTGTCCTTGAGATGGTTCAGAATGAATTTCCACCGACCTCAGCAGGTGCCTGCACAGTTAAAGTGAGGAAGTAAATGAGAAAAGTAAACTGCTGAACAAATAACAAGACAAACGGATTTCCTTTTGAACATTCAACATTTTACAGTTATTTGGTGAAAGGATGATGTCACAAATTAAAGTGCTGTAGCCTAAAAACGTGGTCTCCTCCGTGCAGCACGAAGGGTTAAACAACTGCTGTAATGCCAGAGTGAGAGTGTGAGCATGTCCGTGCGTGAGCGAAGAGCCTTGAGCAGCTAAATGTGACTCATGAGGCCTTTATGAGGCTCTCTGTATGCCTCTGACGGCCATTTGAAACCGTGAACCCGGCTGAACTGTACATTTCCTTAATTGCTCCAATCCTTGTAACAGGGTAATTGTACTGTTCTCTCTCTCTCTCTCTCTCCTCTCTCTCTCTCTCTCTCTTGCTCTCCCTCTCTGTTTTAACTTCAGCCCGCGTGGATCCGTAGGGTCGCTTGGTCCCTCGCTCAAATTCATACCTCGATGAGGCAGGCCGACGTACAGGGGAGGCAGAGGGAGGGAGGAAATCCCAGAGAGGAGATGGAGGGGAGGAGGGAGATGGAGGCAGTGTTTTATCTAAATGGATGTTGGATGATGGTTGTGACAGCTTCGGGTGTGGGGGTGATTAGAAGTGGTGACGGGCGAGGACCATACGGACACTTTTATTTACAGCATCAACATGCGCATGGAGATGTAGTGCAGTGAAGAAACACACTTATAGGAAAAGCACACTTACTCACATACAGCAGACAGATGAACTACTAATGGACTTGCACAAAATGCTCACTGACACCAGTGCTGCAATTGAAACTCTCAAAAACACTTTTACAAAATGTACAAGGTACTGGAAGTAAAGGGATTTGTTATGAAGAACAGCCATGAGTGTGTTCATGAGACTTGTAATTTAAATATCAAATTATTATATTTTACAGAAATGTACCACATTTATATAAACATAGCACATGTATCTAAATGTAAATAGCGTGTAAAGACATTACAGAAGCAAATGTAGTCAGTGACACACGTATTTCTACAAGAATTCAGGGGAAACTGCTTTTACTTACAAGAAGATCCTGGAGGCCTCCTCTAACTTAAACCATAACTAACACTTAGTAGCCCTCACTCTAACTTTAGCCAAAACCTAAATGCACAGCCGCACTGTGTGTGCCTTGGCCTGACGAAGACCTGCAGGGGTTGAAACGTTGCTCTAAGGCCACACGATTAAAAAATGTTATGTTCAAGTTTAAAACTCATTCAAACCCCACATTTTATTGTTAAAACAGACATGAGTTAATAATAATTTGGATGATGGGTTGACCAGATATTGAGAAGATATGGTCCCTGTCCGCTAGGATTCCTGTCAGCAGGCCTTGGAACAGGAGGAGAGAAGGATTCACCTCCAATATCCTTTCAAACGAAACCAGCTCAGTTTTTCTTTCCGAACTTAGAATATGTCTTCACCTTAAAAGTTCATGACTTACATGAGAGGGACAAATCCCGAAATGTGACTGTGTGAAGAGATTTAGATCAATATAAGTAATACCAACACCACACGCACACACACACACACACACACACACACACACACACACAAAAATTGTCCTATAATAAGACAATGAAGGCACCGTATGGGTTTTTTACCACTTGTCAATATACAGAGCTGTTCTTCTTCTCTTGATGCAACATGCACCCTACAAGAGACTGGTTTCATGCTCTCACAGTTGGTGGACCTAATGGCAAAGAAGTCTGGTCCTGTGCTCACAGAGCCAGTGAGGAAGAAAGCAAGCAAACATTGGTGTAAAAAATGCATGAGCTGAAATTTAAAAAAAATGGCTTGCAAATGTTTTATGAGAAAGGAAATGCAGTCATTGTTGGACCTGAAGGATAGATTCATTTGCTATTCAGAATGTCCTTTTTATGAAACTGCCTCCCAACCCCTTCCCTCCATTCATATCCTGCTGTTCTACATTGGTAAATTAAATTCAATGGAGCTGTCAGGGCTAATCCAGAGGTAAGGTTCTTCTAGTATAACTGTATAAATCGAGAGTGTGGAGGTCAGGGTACTGGACACACATTTGCCTTCTGCACATCGTCTTCTCTAACCATGTTAGCCTAACCTCACATGAGTGGTTTTAACATTCTTCACAATATGATCCTGCAACTCCTTTTTTGCTAAAGTAAAATAAACTAACATGAGTTAACGTTTCATTGTCAAGCATTCGGCCTTTAGAATCATCCTCAATTCTCTAAAGTTAAAATCCCTGCGTCATTATCGAGGTGCAAATTGTTATGCTGAGCATTACCATGAAGTTGCTTGTGTAATGTATTACTTAAAACAGGGAGGTTATGTTTTCACCACTTTGCGTGTCTGTCAGCAGGATTACGCAAAAACTACGGAGTGGATTTGCACAAAACTGATGGGACATGGCCAAGAAATAGCCCATTCAATTCTGGTGTGGGTTTTTGGCAAAGGGGTAATTAGTCATTTATGTGCGTCTCTTTCTTTCACAATATTAGCAGTTTTTTTGATATTTTCACGAATGTCCCCTGGGAATAATGCACAGATAATGCAAATCAAAGCTGTCAAACTTAAATATAATTTCATTGCGGTAGACTTACTTCAACCTCAGACTTTAATCGGCCATGTAAAAATCCATGTGAAATACAAATGGTGTGTTGCCTGTTGCTTTGGTGAACAACACAATTTTTACACCAACAGTTTTAAGCACAGGTAGCTTCCATTAGCTGTGAGGCTGATGAGTTTTCACTAGATACAACATATTAGCATAAACAATAAGGACTGTAGATAATAAACCTGACCTGACAACATTTACCTGACATTTGAGGCCATGGAAAGTGGTCATGACATTTGGACTCATGCCTGCTGCTTACGTGTAGTCACCATTGATACAACAAAGTAATTGTTCACATTACTATAATAGAAAAGCTTGTATGTCTGGTATCATGCCCACAGGTCATGTTAGTGTCCTGACCTTGAGATGCAATGTGTGTATGTCTGTGTGTGTGAGTGTGTTTGTGTGTATTTTTGAGTGTGTGTGTGTGTTTGTGAGTGTGTGCATGCCATGGAAGGCAGCATCTGCCTCTTAGTGTGTAACCCTCCCGCTCTGAGACTGAGGCCCATCAGGCTGTGCTCACATGCAATTCAGATGAGCTCTGGAAATCCAGCATGAAATTAAATTTATGACTTGGACCAAAACACACACACACACACAATTTCTCTTCTGATCACTGTCCTGATAACACACGGTCCTGGATATGTGTCTGTGTGTGTGTGTGTGTGTGTGTGTGTGTGTGTGTGTGCGTGTGTGTTTGTCTGTGTGTGGGTGGGCATGCGCATGCATGTGAGTGTGTTTATGCTCCAAACTCTATGACATTCTTTAAGTAGCATCCTGTGATTCATATTTTCTTTAACAGTGTGACGTGCGGTGAAATCATGATTCAGTTCAATGACTGGTTGAATATTACAGAGATGTGTGTTTGTATTTATTTTCTTTCTCTCTCTCTCTCTCTCTCTCTCTCTCTCTCTCTCTCTCTCTCTCTCTCTCTCTCTCTCTCTCTCTCTCTCTCTCTCTCTCTCTCTCTCTCTCTCTCTCTCTCTCTCTCTCTCTCCCCCCATCTCTCGCTGTGTGTGTGTGTGTTTTTGCATTTTTGTCCATATTTCTGCATGTCACATATACATATTGCCCCACCCCGGCCAGCTGTGAAATAGAACATTTCCAACAATAACAATAATACTAATGGCCCAACATTACACCACAATCATGGCCACATCCATAACAAGAACCCTACACACACACACACACACACACACACACACTACAATCAACACCAAGTCTGGCCCAATCATGTCAGCCCCAGCTTCCCTCCATTTGCATAAAACAATTACCCTGGGCGGACTCAGGGTTCAATGTCGTCTAGACGACATGTTTCACCATGGTGTCATCAAGCCGTGTGTATGTCAGTGTGTGTTGGTGAGTGTGTATGTGTGCGTGGGAGTGGGGGGGGGACACACTAGGTTGGTTGTAAATTAGCTAGGGTATGGTTGCGCGGGCACTGGCCGCATCACATCACCCTGAGGCGCACAGGGCTTGGAAGGATTTATTCTCATAGATAACACACACACACACATGCATATACATGCAAATGAGGCAGCCTGGACACACACACACATACCAGTGACATGGAGGAGTTAGGGGAGAACCAATATTCATATGGGGGCAGAGGGCAGAGAGGAGGCAGGGAAAAAGGATTCCGTACGTTGAGTGATGTGTGTGTGTGATGTGTGTGTGTGTGCGTGTGTGTGTGTGTGTGTGAACATGTTTGTAGATTTCTTTTTCTCCTTTTCCCTCCATCTCCCTCTCTCTGCTAAGCTTTCACCACCCCATTATTTTCTGCTACTGAACCCCTGCGATCAATACGCAACACACCAGGCATCTGATAGAGAGAGAGAGAGACCGAGAGAAAGAAAGAGAGAGGGCTGCCTCCCGCACTCCCCTCTGACCGACCACAGGCCATGTGGAAATATAAGAAAAGAATGAAGGACCAATAATAAATGACTAGACATGCTTTTGTTCATTTGCCCCTGAACTACCTTTTGTTGATGAGGGTCATCATTCAAGACCAATTAGAAGAGGAGAGCAGAGAGAAAGACGTGTAAGTACAGTACGCGTGGAGATGTGTGTTTCTGTTTGTCCAACTCCTACAGTAAACAGTAAACAAACACACAAACACACACACACAATAAAGCAATTACAATAGTGTTCTTTCACGGTATGAAAAACTGTGTTATGGGTTAAGTTTTCGTTGAAAAACCCTGAACCTTTTTGAACAGTGTCGTATATATGGGCAGAAATTGCAATCTTTCATGAAAGCTCCATATTACATGTTCCTTTGATGCCACGTTATCTTGTGACTCTTCATCCATCACGCTGTTATCTTGAACCATCAGCTGAGACTGATAATTTCGGAACATCCAAAAAGTCAAAAATAGATTTCCAAATGCTCCTTGTTACCACAGATTTCCCTCTACACTTAGTGCTGTTTCAGTTGATTTTCTAGAATGCATTTGAATTAAATATCCGATGTAAATGAAAAGTGTTGTACTGTGGTTCTTCAAATTCTAGATTGGCCAGGGTCGGCTTGGCGTTAGGTGTGAATGTGAGCATGAATGATTGCTTTTGTCTGTAGAGGCCCTTCTCCACCGGGCAAAATCCACTGAAACACACCAACATCTGGCCTTTGCCTGCAAAGGGAATGGATCATCTAACAACTCTGCAGGAGACACAGGTCTTGCTCCGATCGACACTGATGGAAACACAACATCAGGGTGAATACTCCAAATTCTTATATTTTTGAAGTCTTGATGCTAACAGTGCACTTTTCCTCTTGTTATGATATGATGTTCATTTAACTTCTGGGTGGTGGCACATTAATAGCCAAGGACGTTTGTAAAGTTATTCTTTTTAATACTTCTGAAGAACATGCAATGATATTTTTCTCGTGCAAGATGCCACACTGGTACGATAGCGGAGTTTCAATACGATTGGTTTATGGCCTGTGTGTGTCTTTATCAAGGGAAAAGGGACACAGGCAAAGTCCTCTTGCCATCAGAAAAGAGTCAATCGCCTGTGTTTGCATGTCTTTACTCCCCTGGTTATAGGCATCAGCCCAAGCATTAGTATATGTTGACACTGTCACACTGCAGTGCCTCTGTGGACACATGCAGCGTGTGCATGGCGGTCATGGCGTCATATACTGATCCTTGGTTTCAGTTCAGACCTTCACACACACACAGTTTTGTCATTCACACACATTCATATGGTGCCTTTATGTGCAGCACTTTCTCTGTCACACATCCCCCACAGTCTCCAGGCACAGCTGTCAGGGGCAATTTGGGGTTCAGTATCTTGCCCATTGACACTAGAGCTCACAGAATGAGAGAGACTGGGGATCGAACGGCCGACCTTCTGGTTAGTGGTAGACCCGAGTGTCCTAAGCCAACCCCCTTCCTGACTTTTGAGTGATCTGCAGGGCTTTGGGTTTACATACTTTTAGGTGATACCGGTGATTATGTAACACTTGCACTTTATGCATTAGAGTCCTGATGGAGATAAAGGGGAGAGGAGAAGAAGAATGAAAGGATGAGGAGTTGGAAAAAGAGGACGAGGTTGAGGGAGCGGGGGGGGCTGAAAGGCGTAGGGACAGGGCCACAGGATGTCAAGCTCTCTCTCTCTCTCTCTCTCTCTCTCTCTCTCTCTCTCTCTCTCTCTCTCTCTCTCTCTCTCTCTCTCTCTCTCTCTCTCTCTCTCTCTCTCACTCGCACACACGCACGCACACACACACACACGCAAACACGCCAACACACAATAACGCAGAGAGAGAAAGCTAGAGCTGTGAAGAGAGGGCAGCGGAGGGAGGGAGAGGCTGTGACATCCCAGACTCAGACTGCAGGATTAATGATGAATAAAAAAGAAAGTGCACACAAAGGAGACACAGGGAGAGAATGTGCAGGGGGGTAGCACAAACAGGAGTGAGGGACCCTTTTTTTTTTATCCCACAAGGATAAATGAAGTGGTGTTGCAAGTCAGGCCTCCTATAGTAAGCACACACACGCACGCACGCACGCACACACACACATACACACACACACATACGCGCACACACAGATATCGAGAGCACCCATCACAGTATATACATGTAAATTCAAGCAGACATAATGATGAAAGTTCTCTTCATAGACTCCTTATACTAAGTTTAATCCCTTTGCACACACACACAAACACACACACACACACACACACACACACACGCACACACACACACACACACACACTCAGAACGGTTGACACACACTCATGCACAAACACATGGCATTGTGAATCAGGGGATGCTTAATCAATGTCGGAATTTAATCAATAGCCTAGTCCCATGTGAAGGGGCTCCCTTGCTCCTCCTGCTCCTCTTCTTCCACTCTTCCTCTTTTTTTCTCTCCATTTCCTGTCATCTTCCTTTCCCACTTCCCTCCCTATCATTTTTCCCACCTCATCCTTCTTTTCATTTCACCTTGAAAATGGCCTAAAGTCACTCAGAAGGGCGACTACAGTGTTGGTCAATACTGTAGAAGTCCACCCCCCAGCACACACACACACACACACGCACACACACACAGTTACGACATTGTGTGGGACTGAAAACAGAAAATCTATATCACAGAGAAAATAGTAAAGAACTATCAAATGGAAATCTTTCATTTTATGTGAAAGTCATTAAAGTGCAATTTTTTACGATTTGCACCAAGAAGGTCAAGTTTTCACCGTGTCTGCTTGTTTGTTTGCTGATTGGCTGGTTCGATTGTCAGCAGAATCACACAAAGACTGCTCAATGGATTCCAGGAGACTTGGTAGAAGCATGGAACCCATTGAATCCTAGCATGGATCCAGACAAAAGGCAGATCCAGGATTTTTTCCCCCCATTTTCCTCACTTTCTTTAACGTTGCATAGATATTTTTTGACATTTTTCGCCAATTTCCCAGGGAGTAATTACTGGATCTTGGTTAAACAAATCAGGCACACTTGGATGATTGATATCTATGTACAGGTTGCGCAGCTTGATTGAATGTAAGGAACTGTTGGGCCTTATACTGGTTATCCTCTGTCTCAGTGGGAGATGGAGCAAATCCCAACTGTTTCACCCTTAAACAGACTCTGTTTTCTAATTTGCTATTTTATTCTCTCTGGAGCCGTCTTATTTTTTTGTTGTCTTTTACGCACAGCAGCCATTCTCAGCTTGTGTACAACGCCAACACTGATTTACCACACTGCCATAAAGCAGACTGATGTTGTACTGTGTTGCTCAAAACACAAATACAATTTCCCTCTGTATAAACAACAGTAAAAATAAAAATGTATGAGGGTTGGCCAAAAGAAAAAAGAAGCTGAATTAAACTATTCCTACGCAGCAACACAACTGACATTGTGCGGTAGGCCAGGTAACACCCTGTACAGGTCACCAGAGCATCATAGGGCCACCATACAGAGACAAACAGTCATTCACAGTCATGTTCACACCTCAGGTCAGTCCCCAGAGTCTCCAATTCACCTCAACTCCAGTCTGCATGTGTTTGGACTGTTGGAGGATGCAGGAGCACCCAGAGAGAACTCACACAGACACGGGCAGAGCATGCAAACACACCGGTTTGGTTGTGTTGTGTCGCAGGGCCCCCATACACATCAATCAGGATTAAAAGAATTAGACTGAGCAACAATCACATGTAAAAAATGCAAAGTTGAACTACATATGTATGAATATAGAGGTAGAGCTTTAGCTGCAATAAAACCGGAACAACACTTTTTGTTAAAGACATTATCCAGGCGAATTATGTCATTTAACCTCTGTTACAGATGAAGAAAAGGCAATAGCAGAAACAATTTTATTTGTAATTTAAGGGAACTTGATTGTATATAATTAAATTTTTCTAATCTTCATTTACATAATTCCAACAGACCTGGTGGAGTTGCACATGGCAGTTTATATGAGTTACGATGTGACAGTAACACACATGCATATCAGTCAGTAGGTTGAATAAACCAGCTTCATTCTATTTTCAACGGTGGTCTCATATAATGTCATGGATGTCTTTGACTGAGAGCATGCCTACTGTGTATGTTCATATGTTGCTTGTGAATGTACATCGTGCCATATAACATTTTTGCCCAAAAAAGTAATCTTGTGTGTCTGGGGGGGGGGGGGGTGTATTCATACCCCATTGTATATAAATATGACTGTATTTCCTCTCTCTGTCCTCGCCTGATAAAAGTTTCTTTACACACACATATGCACGCAAACAACACACAAATCACACCCAAACAATCAGGCAGAGTTATATTTCTGCGGTGCAGCTCTTTGCTCACGCAGGGACATATGAGTACTATATTTGTGTGTGTGTGTGTGTGTGTGTGTGTGTGTGTGTGTGTGTGTGTGTGTGTGTGTGTGTGTGTGTGTGCCCTTCATAGTACGGCCACACATTGTGAAACACAAACACACAGAGTTCCTGGCAATAAAGTAGTGTTATTAAAAATCCTCACATGCGTTATGCGAGCCTAATGTGATTGCACCATAATGCTTGCTTATGAAGATGTAGAACTCTGCTGCTTGGGACTAGTTTACATAGCTGTTATTATTTTGCTGTGTTTAAATGACAGGGAAATAACCCCTGCCTCTCCATCTGGAATAAATAGGTTTCCATGTGTTCATAAAAACACAATTTTCTCTGAGTTATGATGTTATGTCTGCAGGATATTGTATATAGTCCTGTTCTGGAACTTGACCTTTAACTCTTACTTAAACAAAGCTGTAGCATGTCTTGTGTTTTTATATAAGGTACTGTCATATGAAGCCCTCTTTTTCTTTTCCAAATTAGGGTCTCCATTTCAAGTGACCTTCAGATGTTTGGATTATTTGTAAAGAATAAGAAAACCCTGAAGACGTCTGTGCACAGCGGCAACATGGTGTGCTGCTTAGTGACGCCACGCTTTTAAAAACCAAGGCACTGCCATCATCTGTCTCAGTGCAAACTCATGGTTTGATGAATACTTGTTTGGTACCTTCATATATTAATATCTAGTCCTGGTCTCATTGTCAGTACAGCCCGACTTGTTTCCCTGTTGGTTTGAGCGAAAAAAGATTCCCCCAAACATTAAATGGAAAGAATAGAAGAGGATATTTTGGCTCGGTAATGCAGTGGAAGCTGACCCTCTCTTGTTTCCTCCTTTGCCAGCAGCACACAGCAGGTGTTGCAAACTTTCTGTGTGTTTGGGTTCAACATAGCCACAAGGAACACTCTCCCCTCCGTCTGGCCTGGGTGACTCACAGCAATACCAGAAGATGATCCACACAGCAAACTTACACACACCCACCCACACACACACATACAACTTACACACACACACCCACCCACACACACACATACGCAGCAACACACCCTAAAATAAGCAAGCAAATGTAGGCACACTGAGTGACACACCACAGGAAATTATAGACTAAATTAATTCATAATTTCACAAATAGCACTCAAGTGTGTGTGTGTGTGTGTGTGTGTGTCATTGTACTGTATGTGCATGCATGGTGACCGTCCTCCCTCTCTATCCCAGTCCGTCTTTCTGGTGTCAGAATAGATTTAGCAATTGGCAGAAGGAGAGAGAGAAAATGTGAATGTCTGCGTGAGCTATGTGACCTGTCAGTGGTTACGGCTAGTACGTGCATGTGTGTGTCTGAGTGCGTGCATATGTGGATGCATGCATGCATGTTTGAGTATGTGTGACTGCATATGCATGTGTGCATACCTACAGTATATGCGTGTATGCATATGTGTGTATGATCCTGTGTGTGTGTGTGTGCGTGCGTGTGACTGGGCCGCCCTGAAGCTGCAGATTTGATCTTTGCAAAGGCTAACATCTGTCGCCTGTCATTTTAGCAAGATTGATGACAGCTACCAGAATGGTGGGGTGAGGAAGAAGAAGAGGAAGGGGTGAGGAAATGTCTCGGACAGGGGAGGGGGAGGACACAGTGGGAGCTAGAGGGCTTGAGCTAGAGTTTAGAAAGAAGGTGGTAATGGACAGGTCACATTTGGGTCATGTAAGAGATAGCGGGTTCGACAACCTCGTGCATGAATGGATGGAGATGCATTTAGCTGCTGTTTTTGTATAGATGTTGCATTAAATGATTCTGATCCACATCATTGTATTGACATTACTAACAGCTACTATTCAGCCCTGAAAGTTTTTTTTTAAACTTTTATTGGCTATAGGGAAGATTATATCTTCTCACTCACATCACAGTGCCTCTGAGAGGAGCTATTAGCTAGATTGTACTTCAGTGGTCTTGGATGTTTTAAGATTATGTTCAAAAAGCAAATCCAACTATAAAAGAAACAGTTGCATTTAATTATTGTGTTGTTATGATTAGGTTTTACTAACCGTCCCAGGGCAGCCAAATAAACACTTTTTTGACCGTCTTGAAATTTTATCCAGCCTAGAAACCAGACCAATCAGCAAGCTTGTGTTGTGCTTAGACAGATCCATCCTGAAACCTGCTCGGTCAAACACAAATATTTGCCTATTTGAGGTTGGTCAATACTCTGACTGGCGGTGGAGTGACCAAGCATTGTTTTTTTTGCAAGACGGCTGCTGGAATGAAAAACATATTTTCTGAGAATATATGAAAGCTGAATGAACAACTGTGTGTACAGTGTTTGTTGATATAGTACATCATACCCTTCAGTGATGTGATTGGCTGATAATTCCCCTTGAAAATGAACTGAGAGTTTTCATATCCTTTTGCAAATATAAATTGGTCCAGCGATACCAGCTATATTCCATCTTGCACAAAAAGGACATTTCTGGACAAACTGGAGCTTCTAGTCAACAAAGTGATGCGTCTCTGTCTGTATTCACATATCTTTCCTGTGGGCCCGATCTGGATCTTTAGCGACTAAATTATTTTTTATATTCAGAGCTGTTTGCAAACGATCCGGTTTAGCCAGCTATTGTCTGCAGAATGGCACACTGTTGCTAACTGCCATCAGGTGCAGGGCAGTAGACTCATCAGAGCTCGTATTAGCAGAAACCTGTTTCCTGCTTGTGAGTAAATCATTAAAGTTTTGGTATTGAAAGCAAAAAAAACTGCAGAGGGGATCCTAAACCACCTTGCAGAGGTGCTGGGTTGATTTTTATGGGTTTGCTGGTATGATGGGTTTTCCTCAGTGGGCTTTTAAAAATATGCCAATTTGATTAAATAATTTTCACAAAGACCCGTTGCTCCCCTCACTAAAGAGCTTAAGCAGCTGGCTATGTGCCCTTAGGTTTTAATAAGTAAATGACTCTCCTCTATATAAGGTTGTAACATTTACTCTGCCTATAGACTGGACAATTGTCTGTATCCCACATCAGCCTAGACAGTTAGCATTTTGGATCAGTATGCTCCCAGTCATAATATTCCAGAAATTGAGGGGGAAAATATCAGTTTATAACTTTAGCAATCATCTTTTCCACATTGTCTCTTCATTCGGCTCTCAGTGTGTCCACCGGGACAAGTCCCTGACCGCTGTACACACAGCTGGCTGAAATAAAAAATGTGAAAACCTAATTAACTCCAGAGTGGAGATATTATCCAAACAGACAGAAAGAGAAGCTGCACTCGTTTAAAGCCCAGTCAGCGCAGGTCATGGTCCATGAATTATTCACGCTGGCCGGCAGTTTGCAGAGAGAGTTTTAAGTGGACAATGACCCTGTGCACACTCATTTAGCCTGTGCCTCGGCTAACAAGGCTAAGTATTCACCGACTATCCACTATCCTCCACTAACAAGCTAATGGAATTTCAATCAAGATGATGCGCTAAATGGCTTAACATGGGTGAGCCTCACTCTGGCCCTCTATACACAGACACATATCAATATTCAATTAGATCTGTGGGTTTTTCTGCCTGGCCTTGTTAAGTAAGAAGTTGTGTAAAGGGAAAGCGTGCACAAGCCAAAAGGCAACTTCCAACCAGGGGTCGATTACTTAAATTAAAGCGCATAACTTTCTCTGTCATCACGACCCTGGCTCTGATAAAAGGTGGTGTTTGGAAAAAAGTAACAATCCATAATTTAATACAAAGACCATTACAGTTAAAGCAGAAGACACTGGCTTCACTTCTGCTCAGTCAGTCAGTAACTGCATTTTACACTAGTCATTAAAAACTGGAGCAGGTTTCCCCCACAACACACACACACGCATACACACACACAGAAGAAAGACATACTGTATATCGAGGTAGAAGCTGAGATCGGACACAAAGGGATGCCTGAACATGAACAGGCACACAAAGACACCTTTACCTTTCCTCACTGGTTAACTTTAAAATGAGATCCAACAATTAAAAAAAACTTCCTCCCAGTGTGTATTCCAAGTATAAAGGATGTTTCTAGGAATTGGCAAATCACTTAAATTACTTGCTGTGTTCTACGACCACGTTTAAATAAGTCACGTGGTGAAAGAAGAAACTAGCAGGCAAAAGTCTGAGACCCCTTTTGGACAACGCTGTATGTTTATAAACACCCAAACATTAGATACAGAAATAGACAGATGAGGACCCAAAGATGAAATATAAAATCACCACTTGAATGAACTACCCATTATAGACATCTGATGCATTCTAAGTAGTGCCTTCAGCTTCAATACTCCAAATCAAGTGGTTTCATTTGGCTAAACAGTTAATTGACTCATAACTTTGTAAACATTCTCTGTGAAGCAGGGATTTGTTGTACCATTTCTTTAACCATCACTTACTCAAAAGTAGGCTGCCTTAGTGATTCAGAAGTCATCTACAATACAATTCTAAAATCAAAAAATCCCAAAAGTGAAGCCAAAGCCTCTTGGTCGCCACCTGGTGGCTGGCTGCCTTATGAGTCCTAAACCCTGCTTCCTCACGCATCCACAACCCGCCTCCAATTCGTTTCAAAAAGATGGTTTCTGTCATTTAAGGGAGATCTGATCTGATGAGCTGTGTTTTTTATTACTTATCTGATGAAGACGGGTTGAAATGTCATGATGTTATTGTAATATTGTTGCAAACAACCAAGAAACTCAAACTAAGTAGGACCAAAGTTGCAGCAGAGAGAAGCATCCATGAAGAAAGATCTTAAAGCCTCTCTGTTTGTTGTGATCAAGCACTACAGATAGATAAAAAAAAAAAATCCACAATTAGCTTAGATTCATTTTCCAACTGTTGAGGCGCCTTAATTTCAGAGTTCATCGAATGTCAAATGAAAAGTCCTTGTAGCATTGCATTGTGGGAGAACGTCAATTCCGTCTTATGTGCCAAACTAGTTGATGCGTTCAATTGAACATCTAAAAGAAGAAAAAAATGGGAGAGGGACAAAGAGAGGGAGAGCGAGCTTTATTCCAATTGGCTATGAGAAACAAAAGCCCACTCAACCTTGTTGATAGAAATTGCACTTGAGAGCAGGGCTGGCGAGCGCTACAGTAAATACTGATTAATTTGAATTCCTAATGAATAGGCACCGAGTCTGAGAGAAGGTAAGGTATTGAAGGAATGTGGCGTGTGTTCTTCACAGAGGTAAAAAACAAACAAATGGATGAATAAAGGAGGGTGAAGAGGGGAATAATTAATTAGTTTGCCAGAGTGAAGTGTGCATTCAAACTGAAGGGCACGCTGACAAGGCTTGTGCAAACAAATACTCGAGAAGGACAAGGTATGCACCAAAAGTTAAGCAGAAATCAAAGTCCAAGATTTATTAGGTCTGTTTAAAAATGCCCCCCCGTGTCATCTCTAACAAACCTTTCTCCGGATCCTTCTGCAGAGATCTGGGCTTGTTCAGCAGCAGAGCAGTAACACCTCCGGGGGGCTGGCGAAGAGGAGTAAAATATGCAGAGTGAGGAGTAAAGATGTGCGAATCTAAGTGTCATTTGAGTTACAGTCTTGTCAGTTATTTTAGACTTGTGTATTGGTGTTATTTAGCGGGGACATACTGTACTGACAACCTGCTTTAGTGCGTCTTTATCATTTGACGTGATGTCACAGGTAGCCCGTTTTTTTCTTCTCTACACGCCACACTTCATCACCTTCATGCACTGTGTTTGTATTTTGTCCCGTTCTCTATTGTGCGACGCAGGTATACAGTTGTGTCTTTCTGTGTCGAAGAGAGCCTTGACATGACATCTTTTTGCATTTGAACGGCGGAGACAAAGGCAAAACATGACGTGCCTGCTCTGCCTGTCTCCCAGGAGGAAGAAGGGGGAAGGAAAAAAAATGAGAGCGAAAGCAGGGGGATAAGGGAGAAACGTTATGCAAATGGCTTTTATAAGCCGAGTCGGGCATGTTGTCGTGACACTGTCTATATTTAAAACAGGTCACCTTAACCCCACCCCCACTGTCTCAATGACAGACATCGAGTAACGCTGGGCTGACATCTGGATGTTGCACAACTGCAGCGACACACACACACAAACACACACACACACACACACACACACACACACACACACACGCACACACGGACACCCCAATGCATGCGCAAAATCAAAGGCATTGCCGAATCTCATTTGCATATTCAAACACACACAAATGCACATGCGACACAGCATGACAATGGCCATGATATACGTATATATGTAAAACTGGCCAGCCCATTCCCTGCAGGCCAGGACCCAATCATTTCAGCACGCTGAGCAGAGACACAACCAGTCAGCCACTCAGCCCAGCAGCAGAGGTGACAGAAGAGAATACCTGACCCCGGTGCATTCACCCGTCCCTCCATCCATCTCTCCCCTCCTTCATCTGCCGGCCCCCTCGCATTCCCTCACTCCTCCATATTCAACAACAGCCGAATGCATGCATGCATACAAGCTCCAATTTTATGGTGCCATCGAGTGGCCGTGAAGGATGGCTGCCGCCTATTTACAGCCCCCCCCCCCCTCCTCCAGGCCCTCAGGCCGTCCATTTTTAATGCAGACGACACAGCACTGACCAGCACTACCCCTCCATCCTTCTTCTTCCGCAGCCCCCCCCCCCCAACCTCAATTTCAAGAATTTCATCACTTCATTTTCCTTTTTATTTTTTCCTTTCTTTTTTCCTCTCTGTTGCCTTGACCTAGATACCAATGAAGTAGAGTGACACTTCTCCACTGGCCAGAGCGGGACCCCTCATATCTCGCAACCATTACCCCACCATATTGGCATTTCTCTCTCTCTCCCTATATTTTCATCTCTCTCTCTCTCTCTCTCTCTCTCTCTCTCTCTCTCTCTCTCTCTCTCTCTCTCTCTCTCTACTGTCCATAAAATATGCCTCAGCGTTATCTCTCCCCCCACGCAGGAGAATAATGAAAGGCAGTGGCATGACAGATTGGACATAGATGAGATTGCCGCTGTGACTATATGCACGGCTCGCCTCGGCCCCAGCTTTGCATCTGAAATGGAAAAAGGGTGGAGGGCGTGTGTGTGTGTGTGTGTGTGTGTGTGTGGGAGGCAGCAGAGGGGGGCAGGAGATGCTGGGTGCAAAGGGTGACGGTCGGCTTGGGGGGCAGTGGGTGCAGTGGTGTGGGAGGGGCTGGGGGGGATGTAAGGGGTGGTAGCATGTGAAGAAAGGGGGGGGGCGGTGGATTGGTCTGTGTGGCTGATGAGTTTGACGTTTAAGAGAAGGCAGATTCCAAAGTGTGGGTGTGTGCACGCATGTTTGCGCATGCACTAGTGTGTGTTTATGTGTGTGTGTGTCTGGGTGGAATGATTGTATCGCAGGCAAACACAGCCGAATCTGTAAAAGTGCATCTATCCTGTATTTCCCCTCCACACACGGGAGCGTTACTGCGATGCAGCGTCACCGTTGGTGCGCGCGGCCGCTCCAAATTGATTGGCAGCTGTCTGGGGGTGGAGGTTAGGAAGATTACACACGGCCAGCTTGGGCATGAGTGCTGAACATGCTGCCAAGGCGGCTACTGTGGCTCGGCGGCACAGTGCCAGCAGGCAACATGTAGGCACCTGTTACTGCTACAGCCGGACATCATGCTTAGCCACGGTGCCAGCAACTGCTGCTACAGCGGGGGGTTAACAGGGGCAGGGAGACAGGCCTGTCACGCTCTGATGGAAGTAGCCTCATGTTACACTGCTGCGCTGATGCTGGTACAGACCGTCATCTCTTTGTATTGAAAAAAAAAAACACATGTAAAACTGTATGAAATAAATCAATATAAAAGCTAATTGTTAAAATGTGTACTAAATGTTGAGAGGGAAAATAATGTTGCTTCTAGATATGATGTTACAAGTGTATTTTGAAAAGTAGAGTTGTTGAGTGGCCATGGTGCTAATTGAAATTTAAGATGTATCAGACCTTTCATCTTAATTTACCCTGTTTTCATTAGTATATGTGATCATGCTCAATGCTGTCACTGTATATGATTCATTATTTATTTAGGTCTGTTTCTGGTGTATTTTTTGAACTAAATTAAAAGCTTGGTGTGTATGAAAATAACATATTGATACAAAAACCATGCAAAAACAAAGGCTAATACGCCCACACATGTTTAGGGGGCGCTACCTACCTGTTTAAGTGTACAGAAAATACACCGACAGTTGTCACATTTTTCGTATGGCATCAAATCATCCGCTGTTATCACTCCAATAATTTGAAGATGCCATGCTCATAACTCGCGTAACTTCCACTTTTCTTACCTTCACAAAAACCGTTTCCACTCACCGAACAATCTCAGGTGTATATAGTTCCCTATTTCTTTTCATTGCTCTGTTCATACAACTAAACAATACAAACAACAACATTTCACATCGAAAGCCTTCTAGTAGCTCAGCACTGATAATCCAGGTTAACCTTTACTTTGAAAACTTTTAAGTGTGTCTGTAGATCCAAAAATGGCAAAGTAGAAATAAAAGTAAAGTTACTCTGTGATTGAAAACAAAGTTTCAGTCAAAAACTCAGAGCAGTAGAGTTGTGTGTATGTACCATATTGTGTTAATGGAATAAGTATTTTACACTACAAAAATTATAATCACAAGCCGAGCCAACATGCTTTTATTCGTTTGTCCTGGATATGATAACAATCATTAAATATAATGCTTGTTTTTAACAATATTAAGCACTTCATTCATAACATACTTCTTAACAGATTGTGACACATTATTACAACCTGCATTGTACATTTTATCACTCTTTTTTAATTGAGCTGAAATTATTAATTCATAAGTAAATTAATCAATAACAGTTTTGATAACCAAATAAATAAACACATTTCAACTTATCAAAATAAAAAAAATCTTCTTTTTCTGATTTACCTGATTGTAAATGAATGAAATTGCAGCTTTGGACTCTTGGTCAAAACAACCAATCTAAAGATGCCATCAGAGGAACAGGAACATGTTCCTTTTCAATTACTTTTTTCACTTTCAGTTTCTTTCTAGCTAGATCATTAACAGATTAATCAAAAATATATTTACTGACGAACTGATATTGAAAATATTAATTGTCAAAACCTTAATCTTCTGAGAAAAAAAGAAAAAGGTTTTTTTGGAGTTTGCGTCATGTCCTACCCGGGAGCAGAGACCGAAGTTCACTCTTTAAAGACACTGAGCCAGGAAGGAAGTGCAGGAGGGAACAAAAAAGAGGAGGAGGAGGGAGCGAGACGAGGAGGAGGAGGAAGAGATGGGGAGTTAAACGGCGTGTTTTTTGGCAGCGAGGCTTGAGCTGTGTTGCGGCTAAGCTGAAAACGAAGCTGACATGACCCAGAGTGAAGCAGGTAAACAGGCCCAACCTGCTTTGCCTGGGGTGACCATCTGGCCCTGTCTCATAGCAAACCAGCCCGCAGGATGCACACATGCAAACCCATCCTGTACTCACACACACACACACACACACACACACACACACACACACACACACACACACACACACACAGGCACATGGTGGTGTACCTGGTGTCCCCTCTCCACTCGCTTCTGTTTTTGTTTTTGTCTCTCAAACGCTGACATGCTTTGGCTGCGAGCGACGGGAGGCATCAGGTAAGGGAACAAGCAAGGCAGGTATGTACACACGCCCGCACGCACACACGCACACACACACACGCTCAATCGTACTCGTACACACGCACACACATGTAGCCACACAGACAACATATGGTGATTGGGCACAGTGTTGTAGTCCTTAAGTGGTGCTAACTTGACCCGAGGCAAGAAAGACAGAAAGGGAACGATGGGGAGAAAGAGGCAGAGAGGAGGAGGGAGGTGGTTAAAATTGCTGCAAATTATTGATGCACTGTTACAGATACCTGCTGGCACAAAACGACGCTGCCTCTGTCTGTCTCACACACACTAAGAAACACACACACGCACACACACAGACACCACACTCACGCTCACACATGTGCAAACATATTTTAGCTCTTAACTTTGGTTTATTTCTGAAAAGACTTCACACTGTCAGGTTCTGATTTAAAACAACCTATCATCCTTGCAAGTCTCATTTAAAAAAAAAAGTCTAATTAAAATTTATTCCGCCGCCATCAGCGACTTGTTCATTATGCAGAAACAAAGGAAGCCTCTTTGAATGAGAGCAGAAGAAAGGCTCCTCTGCTGTTATGTCTCTGGCCTTTGCCAGGGACAGCGTGTATTGTGATGTTTCACACCAGATAAAATATTCATAAAAAATGAAGGGAGCAAAGTTCCAGGGAGGAAGGAGAAAAAAAAGTTAATGAATATGAGTAATCAAATTCGCTATCTCCTCCTTTTTTTATTGAAAATCCTTTTTTTTTGTTAATTAGAGCCTATTACTATTCTAATTGGCTGAGTCTTACACGTCCAGTTCAGTAGCGTCATTATGGAGCTATTAAAGAAGAACCACCGAGATGGAGGAACAGAGAAAGCATAATCAACCAATCAATTAGGATCTTTGAGGAAAATGAGCTTTGCTACATTATCACGTTTGATCTTATGTCCTTGGTTTGGCTGCCTTGTGTAATTCCTTTTCTTTTTTTTTAAGTGAATACATCAGCCAAACGTCTAAATTCTTTCTTTGTTGCTGTGATCAGCGTGGATGGAGATTTTCTTTATTCTGTGAAACACTGACACACTGAATCACAGCCACTGCAATTGAGTGATTTATTTTTAACATTTAGTGCCATGTGGACAGAGATAAAAAAATAAAAATAAAATATATTTAGTAATTTCTGTGAATTTGTTTGCCATGGTGGAGATCACCTGCTCATTCTACAGCTGACACGCTTCCACAGGCTTTGTAATACCGATACAACCTGCATCACTTTAAACATGTTTCTTTCTTAAACTTAGAGCCATGTCCTTTTTGTCCTTTAAGCCACTCATGCTACTGAAATGTGTGCCGGGTTCTGGGTGCTAATTAGCAGCTCAACACATAATCCTGCCGAGAGATAGGAACAGAGAAGAGCCTGAGCATGAAATAGGAGAATCCGGTTGCCACATGACACCGATCAAAACTTAACAATTCACCTTTTTGTGTCTTCTGCTCCTCGTGCTGTCTCGAACTTTCCTGTGTTCTAACAACACACGTGAGATACTTCATTCATCCTGTGTCCACTTCAGTCGGATCCCCGAGTTGCGGGCCGGACCTGAAGTTCACTAAGTTGTGTCTTAGTGTGATGCAGTATTCCTCTGTGCAAAGTTTTTGCATTTTGAAGAAAAAAAGGGCTTCCCATTGGCAGCATGTTTTATATTAGCAGGAAATCCTGACATTAAAAATGATTAGTAGTATTCAGAATATGGCACCTTGTAAATTCTGACACAGCGCTGGTCGTAATTTGTGTCTGGAATGTTATCAAAAGTACTTTACTATGTATGTGAAATACAGTTCTTCAGTTGGTACATTCTAAATTTATCCACAGAGCCTGAGTGAGCTGGATATTTCATCACATAGTTAGAGGATGCCAAGAAATCTGGGTGTCTTGAAAAGTGAATATTCCTTATTCCCCATCTACACTGCTTGACACATTTCATTTTAATGAGTGTTTGGATAATATATATTCATATCAAAGAGCAGGTAGAAAAAAAATCATGACCAGAGACAGAATAATAAAAACACCTGTCCGGTTTAATTTAATACAAAACGACCACAAACTGCTTGTGTGTCAATGAAATGACAAACGAGTTTATGTAGAGATATATGTATTGGTACTTTTTTTTTTTTTTTTGTAAAAAAAAAGGTTTTTTTCTTTGTCGTTACGGGTTAAAGAGTGTAGGTTCATGGGCTTAAACATTAAAATCATCCATTTTAAATTAAATCTACAACATGTTAAGGTGCAAAGACTGAGGAGGTCTGAATACTTCCTCAGGCCACAATATTCAAAAGTCACAAACAAGTTAGCATGAAAAGGAATTAAACCAAACTAACTGAGATGATGAAAATGGGGCATGTAGGGCCCATGAGGGTCTGGATCTGATATAATTGGGTGTCTGGCAATCCAGGCCTTGGTTTCCCTGAGCTTAACTGTCAAGTATAAACCACAATTCATCGTCCCCGATGATAAACAATGCATATTTATTCATTTATAAGTGTCTCTCCATGTTCTATTACAGTTCAAATGCATCTTATCTTAACACTCCATCATATCTTTTGTTGTCCCCTCTCACAGTTTGTGGTAAGAATAAAACTAGTTAGAGTTTGTAGCAGCTGACGACATCTGTGTTTTAACTGTTTGACGTTGGATTGCACGTTGGATCCAGATCAGTGGCAGAGGCGTCCACTAACCTGGACCGGTAAATAAACTCCACACCTGCTCCTTCCTGAAGACAAAGTGGAGCCACAGCTGAGGACAGGGAGGATATTATTTGGTGAAGGTGATGAATTAGTAGATTTAGGTCGCCAAAGTATCAGATTAGAAGGATCCAGTGTTCACTTGATATTTGCTCTCCATTATTAAGACGATAATAATAAAAAAAACAAAACTGCAAGGTCAAATTTGGACTGGATGGGCAGCAAGTTCTGCGCCTCTTTACACACATTTGGAACAGATCGAAGGAGAGAAATTCAACGCAGAGGCGAGGGACAGAATCATGATGATTTAAGTGATACATTTTCAGTCTGCTGAAATTGCAGCGGGCCCGAGCTGCAGCGGCCGCCACAGAATCTGTAATTATCCCTTGAATTCAATAAAAGCGAGGAAGAACAAAGAGCGAGGAAAACAGTTCACTGGTAAATAAAGCGGTTTTGTGAATTGCCGCTGCACTAGTACAGGATAACACCAAAGATAATAGCATCGTCTTCTTCTTCTTCTCCTTTTTCTCTTCTTTCATTCTACCTGAAGAGCAACTTCACAGGGGTGCCACAGTGTTCGGAGGCAGAATCGATAACACTATCAAAGGGCAGAATCTCAACCTTAATGAAAGGAAAGAAAATACTGCAGGCTACAGGCACTGGAAGACCACTAGAGATCTATGCGTATCAACACGCCTGAGACTAAATATGAAATCAATTCATTACACCCTTTATTTATTTCTCAAACACAGTTCGGCGCAGAGATAACAAATTTAGCTGCTACCTCCTTTATTTTCCCACTTCTTCTATTCTATCCTTCTCTGTTTTTGGTCCCCCTCTGTCTCACTCCCAATTAATGGAAAGACATGGAGTGGACACTTTCCAGCAACGGAAGCAGCATAAATAGATTAAATTGCAGGGGAGATTACAATTTATCATTTCTTTATTAAAAAGTAATGCGGGTGAATTAACTTTGAATTAAATTCTATTTGCATGGCATTACTGGAATCATCTGTGTAAATGGCTTAAAATCTCAAATGGGACATTGTTCCCTCCAACAGCATAATTGTAGAGAAAGAACTTTTTTTTTCATTATCCAGGGAATTACAAGAGACCAAAAATTAATCTGAAACTATTGGAATAGTGTGAGAGGTGAGACTTTAATCACACGCCCGAAAAATATTCAGCTTTTCAGGAAAATTGTGTTGGCCCGTTTTATTCCAATAAGACATGTAAAAAAACAAAATAATACTAATGAAATAAAATAGAAATGTTTTCAGTCATGGTGCTGGGCTCTGAATGGACGCACACTGACCGGGAGACCACACGTATACAAGTCTAAATTATGGCTCGAGCTTTATGGCAAAATATATCAGCAGGACAGCACACTGTGGGGCCCGCACAGCCTTTTAAATCACGGTCTTGACAGCACCATATAACATGATGTCAGCCCAACATCATGACAACATGAAAGTCGTCAGGTGAAGCCGGGGTGAACACACTGGAGGAGCACAGACAGTAACTCACGGCGATGACACACATTCGCTGAATTTTGACTTCAGTAGTTTGTCCAAGCTGGACGTGCAGCGCGGCTCATTCAGTCTTTTGTTTGGGAACAGATCAGCACAGAGCAACCACTTCCAGGGGGGGATCTCGGACTGCGGGCCTCCCCTCAGATTATGTTTGGATGGAGGCCCCCCCCCTCACCCACCCTGGTTTACTTTACCTAGTTTAACTCTGGATACTTAGGCGAACATGATTACATCATTTGATCAAAGATGATATTACTAGAACTTCAGACTGCATCAAATTCAATAAAACAGGGAAAACATTCATATATAATTTAACCTCTATGTTTAACCAAATCCCACATATTTAACTACTCTACTGAATAATAACTCATAACTCCCCTAGAACATTTTGGAGCCCCTCCTACTTAAAAAATCTCCTATATCATACAAACTCTACAACTAACCAGGAGAGCTCCGATGCTACTCTACTTTAACATTTGGGTATTTTTTTTAAATTTGGAATCATCCTGTGGATTTGAACAGTCTTTGTTATGAGTAGGTGGGGGCGGTCTGTAAGGTTCAAGAGCTTGAAATACATTTCTATCAAGTGGGAAATATACCTAAAGGCACCCAGCTGCAGTTCTTGTGCCGACCTTTAGCCTGGTTTGTGATGAAATGGCATTTCTCTAAGCAGAAGATAAGTGAAACTGATTCATGTTGAATGACACCTAATTAATGAAAGTGTACGACAAGGTGCCAAACCCCTTCCTTGGTAGACAAAACCAACACAAACATCTATTGCTGCAATAGAAGTAGATCCTATATCTCAGCCAACTTGGACTGGGAAGGGTTTGCGGTGGAAGGGGGTTGCCCAATAGTAACATCCCACAAGTGCAGTTCGGTCACATGATCGCGTTAATGTCAAAGTCACAGCTCAAACAGGCCAATAGAGGAGGCCGAAATGTGCAGTTACTCTTCTAAGAATTTAGATCCTCAACAAGGATCCTACAAAGGGCGGTGTGGCCTAGGGGGTAGAGTGGTCGTTCTCCAACAAGAAGGTTGCCGGTTCAAACCCCACTCTTCGCCATCTGCATGGCGAGGTGTCCTTGGTAGGATACTGAACCCCTAAATGGCCCCTCATAAATGTTGATTGTACTAATTGTAAGTCGCTTTGGACAAACGGATCAATCAAATGACGTCATTTCTGTTGATTTTGGCGCCTCTGTGGACAAAAGTTGTATTGTCTCTTGTCGTTAAATCCAAAACAAAAACAACGACAGGAAGACAGACAACTGTTTGCAGGATGCAAAGCGATGAGGTATTTTATTTTTTGTTGCTGCATGATTGATAACTATAATATGACGACATAACAATTTTATTTTAGTGCCATCGTACACTAACTCTAACCCTGTGGTAAATTGTTTTGTCTGACCGCGCTGTCAATCCAACCTGACTACAGACATTGAGAATAGTTTACAGAAAGAGCCAATTTTCTCCCTGATTGTCTCCTTTTGCTACTATCAGTATTTTTGAATTCCTATTTCAAATAAATTTAAATAACGTAAACATTCATTGGCATTAAAGTGCAAGCGAAGCTGATGGCTGGTTTACAGTAATAGCATCTTGACAGGCCACATTTTCAAGTTCAGGCAGATGGGTTTTTAATAATTTCATAGAAGTATCTAAGACCATGGGACTGAAACTAAACTAAAATGATCTTCATCATTGGCTTCAGCTGGTTTTCACCCTCACATGAATTCAACATAATGACGGTCCACAGCTTCAGTAACTTTCCTTTTTTTCATGGCACAGTTTAAAGAAAGGGTTTCAAAGGCGGAATGAAGCGAGAGACCAAGCAAAGAGAAAAAAGAGGCAGACATTGATGAGCAATTTGATTGGCACACGACTCATGGGACATACCAAATGAGAGAAGGCCCAGGGGACGGGAGGAGATCTGATTAGCTTGGCCTGGTGAAAATGGAGTGTACCACGACTAATTCAAGACAGAGCAATGAGAGATTGAAAAATCGCCCGAGCCTAATTCTCCACACTGCAGGTTTTATCGAAATTCAATACATTTTAGCAAATGTCTCCTCGCCTCTCTGCCTTTCTTTGTTTTTACAGTGAACTGTCACACATGCACACACACACACACACCCAGAGAGAGAGAAAGAAAGAGACAGAAAGAGGAGTTGGTCCATGAAACACACATATCTGACTTTCTAAAAGATACTAACACACACACACACACACGAACACACACACACACACACACACACACACACACACACACACACACACACACACACACACACCACACCAGAGAGCGAGAGAGACCGAGAGAGAAGTTGGTCCATGAAACACCCATATCTGGCGTTCTAAAAGACACACACACAAATGTGCACTCAGACGTTCACACACTTAAACACACACTGAGGCCTTATTTTCCTCAAAGTATGTGAGTATGTTTTCAGTTCAATCATCACTCTTTGATACTGAGCCATTTTGCACATGCTCAAGGGCACGCACTGGAGATGCGGAGGAAAAGTGCGGGAACACACACAAACACACCGACTCACACACACACACATGCTCCGACATACATCCACTGATTGTGATTGGCCTAGATGGTTCGGGTGTTAAGGCGGTAGTGCAATAGTCTCCAGCACAGTGTCAGAGCCCAGGCCAGCTGTGGTGACTACTGATATGGCTGGCACAGACAGGAGCACCCTGGGGCCATAGCAGGCTTCAGCTCCGGTTAAGCACAGCCTGAACTGGCCGGAGTGCGGCGAGCGCACGAGGCGTGACACGGTTCCTCACAGTCAGTGTCATTTGTTTTTTTTAAGATATTTAAAACAAGGACATAACTGTAAGAGCCATGTGGAGCCCAGGTCCATTATCCGTTCATTATACAGGGCAGTGATCCATCTGCAGCTTTTCACGAATGAGTTCCATTTATTTGCACTTTAAACAAAAAAAAAAGGCTTAATTGTGAAATATATTTCACAATGAATATTTCGCGTGAATGTTAGGGCATGCAGCGTGCATTCATTTGAAATAAATTATATTCTGAAAGGTGGTGTTGCATTTTATGGAAAACGTTATGCTCTAAGTCCAGAACACATTCTGATGGCCATACATGTAGACTATACTTACATGCTAAATATATTGATTTGCCTGTGAATGTGATTGTAAAGATAGATAAACCTCAGGCAAGAGGTTTCCATCGGCCTTGTGGGTACGCGCGAACCTTGTTGCAAGGCAGAACTGGCCATAAATACTGAAAACAGACTGAACTCCTTTTTTTGTTTTATTTATTTATATCTCTGTTACAGATCCTGTCCCAATTTCACGAAGCTCTGCTGGGACTGGCGTCTTCCGTCTTTGGCCGATTGGAACTTTTCACAAAGAGAACTGTGTTTTCATGTTGTTTGAAAGTGGGAGACAATGTAACCGTGTGTGTGTGTGTGTGTGTGTGTGTTCGCTCAAACAGCCGTTGACATATGCACATTCGCACACGGGGGGTAATGGCAGTAAGAGCCGCCCATCACTCTCTCTCTAGCCCCAATGTCTCTTTCGCACTAAAAGTAAAATCTATTTTTAATCACTTTCCACTGTTATTTTTCTTTCCTTATTAACTCTATATCCTGTCTTCTGTGTATTGTTTCCCCCTTTTTTCATCCTTTTCTCTCTCGCCCCCGCTCCCTCACACGCACTTCTTATCTCCATCTGTTGTGGAATACTAACACTTACTGTATATTCTATACACACACGCGCACACTCCGGCATATGGACAACTGCATGCAAAATCACACTCTTTCCCCAGTCACACACACACACACTAACACACATGCGCACCTACCCCTAGTGTCTTGTCGTCCCTCTCTTCTTGTCTTTCCCTTTCATTTCCCCCTCCTTCTCTGCATTTGCTTGGAAAATGTTTGAACTCTTCGGCTCGCTAAGATGTTGCTGAAACAGAATATGAATTAGTCCCCCTCCCCATCTGTCCTAATGCTGCTGCTGCTTATGCTTAAGATGCGCTGCCCCCCCCCCCCCCCCCCACCACACCCCTTTCCCACCCCACCCAACAACCGCCAAGCCCTCCCCACGCATAAATAATAAAACAATACAAAAGGAGGAGAGGCCCGCTGTCGAGGCACACATGAAAGAAGTGCTGAACTCCGAGTCGGAATGACAGGATTCAAAACTTCCTCAGAGGGAGCTAGTGGGATGTGGTGGGGAGCAAAGGGGGGTTGGGGGGGTGGTGGAGACAACGAGATGGAGTCAGCGTATGGGAATGTGTTTATGTGAGACCGTCCTCCTCAACAAAACAAACCCATAGTCCGTCAGTGCATGCTGCTTAATATGACCAGCAGTTCCATGTTATTGTTTGACAATCTCCTGTGGCTATGGTAATTATGACATAGGAGGAAGTTAGAGTGGATGGACAAGACACAAGTCTTTGACACAGGGAGCACAATTTGGATCTCATTTGAAACAAACAGACATTTTGTTTGATCTATGACTGTTACACATAGATAACTGAGTTGATGTATATTAACATTATTTCTACAGATCATCTCAACCAGAAGTAGTACAGAAAGTAGTACAAATAGCACTGGACCAAGAACCCATCCTTGGGGCATGCCACCAATGAGGGGGGAATCCGGAATTAGACCAGAAAAAGATCGGCCTGAGAGCAAGTGAAACCAAGCAAGCGCAGTGTTCTTGATTCCAGGATAGTTTTTGAGGTGCTTGATAAGATATCATAACAACTATATCGAATGCAGAGCTCAAATAAAAAAGAATGTACTGTAGAATCAGCAACAAGTACTCAAGTAGTATTATTTTGATAAGAGCTATTTCTGAATTGGGCACAAAATTCTGAACATATGTATCTGTGTATATATATATATATATATATACAGATACATATATATACACACACACAGTTGTCCAGGTCAGGGGTCTTGTGGGTGACCATGTGTGTGAACATTGTCCATACATACAGTGTGATCATCTACTGTTAGAGCACGATACACTACCTTTCCATTGAAATCTCAATTTACAAATATTTTATTACTGATTAGTGGCATTTGGCGTGCTGGGCAGGAGCTCTCGTCACCTGCACTTATCTGGAATTTTTTGTAATTAAACTCGACTGCAACTGATCCAGCACTGTGTGAATTCGATGTCATGGGTTACCAGGAATCATGTTTTTAGCATGAATTGATTCATACTTGTGTCACTCATCTGTTCAGACGAGGGCAGAGGTGCAGTCAAACACCTTATCAAACAGTGTTAATTGGGAGTGACTGCACCAAACTTTGACGGATGTTCTCCAATGACAGGAGCAGCATACTGTAAATTCTCTAATAAAGAAATAAATATTCGTATCACGGCATTGTCTCATACCCAGTAGTGTGAGACTACCATGTAAAAGTAATCAATAAATAATTAAAAACAGCTGACATGTCATAATCATTCATTTTGTCTTCACTGATGGAGTTCATGCAGTAGAGTATATATACTTTGTAAAATTCATACCAATTAATCAAAATAATAGATAGCATGTGGTGGTGTTGAGTTTTCATTGCAAATAGCATCAATAAATGAAAATGAGAGAAAACAGGGCTGCTTTATAAACTTGGTAGTCATTATCTATCAATATGATTCAATTTGCATAATGTTCAGTGTTTTTGGAGGGGTCTTTATGAGACAATATGAGCAAAGCATAAAGACATTATAAGACAGAAAATTATAAATATTAGCGAACATCAACAACAAACATTCAAAGAATCTTGATGCTTTGACATTAAACTTTATAAAATGTTCTAATGTGTGTGTGGATTATAGGTCTAAAAAATGTGCTGTATATACAGTATCATATATCACAACCATGTGTCGTGAAAATTCCATTTTTACTTAATTAAGCTTCTTCTTCAAATACAAAATGGTGACAGCATATTTTCATCGATGGACCATCTCCAGACTTGTGAAAAAGGTGCTGTATTCATAGACAGGAGTCATCCGGAGGTGGCTGAGGTGGGCGGTAGAAAATACAAAGGGCCTCTCCCAATTCACCACTTGGCTCTACACCTTCAGTCTGCATGTGGCCCTAAAGAGGTAGTGTTGTCCCGTAAAAACAAACATGTTAACAGCCTGAGTGAGAGTATCAACTAATGTTCATTACACCTGGGTCCAGTATGAAGTTGGAAAAATTGTCAAGCATCACATTTTGCAAACTTCCCCACTCATGTTATAACATTTTCCAGTGCAGGCAGAAGTTTCTTTCGACAGGACTAATGTTACATTGAAATAATCAATGTTATCGGGCTGACTGACTGTTTACTGATCAATACATCAATCGGTCCCGTCTGTCCTGTAGTTAGATGTCTCACTATTATAATGTTGGTTGTTAACAGTTGTTAATATAAAAACGTTAGTTAATGTTGTTTATCTCTGTTGACTGGGAAACTGGGACAGGGCCAAAGTCCCACAGTCAGTCACACCAAGTGACAGACTGTGGTTTTGGTGAATTGTAAGGAAACATGTTTTGTCTGAATTGAGCTCACTTTGTATTAAATTACGTCATAACCACATCAATATCATCAAACAGTATTTGTGGCTTGTCAAACTGGGAAATTTATGACATATACTCATAAATTAAATCGCAAAAGTAACCTTCTTGAAACTGTAAATTGTCTCATAGTTTAATATTATTATTTATTATATTTTGTAGCCAATATGAATATTAATAATTTCAATTATTGAATATATACTATGTTTTGAGAAGCCTCATAAGAAATAAATGTTTTTTTCCTTTCTGAATTCAGTTTTTAGCATTTTATTACACAGTCTGCACACACACACACACACACACACACACACACAAACAGAACTCCTACTATCCAAAGAACTGGACCATCCCATTGATTTTATGGACATAAAATTCACGTTTGTCAAGTTTTGTGATGACTTCTCATTCATCACTCTCACCTACCTCTTTTCCTACTACCTTTCATTTCCCTCTTTCCTCATCTCATCTGACTGCCCCAGCTCTCTCTCTCTCTCTCTTGCTCTCTTTTATGAAGTCTGTATATGCATTAAGAGGGATTTTGTTGTCCCCAGACACCAATTTGCATAAAGTGGATGCCATCATCAGTTCAAGAGAGGCAAATTATTTCCCTGGCAACATCACACTTTCTCCTTCTTTTATTATTTATACATTTTTTAACACGGTGCAAGCTGGGGCTTGTTAAGACCATTTAGCCAGATATGCTAAATATTGCTCTGCTTAAAGCGCTTTCATCAATGAACAGCGACAGGGGTGGGCTAGTACCCAGAAGAAATTATTGAATTAAGGGCTCGGCCAATCGTTTCCCCCACAGTTCTCCCGCAGCCGTAGCTGCAGCCTGCCTGCACTCTCGCTTGTGTTCAGTGGTACTGCATCAGGATTAAATGTAGTTGGTGTTTTCTATAATTTAACATACAATTTTATCATTTAATATTGGAAAAATGACAATATTGACTGAATACACACGGAATGACCAAAATTATGTGAATATATGAACATTATCCATTCTCACGTCAATGGAATGGATGTGCTACTGATACCAGGCCTTCACTTTTTATGTCTCACTGATGGTCCAGCTGGCTCTCTGTATATGTGAAAGGTATGCACTAGTAAGACTGGTGGACTTTGTGAATAATTGATTATTCAAGTCAAAAACTTGAATAATCAATTAACAACCATCCATTGTTTTAATGACTTTGTTTTAGAGAAAACGTTTCCATCCAGCCATCCATTAGCAATATCACTTTGTAGGTTTCGAGGGGGTTGTTGCCAATGACATCGGGTAAGAGGCGGGGTTCACTATGGACAAATCGCCAGCCTATTGCAGGGATGATGCAGAGACAAACACCCATTTAGACAAAATCGTCTTACAACACAGTGATGTAACATTGAAATTTGCCTTAAAAAAACACACCGCAAATTTAGCAATGCACTAAGTACAAAAGAGGATAGAAATCAATCCACAGATACCATCTTTTCAAGATTTAAGATTCATTTCTTTCAAACTAAATGCCCAAGATTTTCAATTTCATTATAGTGTCCAGCCCCAATTGATGCTGACTCAATTGACACATAAGGTTGCATGTATGTGTATTCCTCAACACCTTTATACAAACTTAGCTGTAAAGTCAGTGAAGCTACCAAAACCTTGAAATAAAGCCCCAGATACGTTTGACTACAATTAGATTTAATTGTCATATAATCTGCAAATAGATATACATTAGCAGAATTGATATAATAATCAAAGCTGAAAAAAGACAGGCGGATATAATAAACCCATTCCCTGGTGAGAAGGAAAAAACCCTTTTGCATGTCACTGAAAATCTATCAGTATTGTACAGTCTCATTAGGAGCAATGATGAAGGTGCAAGTGCCATTCCAGTCAAACCTCTAAAGTCTAACCCCTTTCACTACCTTTCTTGGACAGACAGCTTAACGTGACGTTATTTGGAATTAATGTAATTCACTGAGAGAGATCCGAGGTCCATTGTACCTAAGATATGTTCTTTTGTCCGGGGCCCAGAACAGTGCTCTGTCATTTTAGCAGAAGCTACTATGATTAAAGCACTCTGACAATAGACGATGTAATTCATTCCATCATTAGGGATTGCGGACTGGGCCAAGAGAGACGAGAGGGTAGATTATTAGGCTGCATGCTAATTTAGCCCACATGGGCACAGACAGCCACATGGACTTGCCGAGAAATATCACTTAAGAGTTGAAACTTCAGAAAAAGAAAGCAGATTTCTCGAAAAGATCCACCATACTAAGTGTGCAGTGGAAAATCATCAATCATGTGACCAGAGGGGATTTATGAAGTGTGATAATGGAAATAATCCACCGCGCGCTCCTTGTGAGGAATGGTAAAGGTGTATGTTTCAACAGGGGATAACGCCACAACACAGGGAGATTGGCCCTCTGGTTTTAAAAAAGTCCTCCATTTACCCACAACTGTGCTCTATTACTGTTCTTAGTCACAGGAGATTGGACACTTAGCCTCTCCTGAAGGCCTGCTTCTCATAAGTGTCTGTACGGAGCTAGACGGTGCCATCTGACAAGTCTTTCATCTTCAGGGAGTGCCTGGCACCCTTTCTGAGCTCCCAGTCACTGCAGGAATACCACTTCACATGTTTGCCTATAAAGTTACATGCCCATTAGGCCACCGCAGAAGAAGTGTGCAATATTTACCGTCTAGGCGATTAGGAATAAGCCTCAAATAATATCAAATTCTGCTACCCGCACCAAGAAACTGGCTGCAAGCTTGAGAACAAAAACATCATCCAGTGTGCTTGACAGTGGGGGCCAAATTATGACAGAAATGCAACATAGGTGGAAACTGGTGCATTGGGAGGTGCCAGTTTGACTTTGAAACTTTCCTAGATTTATTTAAAATTCTCAAGACACAGCAGTGAGTGTCGACTGACACTTTGTTTAGAGCTATTCATGTGTAGTATGTTTTAGTATGCATTCAAGCGTCAAGGAGAACTGTCATACTTGTTACTGTAAAGGCTTGCATGTGTTATAAGAGATGTTATATATAGACTTTTTTAGGTTTTACCTTTACTATATACACATATGCAAACAAGTATATTTATATATCATGTACATTATTTGCAATATATAAATAAAGTGTCTTACTGAGGTGCTGGGCCTCCATAAGTGATTAAAACTGCTTCAGTTCACCTTGGCATCGACTGTGGAAATCTACTGGAGGGATGAACATTATTCTTCCAAAAGATATTCAATGAATTGATGATGGTGGCGGAGCGAGCTCTGTCTGACACATCGTTCCAAAATCTCCCACAGTTGATTAGTTAGATTGAAATCCTTTACTCCTGCTGTTATTGGAATATTTCACAAGAGACACACAAACTTGACAAACATCCAAGCCACACGGCAAACAAACGTTTTTTCCTCTGTGTTGGTGTGTGAAAAAAATAAATACTTCCAGACAAATAACTGCTTCTTCCTCCCAGTCCAGTGACAAACCGTGCACAACTTCACATTTGCAAAAGATGGGGGCGAAAAAGCATAGAAAAAGTTTCCGGGGACGGGGACCCAGCCAAATGAGGAAAAAAAGATATGTATGTTCAGGGAGGAGGGATCATTAATAACACAGTGACTAGTGAATGTCGTGGGGAACAATAGCATTGTGTGGAGAAGAGAGAACGGATCCTCCTCTCTTTTTTCTCGGAGACGGCTCTATCTATTAATTACTCTCACGTCTTCATTCATTATTTCATACCATTCCAACGCCCAGAGTGATTTTTAATAGCCTATGGCAGTACAGTTCACCATGTGAGGCTAAATACACACCGCACTCAATTTGGCCCATTTGGTTAATGTGGTCAACAGTAATGGAAGTAATCTGTAGGGACATACTGGTACACTCAAGCATGTACTTTTTTTCTCCACCTTGTTCATTTGACAGCTATAGTTAAAAAAGGTGTGGTTATTCAGTGGATTTTTTTATGTGCTATTTCACTGATGAGCTTTCAAACAGCTGCTGCACAGAGAGCTGTTCACCTGTTTATTCAGAGTTCGGTGAAGCTCGGCTCAAGCCGTAGAACCCAAACTGGAGACTCATGTGCTGTTGCCATCGCTGTGAACGCAATCCCATTGCAGTGACCACACTGCTGTCGCGATTGACAACGTTCACTTATGTTGATGAGTCCCAGCAACCGCAGCTGTAGAGTTTATTAAAATGCGCATATTGTGTGTCCAAATCGCAACAAATTTGACGTGAAAGTAATAACAACAGTTCTCAGTATACGCATTCCACATATAGACCGACATTGATTTCTAGAATTAGTCGATATGGAAGAAGAATATAATCGTTAGTGAACAAAGACTCTCAAGGGGCCTATGTACATTAGAAAACTGAACACTACTGTAAGCTTCATTTCTCTGATGTCTTTGTTTTCTTTTCCGACTCAATATTACACTTTTTTGAATTCTGTTACAGGCTAAATATTCACTGTCTGTTGATTTAATGAAAGTAGAGCCGTTTGTGAGTATTTCACTGGCGGGTGTGCAGCTATGAACAGATGAGGGCCTGGGAACCCCCTTCTCTGTCTCCCAAGCCCAGTGCATCAGTCTGTCTGTGCAGACTGGACATTCTGGACTTACAGCTGCTACACAGAAGACATCTCAGCAGAATGTGTGAACGGGAGACGAAGCCTTGGCCTGGCATACAGTCTCTGTGGTCGACAACCCCCCTCCTCCACTTACTCCCTCCCTCCATCCCTCCCTCGCTCTCTCTCTCTCTTTCTCTCCTCTGCCCCCCCCCCCCCCCCCCCCCATTGGCTTTGGAAGATGGCTTCAGTGAGTCATCTTGGGACCGAGATCAAAGGCAAATTACAGCCGACGTCTATGCAAAATGTAATATGGAAACCCCCCAGCTATGTCCTCACTATTGATTTTTCTCTCTCTTCTTCCATCTCCTCTCACTCACGCCGTCCCTTTCTCCTCATTTCTCCACTTCATTTGTATCCAAGCACAATACTACGCAGTGTGAAATTTGAAGAAAAAAAGACCCCTGAACCCTCTTCCAGATGAAGCAAAAAAAAAGAAAAAGGAAGATGCGGAAAGAGTATGATTTGGCTTTCCCTGGTTATGCCTGTTTGCATTTAGAGTCCATTTTGTGATGTAAGTAGTCATGTTACTTGTGTGGAGTGGCCCACAAGGCGAGGGTTTGATGTCAAAAGAGGGAGGGGTTGTGATGCGTTACACCCAGGCCTTTCTCAAATTAAATAAGCTCGACAGCCACACGCAATAGTGTCATATTTGTGAAATGGTGGGTTTTGGGGTTAAGATGTAAATGCAAGGCTAAATGGAGTTCTTCGTCAGATTACTTGCTCTGTGAAGTCACTCGGCCCTGCAGGAAATTGAAATGAATTGTAAAACATTCTCTATATTAAAGGGGCATGTGACTTTTTTTCTTTTCTTTTGGAGATGAGAAAATGTGGAATAGTGCTGGAGTCATGTTTTTTTGACACGTCAGCATGTTCACTGACAAAGCAGCAATTTCATATTTCACACACACACACACACACACACACACACACACACACACACACAGGGCACGGCAACTTAACGTGAGGACTTGAAAACTGAAGAAAGAAAAAGAATTGACACAAAAGTGTTATGAGGCAAGAGGTTCGTTTTTCTGTTTTTGATAGTTGGTTTCTAGAGGAAGAAATGATACAAGGGCAGAGAGTGAGTCAGATGCAGCAAAGGTCACAACTCTAGGTAACAATAATAATCAGACTGTTAAAGGTTCAGTGTGTAGAATTTAGTGACATCTTGTGGTGAAGTTGCATGTTGCAGCTGAAAACCGCTCACCTCACCCTCCCCTTCCAAACATGAGAGAGAACCTGGGGAAGCCTTCAGTTGTCATAGAAACTCAAAAGGTGTTTAGTTTGTCCAGTTTGGGCAGAAACATGGCGGCCTCCGTAGAGAGGACCCGCTCCCGATGTAAATAGACATTTTTTAAATATCAACAGCTTGTTCTAGGACGAAGTAAACAACTATTCATACACGTTAGGTGATTACAGACTAGTGAAAACATCACAAGGATTATTTTATATTCAGTTTCTGCCAATAGATCCCTTCCAACTAAATCTTACACACTGAGCCTTTAAGGTTGGTATAGTAAGTTTAAGCATAAATAATCTATGTTAGATCTGAGGCAAGACTGTAATTTTGAATACTTTATAATAAGTAAAATAATAAGGTAAGTATATATTAAAATAACTATTTTGTTTCAGCTAGAGGATCTTAGCCTTCATTGGGACGGGGCCCTCAAAACAGGTCAATCTGAGGAGGGCTGTTTTAGACAGGGTAAAAAGGTGCTGTTTTAAATGATCCTTGTGGTATTTTGACCAAAATATGTTACAGACATTTCATTAAGATCCCAAGGAACCATATCAACTGTGGTAAAATGGGCACACGATGGGTCCTTTAACCAGAAGATTGACGGTTCTTCCCCATTCCAAATGCCAAAGTGTCCTTGGGCAAGATACTGAACCAAAATTGCCCCTGATGCTAGTACCATATCTCACAGATAAAGTGCTGCCAATAGATGCACTGTATATGTGTGTGAATGGGTGAATGGCACAACTGTACTGATAAGCGCTTTGAGTGGGTACTATATAAATACAGACCATTTACCTTTGTTACAACGATAAACCTATAAAAAAGGTTGTGGAACCATAACAGATAAATCAAGGAAAAGCAATGCTGACACTAGACTTCCTGTTTCCTCCTCTACTCCTGTCTTAAATTCTACAGGCACTAGAGGTCACCTAACATTAAAATTCAATTTTGGATCCATATCATTGACTGTATATAAAGATGGACGATATGAGAGCTCTTGCCCCCTGGTGGCTGGCTACAGTAGAGACCATACACCCATCCCCTCCATGTTAGCAAATTTGACATGCCTAATGAATTGGAAAGGGAGATGGCAGCAGATTTATCTGGGATATTTTGGCCTAATTTTTGTACGTGTAGAGTGAGTGGAGATCATTTTCAATCTTATAGTCTATGGAAAGAGGCTGTGTGGGGTAAAATGACCCACAGACGACATGCTGCTGCTTACAAAGCTTATTGTGAATGAATGGTATCAAGGGAAGGCAAACTGCATGAAGAAAGTAATCAAGTCAGAGCTTCTCCAATCTGGATATGTTGGCAGATGGATAGTAAGAGAGTGAAACTTTAGTGATCTATCATAAGAGGAAATTAAACCCTTCATATTATATAGACCTATCAGCTAAACAACAAATTCATGAGAGCATCTGCACTAATTCCACAATTTTTCAAAATCTAAATTTATTCTGGTAAAATAGCTGTTGAGTAATGAAGGCGTTTGTAATGTGATAAACGACGTGCATATAGCTCAGAGCTGTTGATCTGTCCCCTCTGCACAGCTCCATCTGCACAAAGAGTCACAACAAAGAGACACTTAGCTGTTGTCAGTCGAGCCTATTGAACTGCGGGTGAATATCGTGTCCAAAATGAGGATCAAACACCAAAGGATTGAAATCCAGGGAACACCTGGAGTCCAGAGAGAGGCCAAAATGCAGAGATGGACAGACTTAGGTGACGGACAGAGAGATTGAAAGGTGTGTGAGCGGGGGATGAGAGGTTTGTAGAGTGTGTATGTGTGTGTGTGTGTGTGTGTTTATGAATTCCCATGCACAGCTCCTCACTCCACCGTGTTGTTTTTGCTTAAGTGGATGCGTGCTTTCGAAGAGTGTTTGTGAACCTGTGTGTCCTCGTGTGTTGGTTGCAGCGGTGGTGGCAGTGAGGGAGGGTTGTTGCAAAGACATTAAAAAAAGGAAGTAAAAACCTTTCTTTTTTTTCCCATTCGTGTACAAGTGCGGCGGCGGTGCCAGCTTCAGTGCCCTCAGCCATGGGCACAAAGACGACAGTGACAACCCATTCATTTCCCTGACGAGCTGTCGCCTGCAGGAGGATAGGTGACTTCTCCCAAGGTTATTTATGGCATTGTTGATCTCTCTTTCTCACATTCTCAAAGTCGGTCCACTCCGTCACCAAGTCCCCACCACCGCCCCCACCTCCCCTCGCCTTCCCACATCCCAGCAGCATTTATCTGTGTCTAGCTCGTCACCTCTTGCTGTCATTAGGCAAATTTGATCATTCCAAGTATTGATGACATCTTGTTAATCATTGAATTACGCATACCATTTCTGTCCTGGAGTATGTAAACAAGGCTTTGATCTAAGCATATTCCCTTGGGATCACACTTAAAACATAAACATTCCCCCAAGTTCTCTCTGGCTGATCCAAAGAATCAGTATCGGAGCCAATCTGGACATATTTGAATGAATTGGTATCACTATCAAACGTCTTGGATTATAGGGCTTTTTACGTGTGGGCTAATAGGTAAATAATGCTAGATTACCAAGTGGCGCAGGATATGCAAATTAATGAATAGCTTGCACATTAAATTAATATTTACCAATATCATTGACATTGTCTGATTCCCTGTTCCTCGAGGGTGCTGTGGGATTCTGCATATGATGTGCAATAGTGCACATTCAGCAAAGATGTTCCAGTGGCGCACGTCTCCTTGGAGAACCTCATTTTATCTTCAGCTGTCCGACAGACCATTCATTAAGCCCTGGCAGGTTTTCAGTTCCTGTCTGTCCTTGTTCGGCACCTATGCAGTTTATAATTATAACAGTGGCAGCTTGGGATTTACCTTTCAGAATTCAGAAATAACCAATTCTTGATTTCAGAGAGCACAGATCATATTTAGCTTCTTTGTCCGGATGAAATGATAATTTCTCATGGGCATTCAGTATTTCATCAGGAAGCCCTGTGACGGACTGGTGACCTGTCCGAAGTGTATCCTGCCTCTCAACCAATGTCAACTGGGATTGGCTACAGCTCCTCCCATGACCCTTGAAGGATAAGTGGTAAAGATAATGGATAGATATCCCTATAGCCAGCTGTTTTACCTAATATCAGCTCGATGAGTTGGTTGAAAGCTTTTGAATGTTTATTGCTGACCAGCATTATAATGAAAACCGTGCAAAGTGGGTCACCTAATGGCTACATACATATTAACATTATAGCGCTAATCTCATTTCCGAAGCGAAAGATCAGATTACTTACGTATTCAAACGGTATGTTTTCATGTTCACCATCACAACAAAATAGCCGAACCGAGAACTGATGTATCTTTGCTCAAAATAATTGAAGGAGTCCCAGATACCGTTAGCAACAACTTTTCTAGATCCAATAAAGAGCCGGACGGTGCTGCGAATGTTAGCATAAACTCTGGCAGCACCTAGGACTGACTTGCAACCCTAACCCTATCCATTGGATAGAAAACGTCTAAGTCCATTTCCTATTTCTTAACCTGGATTACATTTTTTACTGTGGTGCTATGTGAGAGTCCGACTGACCAGCATAACAGGTTGAGACTTGGCTGGAGCTGACCTACATCCCAGGAGAGACAGGCTATATCAGAAACCTCCAGTGTTAATGTTGGTGGCATGCTCTTAATCCTAGGTCTAAATGTAGGGATAAATAAAGGCCTATAATGCATAATGCAGGACTGATTTCTTACTCAGGGTTTTTTGATGAATGTCGAAAGAAGCTTCAATCAGAGCGACGAAACCAAGCAGATGCAGAGTTTGGGCTTATTCCTCCCATATTTACTTTGTCCAGCACTTTGCCTTACGCAGACACACACACATAGCACACACTCATAAAAGCATGGTTACACACTTCTTCCCACTCACTCACACATGCACAATTCACTGGTAATGTGATTTAACCTGCTTTGGTGAGCTCTGACGGGTACTCGACATGATTAAGAGGCAATATGCTGTTGCATACAGCCAAGCTAAAGATGTCCCTTTCTCCCGAGTCGCTCCTATTTGCCTGCTCCTTAAGCCGCTCTTTGCGTCTTCCTCGACATGTCTTTTAAGCACTTGAGAGGCATCTTGGAGGGAGAACTTTACACACACACACATCGTCGAGGATCCCTCGCTCACACATAGGAGCATATCAGTGAAATGGGGAGCTATTTGGTAATAAGGTGTTTTTTAAGGTCCTTTCTGGCAGGCAAATGCTAGAAAGTTTAGACTGGGTTCATCTTTTGGGTTCTTTTTTTAAGTGAGCCCCCCCCATATCCATTTCTTAAAGACCGATCATTATGTGCTTGGAATCAGCACTCTGCCGATGCAGAAGTTCAGAGGCATCCTGACGAAAAGGGATTGTGAGAACAAGTCGTGGAGGTAAGAAGACACAGTTTGGCCTCCTGATTTACTTCCGAGTGTGCATATCAGCAAAAAATAATTCTTGTATGTTCAAATGTGCAAACACCCTGAATGTTCCGATACCTAAAGAGCTGCTGAGTGGTTTATCTATAGATAAACTTTCCATCTCTGCACACTTGCTCCCAGTCCAGCCTCCCGCCTTGCATCCAAAGCCCACGCCACCTTCAATATTTTCTTTTTCTCTTTCCCGCGTTACCCTGTCGCTTGCTCACGGCGAGGCAGGCATAATCTCGTATACATGGCGTGGTGTGCGATGTGGGACTGCGGTAATGCAAGCATCTGCTCAGGGCTTTTGTGTTCAAAAGATTCAATTAAAAAATAATTACCAAAAGATTAGTGGTAGTCCGGTACGACTGTACTGTTTGAATAGATGTTTCCTTTTCATCTGCTGTAATAATAGAATGCTTTTTTAATTAAAGAAAAAAGAGGAAGCAGATGAAGAAGAAGAAGAGGGAAAAAGCAGACCCGCCTCAGTACACCCTGTCTGAAGACAAAGTTTGTTTGATGTGCAGCAAAATTAAATATTTTTTAGATCTAACAAATTAATTTTCACCCCCACTCCACAGCCCTTCCCATCCTTCTTATTCCTTTTTTTCTGGAGAAGATAAAGACAATTTAATTTAGATACCGCACACAGAGACATTCACACACACACACACACACACACACACACATTTACACACACACACACCGCATTCCCTTGGTCAAAGCTGATGAGGATCCACAACTACCACCAGTCAAACCATATCGTAGGTGGAGCTGGGAGTGTGATAAGGAAAACACGAGGCTCCATCAAGAACAGATGGGGTTGAGCGTGGGGGGGTGGGTGATGGCATAAAAAAAGTGCCATAAGAGAAGACTGTCGAGGTGCTGCAGTAACATGCCGTGAGAGGTTGTCATGTACAAACACTTAGTGCCAGATAGACTGAGAAGTAAAGGCACTTTTACAAAGAGCATGGCTTTGAAATAATTAATGTTTGTGTGATTTAAAAACATATTGGATTAAACAACTAGGAGCAATATCTCTGCACTAAGCAGACATGTTTTGTGTAAGACGGCCTCGACACAAGGTGCGACATCCTCTGCCCTACCACAGAGAGAGCCACATGGTCTCTCACATGTGGCTCTCTCTGTGGTAGGGCAGAGGATGTCACACCTTGTTAAGCCATTTCTAAATAGTAAATGGTAAATGGTTTTGTATTTATATAGCGCTATTCTAGTCTTGATGACCACTCAAAGCACTTAACAGTAGAGTTGTATTGCCATTGGCCCATTTTCAGACACAATCATACAGTGCATCTATGTGCATCACTTTTTCAATGAGGAATTCCAATCCAAAATGACACGAAAGAGCTATTTAAGATTTGTTTGATATAAAATTGTCTGTCAGGTTATTTTTCCTTTTTACGATGTTCAGACTTATATTTTATCAGCTTTTCAGTAGACATTGTATTTGTTTGTTTTTATTGATTAACGTATGTTAGCATTTCAACACGGTGAGATGGAAGATGTGATAGCTTCCAAAAATAAAGCCAAAACATTTGGATCGCCCCCTGGTGGCTGGCTGCAGTACAGCTCATAAGCCCCACCATGTTTAGTGGTGGGGCTATGGACCAAAGAGTCAAAGAACACACTAAAGGGTCAGATAACATATCAAATAAATTAGTTCCCAAAGATGGAGTTTTTCATATTATAGTCAGTTTGTATCACACTGTTGTCAACTATATTTGAAACTATATATTTGATGCTATAAAAACTGTCATCATTGACTGCTGATATTAACATGTGATTGGCTGGTATGGGTGGGACATTGAAACTGTCCCGATCAAGACTGCGAGAAATTTCCTTTATACAGTCTGATGAACATGTTCAATGTTCCTAATATCAGGAGTAGCAGTGCAAACAGTCCTTACACAGCAACATGGCTGCGGCCTGTCTGGTAATGGTGCACAGCCAAGCTTGCAAAGTTTCCTTAAAGTAGCCCCCCCCTCCATCCCCATACACACACACACCTCCCACATCTGAGTGGTCTCTTGTGAGTTCCCATGTTCATGAGTCCAGCCAGTGAGTTATTAGCTCAGTCCTGAAATCCTCATGCTCATGAATCTGAAAATCCCTCTCTGCCTTTGGTCACGCCCCAAACACAACAACTGTCCGCTCTATTACAAGAAGAAGAAATAATTCAGGCGGTCTTTCTTTTCTTTCTCTGAGGGTGAGAGATGGTGAAGCGAGAGGGCAAAAGCAGATGAGATGGGCAGAGAGAGAGATGTCATTGACTCTGGGTCCCCGAAGCTTTGTTCCTGCCATGCTCTGCAGCACAGGACCTCCGTGCCCTCGAGCGTCACACAGACACACAGTGTTTGGCCTGTCAGCCGTGGCAGCACCTGTCAACTGCTGACCACTTCATCGGACAACCCCAGAGAGCATGAGAAAGCGAGGAAGAAAGAATGAGTGGCTAATGTAGACATGCAGCAGGAAAACCAAGCTGACCTCTCCATCCAGATGGGTCCACTCCTACTGACCAACAAAACCAGAGAGTCAGACGGTCACTTGCAATACATGTGCTGTATAATATTGCCATTCCCTCTCTGCAGCCACTTAGCAAAATGGCACACCAAGGTAACCCCAGGTATACTGTACATTAAAGCAGTGAATTTCAACCTTTTTTGAGCCGCGGCACATTTTTTACATTTACAAAATCCTGGGGCACACCACCAACCAAAATGACACTCTATGGACGAACACAGTACATATAATACATATAGTTAGTAATATAATTTCTAAATGTATTAAAAAGCACTATTTTAAATTATTTCAGCCCTTTATTACTCTTACCTTTTAATGAGCACAAATTGAATCAGATTTATGAAACAATCTTTGATTTAACTAAACTTTATTTAACGGAGACATATTATACCCATTTTATCACATTTGATATGGTTCCTTGGGGTCTTATTGAAATGTCTGTAACATATTTTGGTCAAAATACCACAAGGATCATTTAAAACAGGACCTTTTAACCCTGTCTAAAACAGATTGACCTGTTTTGAGTGGCAATAGTTACTCCCGCCGTTTACCCGCGCTTCATTGAATTTCTTCACTTTGACATTCAGAGCACTGGGCAGAAATCACATCGAGTCAACACCCACCGTGGGCCTTCGCGATGCTTTGTTTTAATTAAACAGTCGGATTCCCCTGGTCCGCACCAGTTCTGGCTGCTAGGCGCCAGCCGAGGCGCACCGCCGGAAGGGGCCCCCGCGCGAACGGAGGGTTCCCCCAGCGGGCGCCGTAGCTGAGGTGATCCGCGAGAAGGGCCCGACACGCGTCCAGAGTCGCTGCCGCCGACCGCCGTACCCGGTCCCCTCCAATGGCCCGCCTTCCGCACCGGCGACGGACACCGCCCCACGGTCCAAGAGAAAGAAAGCACCTCGCACCACTGACGCCGTGAGGCACAGCGGAATAGGACCTCCCCCCCAAAAAAAACCTTGAGGCGTGCCGCACGCCGAGTCTCCGGCGGCGTGGAGAGGAGGGCGACTGCTCCCCCAGCCGCGGCACCTGCCCAGCGGTTTAACCACAAATACCAATGATATCGGTGAAAGTCAAGTTTATTACCGATGTGCAGATGTCGGTAAACGATGTTCGGCCGATACTTCGGTGCAACACTAGATATTAGATAATTTCCCACGGCACACCTGACGATCTCTCACGGCACACTAGTGTGCCGCGGCAAACTGGTTGAAAATCACTGCATTAAAGAGTAAAGACCTGTTTAGACAGACGCTGTTATTTCACAATGATGCTAAAACCTGATTTCTGAAAATGTTTTCTACTACCAGTCATTGCTCGGCCTGTTACTCTAGCTCTGTAGAACTTTCACACAGTACTACTTCTTTGACATTTTTTAAATATGAATACGACATTAATTCATTGATCTTTTGTCCTTCTTATTGTGGTAATTATCGAAACAACCTGCCTGGTGCCAATCATTCATATTGCAAATGTTATGTAGTTCTCATCCCACTGACTGAAGGGCTCATGTTGTTGATAAGTTTGGATTTAATTATATCCACCGAGGAGGTTATGTTTTCGCTTGTTGGTTGATTCTTAACAACTTAACACATTTCTGCGGGACCTGGTGGAAGGATGTGGTATGGGTCAGGGAAGAACCCATTCAACTTTGGTTAAGATCCGGAAGGGGGGGTGGGGGATCGGGGGGATCAGTAATTTGATTTGTACTTTCGCTGCAAAATAGGCATTCT